>NW_027472718.1:0-393357 GCF_030347505.1 Rhynchophorus ferrugineus | reverse complement strand
ATTCCAAGTAATATTCGGCATGCTAGTTACATTGCCGGTTGCCAAATTGCATTATCTCTTATAGTTTTCGAGATATGGACTATCGATAATTTACACCTTAGGCTCTGCTTCTAACTTGGGCCCAAATTGTAAAATGGTCTTATCTATTGGCGATTTCGTTCCAATTCACATTCCAAGTAATATTCGGCATGCTAGTTACATTGCCGGTTGCCAAATTGCATTATCTCTTATAGTTTCCGAGATATGGACTATCGATAATTTACACCTTAGGCTCTGCTTCTAACTTGGGCCCAAATTGTAAAATCGTCTTATCTATTGGCGATTTCGTTCCAATTCACATTCCAAGTAATATTCGGCATGCTAATTACATTGCCGGTTGCCAAATTGCATTATCTCTTATAGTTTCCGAGATATGGACTATCGGTAATTTACACCTTAGGCTCTGCTTCTAACTTGGGCCCAAATTGTAAAATGGTCTTATCTATTGGCGATTTCGTTCCAATTCACATTCCAAGTAATATCCGGCATGCTAATCACATTGCCGGTTGCCAAATTGAATTATCTCTTATAGTTTCCGAGATATGGACTATCGATTATTTACACCTTAAGCTCTGCTTCTAACTTGGGCCCAAATTGTAAAATGGTCTTACCTATTGGCGATTTCGTTCCAATTCACATTCCAAGTAATATTCGGCATGCTAATTACATTGCCGGTTGCCAAATTGCATTATCTCTTATAATTTCCGAGATATGGACTATCGATAATTTACACCTTAGGCTCTGCTTCTAACTTGTCCCCAAATTGTAAAATGGTCTTATCTATTGGCGATTTCGTTCCAATTCACATTCCAAGTAATATTCGGCATGCTAATTACATTGCCGGTTGCCAAATTGGATTATCTCTTATAGTTTCCGAGATATGGACTATCGATAATTTACATCTTACGCTCTGCTTCTAACTTGGGCCCAAATTGTAAAATCGTCTTATCTATTGGCGATTTCGTTCCAATTCACATTCCAAGTAATATTCGGCATGCTAATTACATTGCCGGTTGCCAAATTGGATTATCTCTTATAGTTTACGAGATATGGACTATCGATAATTTACACCTTAGGCTCTGCTTCTAACTTGGGCCCAAATTGTAAAATGGTCTTATCTATAGGCGATTTCGTTCCAATTCACATTCCAGGTAATATCCGGCATGCTAATTACATTGCCGGTTGCCAAATTGAATTATCTCTTATAGTTTCCGAGATATGGACTATCGATAATTTACACCTTAGGCTCTGCTTCTAACTTGTGCCCAAATTGTAAAATGGTCTTATCTATTGGCGATTTCGTTCCAATTCACATTCCAAGTAATATTCGGCATGCTAATTACATTGCCGGTTGCCAAATTGCATTATCTCTTATAGTTTCCAAGATATGGACTATCGATAATTTACATCTTAGGCTCTGCTTCTAACTTGGGCCCAAATTGTAAAATGGTCTTATCTATTGGCGATTTCGTTCCAATTCACATTCCAAGTAATATTCGGCATGCTAATTACATTGCCGGTTGCCAAATTGCATTATCTCTTATAGTTTCCGAGATATGGACTATCGATAATTTACACCTTAGGCTCTGCTTCTAACTTGGGCCCAAATTGTAAAATGGTCTTATCTATTGGCGATTTCGTTCCAATTCAAATTCCAAGTAATATTCGGCAAGCTAATTACATTGCCGGTTGCCAAATTGCATTATCTCTTATAGTTTCCGAGATATGGACTATCGATAATTTACACCTTAGGCTCTGCTTCTAACTTGGGCCCAAATTGTAAAATGGTCTTCTCTATTGGCGATTTCGTTCCAATTCACATTCCAAGTAATATTCGGCATGCTAATTACATTGCCGGTTGCCAAATTGCATTACCTCTTATAGTTTCCGAGATATGGACTATCGATAATTTACACCTTAGGCTCTGCTTCTAACTTGGGCCCAAATTGTAAAATGGTCTTATCTATTGGCGATTTCGTTCCAATTCACATTCCAAGTAATATTCGGCATGCTAATTACATTGCCGGTTGCCAAATTGCATTATCTCTTATAGTTTCCGAGATATGGACTATCGATAATTTACACCTTAGGCTCTGCTTCTAACTTGGGCCCAAATTGTAAAATGGTCTTCTCTATTGGCGATTTCGTTCCAATTCACATTCCAAGTAATATTCGGCATGCTAATTACATTGCCGGTTGCCAAATTGCATTAACTCTTATAGTTTCCGAGATATGGACTATCGATAATTTACACCTTAGGCTCTGCTTCTAACTTGGGCCCAAATTGTAAAATGGTCTTACCTATTGGCGATTTCGTTCCAATTCACATTCCAAGTAATATTCGGCATGCTAATTACATTGCCGGTTGCCAAATTGCATTATCTCTTATAGTTTCCGAGATATGGACTATCGATAATTTACACCATAGGCCCTGCTTCTAACTTGGGCCCAAATTGTAAAATGGTCTTATCTATTGGCGATTTCGTTCCAATTCACATTCCAAGTAATATTCGGCATGCTAATTACATTGCCGGTTGCCAAATTGCATTATCTCTTATAGTTTCCGAGATATGGACTATCGATAATTTACACCTTAGGCTCTGCTTCTAACTTGGGCCCAAATTGTAAAATGGTCTTATCTATTGGCGATTTCGTTCCAATTCACATTCCAAGTAATATTCGGCATGCTGATTACATTGCCGGTTGCCAAATTGCATTATCTCTTATAGTTTCCGAGATATGGACTATCGATTATTTACACCTTAGGCTCTGCTTCTAACTTGGGCCCAAATTGTAAAATGGTCTTATCTATTGGCGATTTCGTCCCAATTCACATTCCAAGTGACATTCGGCATGCTAATTACATTGCCGGTTGCGAAATTGCATTATCTCTTATAGTTTCCGAGATATGGACTATCAATAATTTACACCTTAGGCTCTGCTTCTAACTTGGGCCCAAATTGTAAAATGGTCTTATCTATTGGCGATTTCGTTCCAATTCACATTCCAAGTAATATTCGGCATGCTAATTACATTGCCGGTTGCCAAATTGCATTATCTCTTATAGTTTCCGAGATATGGACTATCGATAATTTACACCTTAGGCTCTGCTTCTAACTTGGGCCCAAATTGTAAAATGGTCTTATCTATTGGCGATTTCGTTCCAATTCACATTCCAAGTAATATTCGGCATGCTAATTACATTGCCGGTTGCCAAATTGCATTATCTCTTATAGTTTCCGAGATATGGACTATCGATAATTTACACCTTAGGCTCTGCTTCTAACTTGGGCCCAAATTGTAAAATGGTCTTATCTATTGGCGATTTCGTTCCAATTCACATTCCAAGTAATATTCGGCATGCTAATTACATTGCCGGTTGCCAAATTGCATTATCTCTTATAGTTTCCGAGATATGGACTATCGATAATTTACACCTTAGGCTCTGCTTCTAACTTGGGCCCAAATTGTAAAATGGTCTTATCTATTGGCGATTTCGTTCCAATTCACATTCCAAGTAATATTCGGCATGCTAATTACATTGCCGGTTGCCAAATTGCATTATCTCTTATAGTTTCCGAGATATGGACTATCGATAATTTACACTTTAGGCTCTGCTTCTAACTTGGCCCAAATTGTAAAATGGTCTTATCTATTGGCGATTTCGTTCCAATTCACACTCCAAGTAATATTCGGCATGCTAATTACATTGCCGGTTGCGAAATTGCATTATCTCTTATAGTTTCCGAGATATGGACTATCAATAATTTACACCTTAGGCTCTGCTTCTAACTTGGGCCCAAATTGTAAAATGGTCTTATCTATTGGCGATTTCGTTCCAATTCACATTCCAAGTAATATTCGGCATGCTAATTACATTGCCGGTTGCCAAATTGCATTATCTCTTATAGTTTCCGGGATATGGACTATCGATAATTTACACCTTAGGCTCTGCTTCTAACTTGGGCCCAAATTGTAAAATGGTTTTATCTATTGGCGATTTCGTTCCAATTCACATTCCAAGTAATATTCGGCATGCTAATTACATTGCCGGTTGCCAAATTGCATTATCTCTTATAGTTTCCGAGATATGGACTATCGATAATTTACACCTTAGGCTCTGCTTCTAACTTGGGCCCAAATTGTAAAATGGTCTTATCTATTGGCGATTTCGTTCCAATTCACATTCCAAGTAATATTCGGCATGCTAATTACATTGCCGGTTGCCAAATTGCATTATCTCTTATAGTTTCCGAGATATGGACTATCGATAATTTACACCTTAGGCTCTGCTTCTAACTTGGGCCCAAATTGTAAAATGGTCTTCTCTATTGGCGATTTCGTTCCAATTCACATTCCAAGTAATATTCGGCATGCTAATTACATTGCCGGTTGCCAAATTGCATTACCTCTTATAGTTTCCGAGATATGGACTATCGATAATTTACACCTTAGGCTCTGCTTCTAACTTGGGCCCAAATTGTAAAATGGTCTTATCTATTGGCGATTTCGTTCCAATTCACATTCCAAGTAATATTCGGCATGCTAATTACATTGCCGGTTCCCAAATTGCATTATCTCTTATAGTTTCCGAGATATGGACTATCGATAATTTACACCTTAGGCTCTGCTTCTAACTTGGGCCCAAATTGTAAAATGGTCTTATCTATTGGCGATTTCGTTCCAATTCACATTCCAAGTAATATTCGGCATGCTAATTACATTGCCGGTTGCCAAATTGCATTATCTCTTATAGTTTCCGAGATATGGACTATCGATAATTTACACCTTAGGCTCTGCTTCTAACTTGGGCCCAAATTGTAAAATGGTCTTATCTATTGGCGATTTCGTTCCAATTCACATTCCAAGTAATATTCGGCATGCTAATTACATTGCCGGTTGCCAAATTGCATTATCTCTTATAGTTTCCGAGATATGGACTATCGATAATTTACACCTTAGGCTCTGCTTCTAACTTGGGCCCAAATTGTAAAATGGTCTTATCTATTGGCGATTTCGTTCCAATTCACATTCCAAGTAATATTCGGCATGCTAATTACATTGCCGGTTGCCAAATTGCATTATCTCTTATAGTTTCCGAGATATGGACTATCGATAATTTACACTTTAGGCTCTGCTTCTAACTTGGCCCAAATTGTAAAATGGTCTTATCTATTGGCGATTTCGTTCCAATTCACACTCCAAGTAATATTCGGCATGCTAATTACATTGCCGGTTGCGAAATTGCATTATCTCTTATAGTTTCCGAGATATGGACTATCAATAATTTACACCTTAGGCTCTGCTTCTAACTTGGGCCCAAATTGTAAAATGGTCTTATCTATTGGCGATTTCGTTCCAATTCACATTCCAAGTAATATTCGGCATGCTAATTACATTGCCGGTTGCCAAATTGCATTATCTCTTATAGTTTCCGGGATATGGACTATCGATAATTTACACCTTAGGCTCTGCTTCTAACTTGGGCCCAAATTGTAAAATGGTTTTATCTATTGGCGATTTCGTTCCAATTCACATTCCAAGTAATATTCGGCATGCTAATTACATTGCCGGTTGCCAAATTGCATTATCTCTTATAGTTTCCGAGATATGGACTATCGATAATTTACACCTTAGGCTCTGCTTCTAACTTGGGCCCAAATTGTAAAATGGTCTTATCTATTGGCGATTTCGTTCCAATTCACATTCCAAGTAATATTCGGCATGCTAATTACATTGCCGGTTGCCAAATTGCATTATCTCTTATAGTTTCCGAGATATGGACTATCGATAATTTACACCTTAGGCTCTGCTTCTAACTTGGGCCCAAATTGTAAAATGGTCTTCTCTATTGGCGATTTCGTTCCAATTCACATTCCAAGTAATATTCGGCATGCTAATTACATTGCCGGTTGCCAAATTGCATTACCTCTTATAGTTTCCGAGATATGGACTATCGATAATTTACACCTTAGGCTCTGCTTCTAACTTGGGCCCAAATTGTAAAATGGTCTTATCTATTGGCGATTTCGTTCCAATTCACATTCCAAGTAATATTCGGCATGCTAATTACATTGCCGGTTCCCAAATTGCATTATCTCTTATAGTTTCCGAGATATGGACTATCGATAATTTACACCTTAGGCTCTGCTTCTAACTTGGGCCCAAATTGTAAAATGGTCTTATCTATTGGCGATTTCGTTCCAATTCACATTCCAAGTAATATTCGGCATGCTAATTACATTGCCGGTTGCCAAATTGCATTATCTCTTATAGTTTCCGAGATATGGACTATCGATAATTTACACCTTAGGCTCTGCTTCTAACTTGGGCCCAAATTGTAAAATGGTCTTATCTATTGGCGATTTCGTTCCAATTCACATTCCAAGTAATATTCGGCATGCTAATTACATTGCCGGTTGCCAAATTGAATTATCTCTTATAGTTTCCGAGATATGGACTATCGATAATTTACATCTTAGGCTCTGCTTCTAACTTGGGCCCAAATTGTAAAATGGTCTTACCTATTGGCGATTTCGTTCCAATTCACATTCCAATTAATATTCGGCATGCTAATTACATTGCCGGTTGCCAAATTGCATTATCTCTTATAGTTTCCGAGATATGGACTATCGATAATTTACACCTTAGGCTCTGCTTCTAACTTGGGCCCAAATTGTAAAATGGTCTTATCTATTGGCGATTTCGTTCCAATTCACATTCCAAGTAATATTCGGCATGCTAGTTACATTGCCGGTTGCCAAATTGCATTATCTCTTATAGTTTCCGAGATATGGACTATCGATAATTTACACCTTAGGCTCTGCTTCTAACTTGGGCCCAAATTGTAAAATCGTCTTATCTATTGGCGATTTCGTTCCAATTCACATTCCAAGTAATATTCGGCATGCTAATTACATTGCCGGTTGCCAAATTGCATTATCTCTTATAGTTTCCGAGATATGGACTATCGGTAATTTACACCTTAGGCTCTGCTTCTAACTTGGGCCCAAATTGTAAAATGGTCTTATCTATTGGCGATTTCGTTCCAATTCACATTCCAAGTAATATCCGGCATGCTAATCACATTGCCGGTTGCCAAATTGAATTATCTCTTATAGTTTCCGAGATATGGACTATCGATAATTTACACCTTAAGCTCTGCTTCTAACTTGGGCCCAAATTGTAAAATGGTCTTACCTATTGGCGATTTCGTTCCAATTCACATTCCAAGTAATATTCGGCATGCTAATTACATTGCCGGTTGCCAAATTGCATTATCTCTTATAGTTTCCGAGATATGGACTATCGATAATTTACACCTTAGGCTCTGCTTCTAACTTGGGCCCAAATTGTAAAATGGTCTTCTCTATTGGCGATTTCGTTCCAATTCACATTCCAAGTAATATTCGGCATGCTAATTACATTGCCGGTTGCCAAATTGCATTATCTCTTATAGTTTCCGAGATATGGACTATCCATAATTTACACCTTAGGGTCTGCTTCTAACTTGGGCCCAAATTGTAAAATGGTCTTATCTATTGGCGATTTCGTTCCAATTCACATTCGAAGTAATATTCGGCATGCTAATTACATTGCCGGTTGCCAAATTGAATTATCTCTTATAGTTTCCGAGATATGGACTATCGATAATTTACACCTTAGGCTCTGCTTCTAACTTGGGCCCAAATTGTAAAATGGTCTTACCTATTGGCGATTTCGTTCCAAATCACATTCCAAGTAATATTCGGCATGCTAATTACATTGCCGGTTGCCAAATTGCATTATCTCTTATAGTTTCCGAGATATGGACTATCGATAATTTACACCTTAGGCTCTGCTTCTAACTTGGGCCCAAATTGTAAAATGGTCTTATCTATTGGCGATTTCGTTCCAATTCACATTCCAATTAATATTCGGCATGCTAATTACATTGCCGGTTGCCAAATTGCATTATCTCTTATAGTTTCCGAGATATGGACTATCGATAATTTACACCTTAGGCTCTGCTTCTAACTTGGGCCCAAATTGTAAAATGGTCTTATCTATTGGCGATTTCGTTCCAATTCACAATCCAAGTAATATTCGGCATGCTAATTACATTGCCGGTTGCCAAATTGCATTATCTCTTATAGTTTCCGAGATATGGACTATCGATAATTTACACCTTAGGCTCTGCTTCTAACTTGGGCCCAAATTGTAAAATGGTCTTATCTATTGGCGATTTCGTTCCAATTCACATTCCAAGTAATATTCGGCATGCTAATTACATTGCCGGTTGCCAAATTGCATTATCTCTTATAGTTTCCGAGATATGGACTATCGATAATTTACACCTTAGGCTCTGCTTCTAACTTGGGCCCAAATTGTAAAATGGTCTTATCTATTGGCGATTTCGTTCCAATTCACATTCCAAGTAATATTCGGCATGCTAGTTACATTGCCGGTTGCCAAATTGCATTATCTCTTATAGTTTCCGAGATATGGACTATCGATAATTTACACCTTAGGCTCTGCTTCTAACTTGGGCCCAAATTGTAAAATGGTCTTATCTATTGGCGATTTCGTTCCAATTCACATTCCAAGTAATATTCGGCATGCTAATTACATTGCCGGTTGCCAAATTGCATTATCTCTTATAGTTTCCAAGATATGGACTATCGATAATTTACATCTTAGGCTCTGCTTCTAACTTGGGCCCAAATTGTAAAATGGTCTTATCTATTGGCGATTTCGTTCCAATTCACATTCCAAGTAATATTCGGCATGCTAATTACATTGCCGGTTGCCAAATTGCATTATCTCTTATAGTTTCCGAGATATGGACTATCGATAATTTACACCTTAGGCTCTGCTTCTAACTTGGGCCCAAATTGTAAAATGGTCTTATCTATTGGCGATTTCGTTCCAATTCACATTCCAATTAATATTCGGCATGCTAAATACATTGCCGGTTGCCAAATTGCATTATCTCTTATAGTTTCCGAGATATGGACTATCGATAATTTACACCTTAGGCTCTGCTTCTAACTTGGGCCCAAATTGTAAAATGGTCTTATCTATTGGCGATTTCGTTCCAATTCACATTCCAAGTAATATTCGGCATGCTAATTACATTGCCGGTTGCCAAATTGCATTATCTCTTATAGTTTCCGAGATATGGACTATCGATAATTTACACCTTAGGCTCTGCTTCTAACATGGGCCCAAATTGTAAAATTGTCTTATCTATTGGCGATTTCGTTCCAATTCACATTCCAAGTAATATTCGGCATGCTAATTACATTGCCGGTTGCCAAATTGCATTATCTCTTATAGTTTCCGAGATATGGACTATCGATTATTTACACCTTAGGCTCTGCTTCTAACTTGGGCCCAAATTGTAAAATGGTCTTATCTATTGGCGATTTCGTCCCAATTCACATTCCAAGTGACATTCGGCATGCTAATTACATTGCCGGTTGCGAAATTGCATTATCTCTTATAGTTTCCGAGATATGGACTATCAATAATTTACACCTTAGGCTCTGCTTCTAACTTGGGCCCAAATTGTAAAATGGTCTTATCTATTGGCGATTTCGTTCCAATTCACATTCCAAGTAATATTCGGCATGCTAATTACATTGCCGGTTGCCAAATTGCATTATCTCTTATAGTTTCCGAGATATGGACTATCGATAATTTACACCTTAGGCTCTGCTTCTAACTTGGGCCCAAATTGTAAAATGGTCTTATCTATTGGCGATTTCGTTCCAATTCACATTCCAAGTAATATTCGGCATGCTAATTACATTGCCGGTTGCCAAATTGCATTATCTCTTATAGTTTCCGAGATATGGACTATCGATAATTTACACCTTAGGCTCTGCTTCTAACTTGGGCCCAAATTGTAAAATGGTCTTATCTATTGGCGATTTCGTTCCAATTCACATTCCAAGTAATATTCGGCATGCTAATTACATTGCCGGTTGCCAAATTGCATTATCTCTTATAGTTTCCGAGATATGGACTATCGATAATTTACACTTTAGGCTCTGCTTCTAACTTGGCCCAAATTGTAAAATGATCTTATCTATTGGCGATTTCGTTCCAATTCACACTCCAAGTAATATTCGGCATGCTAATTACATTGCCGGTTGCGAAATTGCATTATCTCTTATAGTTTCCGAGATATGGACTATCAATAATTTACACCTTAGGCTCTGCTTCTAACTTGGGCCCAAATTGAAAAATGGTCTTATCTATTGGCGATTTCGTTCCAATTCACATTCCAAGTAATATTCGGCATGCTAATTACATTGCCGGTTGCCAAATTGCATTATCTCTTATAGTTTCCGAGATATGGACTATCGATAATTTACACCTTAGGCTCTGCTTCTAACTTGGGCCCAAATTGTAAAATGGTTTTATCTATTGGCGATTTCGTTCCAATTCACATTCCAAGTAATATTCGGCATGCTAATTACATTGCCGGTTGCCAAATTGCATTATCTCTTATAGTTTCCGAGATATGGACTATCGATAATTTACACCTTAGGCTCTGCTTCTAACTTGGGCCCAAATTGTAAAATCGTCTTATCTATTGGCGATTTCGTTCCAATTCACATTCCAAGTAATATTCGGCATGCTAATTACATTGCCGGTTGCCAAATTGGATTATCTCTTATAGTTTCCGAGATATGGACTATCGATAATTTACACCTTAGGCTCTGCTTCTAACTTGGGCCCAAATTGTAAAATGGTCTTATCTATTGGCGATTTCGTTCCAATTCACATTCCAGGTAATATCCGGCATGCTAATTACATTGCCGGTTGCCAAATTGCATTATCTCTTATAGTTTCCGAGATATGGACTATCGATAATTTACACCTTAGGCTCTGCTTCTAACTTGGGCCCAAATTGTAAAATGGTTTTATCTATTGGCGATTTCGTTCCAATTCACATTCCAAGTAATATTCGGCATGCTAATTACATTGCCGGTTGCCAAATTGCATTATCTCTTATAGTTTCCGAGATATGGACTATCGATAATTTACATCTTACGCTCTGCTTCTAACTTGGGCCCAAATTGTAAAATCGTCTTATCTATTGGCGATTTCGTTCCAATTCACATTCCAAGTAATATTCGGCATGCTAATTACATTGCCGGTTGCCAAATTGGATTATCTCTTATAGTTTCCGAGATATGGACTATCGATAATTTACACCTTAGGCTCTGCTTCTAACTTGGGCCCAAATTGTAAAATGGTCTTATCTATTGGCGATTTCGTTCCAATTCACATTCCAGGTAATATCCGGCATGCTAATTACATTGCCGGTTGCCAAATTGAATTATCTCTTATAGTTTCCGAGATATGGACTATCGATAATTTACACCTTAGGCTCTGCTTCTAACTTGGGCCCAAATTGTAAAATGGTCTTATCTATTGGCGATTTCGTTCCAATTCACATTCCAAGTAATATTCGGCATGCTAATTACATTGCCGGTTGCCAAATTGCATTATCTCTTATAGTTTCCAAGATATGGACTATCGATAATTTACATCTTAGGCTCTGCTTCTAACTTGGGCCCAAATTGTAAAATGGTCTTATCTATTGGCGATTTCGTTCCAATTCACATTCCAAGTAATATTCGGCATGCTAATTACATTGCCGGTTGCCAAATTGCATTATCTCTTATAGTTTCCGAGATATGGACTATCGATAATTTACACCTTAGGCTCTGCTTCTAACTTGGGCCCAAATTGTAAAATGGTCTTATCTATTGGCGATTTCGTTCCAATTCACATTCCAATTAATATTCGGCATGCTAATTACATTGCCGGTTGCCAAATTGCATTATCTCTTATAGTTTCCGAGATATGGACTATCGATAATTTACACCTTAGGCTCTGCTTCTAACTTGGGCCCAAATTGTAAAATGGTCTTATCTATTGGCGATTTCGTTCCAATTCACATTCCAAGTAATATTCGGCATGCTAATTACATTGCCGGTTGCCAAATTGCATTATCTCTTATAGTTTCCGAGATATGGACTATCGATAATTTACACCTTAGGCTCTGCTTCTAACATGGGCCCAAATTGTAAAATTGTCTTATCTATTGGCGATTTCGTTCCAATTCACATTCCAAGTAATATTCGGCATGCTAATTACATTGCCGGTTGCCAAATTGCATTATCTCTTATAGTTTCCGAGATATGGACTATCGATTATTTACACCTTAGGCTCTGCTTCTAACTTGGGCCCAAATTGTAAAATGGTCTTATCTATTGGCGATTTCGTCCCAATTCACATTCCAAGTGACATTCGGCATGCTAATTACATTGCCGGTTGCGAAATTGCATTATCTCTTATAGTTTCCGAGATATGGACTATCAATAATTTACACCTTAGGCTCTGCTTCTAACTTGGGCCCAAATTGTAAAATGGTCTTATCTATTGGCGATTTCGTTCCAATTCACATTCCAAGTAATATTCGGCATGCTAATTACATTGCCGGTTGCCAAATTGCATTATCTCTTATAGTTTCCGAGATATGGACTATCGATAATTTACACCTTAGGCTCTGCTTCTAACTTGGGCCCAAATTGTAAAATGGTCTTATCTATTGGCGATTTCGTTCCAATTCACATTCCAAGTAATATTCGGCATGCTAATTACATTGCCGGTTGCCAAATTGCATTATCTCTTATAGTTTCCGAGATATGGACTATCGATAATTTACACCTTAGGCTCTGCTTCTAACTTGGGCCCAAATTGTAAAATGGTCTTATCTATTGGCGATTTCGTTCCAATTCACATTCCAAGTAATATTCGGCATGCTAATTACATTGCCGGTTGCCAAATTGCATTATCTCTTATAGTTTCCGAGATATGGACTATCGATAATTTACACTTTAGGCTCTGCTTCTAACTTGGCCCAAATTGTAAAATGATCTTATCTATTGGCGATTTCGTTCCAATTCACACTCCAAGTAATATTCGGCATGCTAATTACATTGCCGGTTGCGAAATTGCATTATCTCTTATAGTTTCCGAGATATGGACTATCAATAATTTACACCTTAGGCTCTGCTTCTAACTTGGGCCCAAATTGTAAAATGGTCTTATCTATTGGCGATTTCGTTCCAATTCACATTCCAAGTAATATTCGGCATGCTAATTACATTGCCGGTTGCCAAATTGCATTATCTCTTATAGTTTCCGAGATATGGACTATCGATAATTTACACCTTAGGCTCTGCTTCTAACTTGGGCCCAAATTGTAAAATGGTTTTATCTATTGGCGATTTCGTTCCAATTCACATTCCAAGTAATATTCGGCATGCTAATTACATTGCCGGTTGCCAAATTGCATTATCTCTTATAGTTTCCGAGATATGGACTATCGATAATTTACACCTTAGGCTCTGCTTCTAACTTGGGCCCAAATTGTAAAATGGTCTTATCTATTGGCGATTTCGTTCCAATTCACATTCCAAGTAATATTCGGCATGCTAATTACATTGCCGGTTGCCAAATTGCATTATCTCTTATAGTTTCCGAGATATGGACTATCGATAATTTACACCTTAGGCTCTGCTTCTAACTTGGGCCCAAATTGTAAAATGGTCTTCTCTATTGGCGATTTCGTTCCAATTCACATTCCAAGTAATATTCGGCATGCTAATTACATTGCCGGTTGCCAAATTGCATTACCTCTTATAGTTTCCGAGATATGGACTATCGATAATTTACACCTTAGGCTCTGCTTCTAACTTGGGCCCAAATTGTAAAATGGTCTTATCTATTGGCGATTTCGTTCCAATTCACATTCCAAGTAATATTCGGCATGCTAATTACATTGCCGGTTGCCAAATTGCATTATCTCTTATAGTTTCCGAGATATGGACTATCGATAATTTACACCTTAGGCTCTGCTTCTAACTTGGGCCCAAATTGTAAAATGGTCTTCTCTATTGGCGATTTCGTTCCAATTCACATTCCAAGTAATATTCGGCATGCTAATTACATTGCCGGTTGCCAAATTGCATTATCTCTTATAGTTTCCGAGATATGGACTATCCATAATTTACACCTTAGGCTCTGCTTCTAACTTGGGCCCAAATTGTAAAATGGTCTTATCTATTGGCGATTTCGTTCCAATTCACATTCGAAGTAATATTCGGCATGCTAATTACATTGCCGGTTGCCAAATTGAATTATCTCTTATAGTTTCCGAGATATGGACTATCGATAATTTACACCTTAGGCTCTGCTTCTAACTTGGGCCCAAATTGTAAAATGGTCTTACCTATTGGCGATTTCGTTCCAAATCACATTCCAAGTAATATTCGGCATGCTAATTACATTGCCGGTTGCCAAATTGCATTATCTCTTATAGTTTCCGAGATATGGACTATCGATAATTTACACCTTAGGCTCTGCTTCTAACTTGGGCCCAAATTGTAAAATGGTCTTATCTATTGGCGATTTCGTTCCAATTCACATTCCAATTAATATTCGGCATGCTAATTACATTGCCGGTTGCCAAATTGCATTATCTCTTATAGTTTCCGAGATATGGACTATCGATAATTTACACCTTAGGCTCTGCTTCTAACTTGGGCCCAAATTGTAAAATGGTCTTATCTATTGGCGATTTCGTTCCAATTCACAATCCAAGTAATATTCGGCATGCTAATTACATTGCCGGTTGCCAAATTGCATTATCTCTTATAGTTTCCGAGATATGGACTATCGATAATTTACACCTTAGGCTCTGCTTCTAACTTGGGCCCAAATTGTAAAATGGTCTTATCTATTGGCGATTTCGTTCCAATTCACATTCCAAGTAATATTCGGCATGCTAATTACATTGCCGGTTGCCAAATTGCATTATCTCTTATAGTTTCCGAGATATGGACTATCGATAATTTACACCTTAGGCTCTGCTTCTAACTTGGGCCCAAATTGTAAAATGGTCTTATCTATTGGCGATTTCGTTCCAATTCGCATTCCAAGTAATATTCGGCATGCTAATTACATTGCCGGTTGCCAAATTGAATTATCTCTTATAGTTTCCGAGATATGGACTATCGATAATTTACATCTTAGGCTCTGCTTCTAACTTGGGCCCAAATTGTAAAATGGTCTTACCTATTGGCGATTTCGTTCCAATTCACATTCCAATTAATATTCGGCATGCTAATTACATTGCCGGTTGCCAAATTGCATTATCTCTTATAGTTTCCGAGATATGGACTATCGATAATTTACACCTTAGGCTCTGCTTCTAACTTGGGCCCAAATTGTAAAATGGTCTTATCTATTGGCGATTTCGTTCCAATTCACATTCCAAGTAATATTCGGCATGCTAATTACATTGCCGGTTGCCAAATTGCATTATCTCTTATAGTTTCCGAGATATGGACTATCGGTAATTTACACCTTAGGCTCTGCTTCTAACTTGGGCCCAAATTGTAAAATGGTTTTATCTATTGGCGATTTCGTTCCAATTCACATTCCAAGTAATATCCGGCATGCTAATCACATTGCCGGTTGCCAAATTGAATTATCTCTTATAGTTTCCGAGATATGGACTATCGATAATTTACACCTTAAGCTCTGCTTCTAACTTGGGCCCAAATTGTAAAATGGTCTTACCTATTGGCGATTTCGTTCCAATTCACATTCCAAGTAATATTCGGCATGCTAATTACATTGCCGGTTGCCAAATTGCATTATCTCTTATAGTTTCCGAGATATGGACTATCGATAATTTACACCTTAGGCTCTGCTTCTAACTTGGGCCCAAATTGTAAAATGGTCTTATCTATTGGCGATTTCGTTCCAATTCACATTCCAAGTAATATTCCGCATGCTAATTACATTGCCGGTTGCCAAATTGCATTATCTCTTATAGTTTCCGAGATATGGACTATCGATAATTTACATCTTACGCTCTGCTTCTAACTTGGGCCCAAATTGTAAAATCGTCTTATCTATTGGCGATTTCGTTCCAATTCACATTCCAAGTAATATTCGGCATGCTAATTACATTGCCGGTTGCCAAATTGGATTATCTCTTATAGTTTCCGAGATATGGACTATCGATAATTTACACCTTAGGCTCTGCTTCTAACTTGGGCCCAAATTGTAAAATGGTCTTATCTATTGGCGATTTCGTTCCAATTCACATTCCATGTATTATCCGGCATGCTAATTACATTGCCGGTTGCCAAATTGAATTATCTCTTATAGTTTCCGAGATATGGACTATCGATAATTTACACCTTAGGCTCTGCTTCTAACTTGGGCCCAAATTGTAAAATGGTCTTATCTATTGGCGATTTCGTTCAAATTCACATTCCAAGTAATATTCGGCATGCTAATTACATTGCCGGTTGCCAAATTGCATTATCTCTTATAGTTTCCAAGATATGGACTATCGATAATTTACATCTTAGGCTCTGCTTCTAACTTGGGCCCAAATTGTAAAATGGTCTTATCTATTGGCGATTTCGTTCCAATTCACATTCCAAGTAATATTCGGCATGCTAATTACATTGCCGGTTGCCAAATTGCATTATCTCTTATAGTTTCCGAGATATGGACTATCGATAATTTACACCTTAGGCTCTGCTTCTAACTTGGGCCCAAATTGTAAAATGGTCTTATCTATTGGCGATTTCGTTCCAATTCAAATTCCAAGTAATATTCGGCAAGCTAATTACATTGCCGGTTGCCAAATTGCATTATCTCTTATAGTTTCCGAGATATGGACTATCGATAATTTACACCTTAGGCTCTGCTTCTAACTTGGGCCCAAATTGTAAAATGGTCTTCTCTATTGGCGATTTCGTTCCAATTCACATTCCAAGTAATATTCGGCATGCTAATTACATTGCCGGTTGCCAAATTGCATTACCTCTTATAGTTTCCGAGATATGGACTATCGATAATTTACACCTTAGGCTCTGCTTCTAACTTGGGCCCAAATTGTAAAATGGTCTTATCTATTGGCGATTTCGTTCCAATTCACATTCCAAGTAATATTCGGCATGCTAATTACATTGCCGGTTGCCAAATTGCATTATCTCTTATAGTTTCCGAGATATGGACTATCGATAATTTACACCTTAGGCTCTGTTTCTAACTTGGGCCCAAATTGTAAAATGGTCTTCTCTATTGGCGATTTCGTTCCAATTCACATTCCAAGTAATATTCGGCATGCTAATTACATTGCCGTTTGCCAAATTGCATTAACTCTTATAGTTTCCGAGATATGGACTATCGATAATTTACACCTTAGGCTCTGCTTCTAACTTGGGCCCAAATTGTAAAATGGTCTTATCTATTGGCGATTTCGTTCCAATTCACATTCCAAGTAATATTCGGCATGCTAATTACATTGCCGGTTGCCAAATTGCATTATCTCTTATAGTTTCCGAGATATGGACTATCGATAATTTACACCATAGGCTCTGCTTCTAACTTGGGCCCAAATTGTAAAATGGTCTTATCTATTGGCGATTTCGTTCCAATTCAAATTCCAAGTAATATTCGGCAAGCTAATTACATTGCCGGTTGCCAAATTGCATTATCTCTTATAGTTTCCGAGATATGGACTATCGATAATTTACACCTTAGGCTCTGCTTCTAACTTGGGCCCAAATTGTAAAATGGTCTTCTCTATTGGCGATTTCGTTCCAATTCACATTCCAAGTAATATTCGGCATGCTAATTACATTGCCGGTTGCCAAATTGCATTATCTCTTATAGTTTCCGAGATATGGACTATCGATAATTTACACCTTAGGCTCTGCTTCTAACTTGGGCCCAAATTGTAAAATGGTCTTCTCTATTGGCGATTTCGTTCCAATTCACATTCCAAGTAATATTCGGCATGCTAATTACATTGCCGTTTGCCAAATTGCATTAACTCTTATAGTTTCCGAGATATGGACTATCGATAATTTACACCTTAGGCTCTGCTTCTAACTTGGGCCCAAATTGTAAAATGGTCTTATCTATTGGCGATTTCGTTCCAATTCACATTCCAAGTAATATTCGGCATGCTAATTACATTGCCGGTTGCCAAATTGCATTATCTCTTATAGTTTCCGAGATATGGACTATCGATAATTTACACCATAGGCTCTGCTTCTAACTTGGGCCCAAATTGTAAAATGGTCTTATCTATTGGCGATTTCGTTCCAATTCACATTCCAAGTAATATTCGGCATGCTAATTACATTGCCGGTTGCCAAATTGCATTATCTCTTATAGTTTCCGAGATATGGACTATCGATAATTTACACCTTAGGCTCTGCTGCTAACTTGGGCCCAAATTGTAAAATGGTCTTATCTATTGGCGATTTCGTTCCAATTCACATTCCAAGTAATATTCGGCATGCTAATTACATTGCCGGTTGCCAAATTGCATTATCTCTTATAGTTTCCGAGATATGGACTATCGATTATTTACACCTTAGGCTCTGCTTCTAACTTGGGCCCAAATTGTAAAATGGTCTTATCTATTGGCGATTTCGTCCCAATTCACATTCCAAGTGACATTCGGCATGCTAATTACATTGCCGGTTGCGAAATTGCATTATCTCTTATAGTTTCCGAGATATGGACTATCAATAATTTACACCTTAGGCTCTGCTTCTAACTTGGGCCCAAATTGTAAAATGGTCTTATCTATTGGCGATTTCGTTCCAATTCACATTCCAAGTAATATTCGGCATGCTAATTACATTGCCGGTTGCCAAATTGCATTATCTCTTATAGTTTCCGAGATATGGACTATCGATAATTTACACCTTAGGCTCTGCTTCTAACTTGGGCCCAAATTGTAAAATGGTCTTATCTATTGGCGATTTCGTTCCAATTAACATTCCAAGTAATATTCGGCATGCTAATTACATTGCCGGTTGCCAAATTGCATTATCTCTTGTAGTTTCCGAGATATGGACTATCAATAATTTACACCTTAGGCTCTGCTTCTAACTTGGGCCCAAATTGTAAAATGGTCTTATCTATTGGCGATTTCGTTCCAATTCACATTCCAAGTAATATTCGGCATGCTAATTACATTGCCGGTTGCCAAATTGAATTATCTCTTATAGTTTCCGAGATATGGACTATCGATAATATACACCTTAGGCTCTGCTTCTAACTTGGGCCCAAATTGTAAAATGGTCTTACCTATTGGCGATTTCGTTCCAATTCACATTCCAAGTAATATTCGGCATGCTAATTACATTGCCGGTTGCCAAATTGCATTATCTCTTATAGTTTCCGAGATATGGACTATCGATAATTTACACCTTAGGCTCTGCTTCTAACTTGGGCCCAAATTGTAAAATGGTCTTATCTATTGGCGATTTCGTTCCAATTCACATTCCAATTAATATTCGGCATGCTAATTACATTGCCGGTTGCCAAATTGCATTATCTCTTATAGTTTCCGAGATATGGACTATCGATAATTTACACCTTAGGCTCTGCTTCTAACTTGGGCCCAAATTGTAAAATGGTCTTATCTATTGGCGATTTCGTTCCAATTCACATTCCAAGTAATATTCGGCATGCTGATTACATTGCCGGTTGCCAAATTGCATTATCTCTTATAGTTTCCGAGATATGGACTATCGATAATTTACACCTTAGACTCTGCTTCTAACTTGGGCCCAAATTGTAAAATGGTCTTATCTATTGGCGATTTCGTTCCAATTCACATTCCCAGTAATATTCGGCATGCTAATTACATTGCCGGTTGCCAAATTGCATTATCTCTTATAGTTTCCGAGATATGGACTATCGATAATTTACACCTTAGGCTCTGCTTCTAACTTGGGCCCAAATTGTAAAATGGTCTTATCTATTGGCGATTTCGTTCCAATTCACATTCCAAGTAATATTCGGCATGCTAATTACATTGCCGGTTGCCAAATTGAATTATCTCTTATAGTTTCCGAGATATGGACTATCGATAATTTACACCTTAGGCTCTGCTTCTAACTTGGGCCCAAATTGTAAAATGGTCTTACCTATTGGCGATTTCGTTCCAATTCACATTCCAAGTAATATTCGGCATGCTAATTACATTGCCGGTTGCCAAATTGCATTATCTATTATAGTTTCCGAGATATGGACTATCGATAATTTACACCTTAGGCTCTGCTTCTAACTTGGGCCCAAATTGTAAAATGGTCTTATCTATTGGCGATTTCGTTCCAATTCACACTCCAAGTAATATTCGGCATGCTAATTACATTGCCGGTTGCGAAATTGCATTATCTCTTATAGTTTCCGAGATATGGACTATCAATAATTTACACCTTAGGCTCTGCTTCTAACTTGGGCCCAAATTGTAAAATGGTCTTATCTATTGGCGATTTCGTTCCAATTCACATTCCAAGTAATATTCGGCATGCTAATTACATTGCCGGTTGCCAAATTGCATTATCTCTTATAGTTTCCGAGATATGGACTATCGATAATTTATACCTTAGGCTCTGCTTCTAACTTGGGCCCAAATTGTAAAATGGTCTTATCTATTGGCTATTTCGTTCCAATTCACATTCCAAGTAATATTCGGCATGCTAATTACATTGCCGGTTGCCAAATTGCATTATCTCTTATAGTTTCCGAGATATGGACTATCGATTATTTACACCTTAGGCTCTGCTTCTAACTTGGGCCCAAATTGTAAAATGGTCTTATCTATTGGCGATTTCGTCCCATTTCACATTCCAAGTGACATTCGGCATGCTAATTACATTGCCGGTTGCGAAATTGCATTATCTCTTATAGTTTCCGAGATATGGACTATCAATAATTTACACCTTAGGCTCTGCTTCTAACTTGGGCCCAAATTGTAAAATGGTCTTATCTATTGGCGATTTCGTTCCAATTCACATTCCAAGTAATATTCGGCATGCTAATTACATTGCCGGTTGCCAAATTGCATTATCTCTTATAGTTTCCGAGATATGGACTATCGATAATTTACACCTTAGGCTCTGCTTCTAACTTGGGCCCAAATTGTAAAATGGTCTTATCTATTGGCGATTTCGTTCCAATTCACATTCCAAGTAATATTCGGCATGCTAATTACATTGCCGGTTGCCAAATTGCATTATCTCTTATAGTTTCCGAGATATGGACTATCGATAATTTACACCTTAGGCTCTGCTTCTAACTTGGGCCCAAATTGTAAAATGGTCTTATCTATTGGCGATTTCGTTCCAATTAACATTCCAAGTAATATTCGGCATGCTAATTACATTGCCGGTTGCCAAATTGCATTATCTCTTATAGTTTCCGAGATATGGACTATCGATAATTTACACCTTAGGCTCTGCTTCTAACTTGGGCCCAAATTGTAAAATGGCCTTATCTATTGGCGATTTCGTTCCAATTCACATTCCAAGTAATATTCGGCATGCTAATTACATTGCCGGTTGCCAAATTGCATTATCTCTTGTAGTTTCCGAGATATGGACTATCAATAATTTACACCTTAGGCTCTGCTTCTAACTTGGGCCCAAATTGTAAAATGGTCTTATCTATTGGCGATTTCGTTCCAATTCACATTCCAAGTAATATTCGGCATGCTAATTACATTGCCGGTTGCCAAATTGAATTATCTCTTATAGTTTCCGAGATATGGACTATCGATAATTTACACCTTAGGCTCTGCTTCTAACTTGGGCCCAAATTGTAAAATGGTCTTACCTATTGGCGATTTCGTTCCAATTCACATTCCAAGTAATATTCGGCATGCAAATTACATTGCCGGTTGCCAAATTGCATTATCTCTTATAGTTTCCGAGATATGGACTATCGATAATTTACACCTTAGGCTCTGCTTCTAACATGGGCCCAAATTGTAAAATGGTCTTATCTATTGGCGATTTCGTTCCAATTCAAATTCCAAGTAATATTCGGCAAGCTAATTACATTGCCGGTTGCCAAATAGCATTATCTCTTATAGTTTCCGAGATATGGACTATCGATAATTTACACCTTAGGCTCTGCTTCTAACTTGGGCCCAAATTGTAAAATGGTCTTCTCTATTGGCGATTTCGTTCCAATTCACATTCCAAGTAATATTCGGCATGCTAATTACATTGCCGGTTGCCAAATTGCATTACCTCTTATAGTTTCCGAGATATGGACTATCGATAATTTACACCTTAGGCTCTGCTTCTAACTTGGGCCCAAATTGTAAAATGGTCTTATCTATTGGCGATTTCGTTCCAATTCACATTCCAAGTAATATTCGGCATGCTAATTACATTGCCGGTTGCCAAATTGCATTATCTCTTATAGTTTCCGATCTATGGACTATCGATAATTTACACCTTAGGCTCTGCTTCTAACTTGGGCCCAAATTGTAAAATGGTCTTCTCTATTGGCGATTTCGTTCCAATTCACATTCCAAGTAATATTCGGCATGCTAATTACATTGCCGGTTGCCAAATTGCATTAACTCTTATAGTTTCCGAGATATGGACTATCGATAATTTACACCTTAGGCTCTGCTTCTAACTTGGGCCCAAATTGTAAAATGGTCTTACCTATTGGCGATTTCGTTCCAATTCACATTCCAAGTAATATTCGGCATGCTAATTACATTGCCGGTTGCCAAATTGCATTATCTCTTATAGTTTCCGAGATATGGACTATCGATAATTTACACCATAGGCCCTGCTTCTAACTTGGGCCCAAATTGTAAAATGGTCTTATCTATTGGCGATTTCGTTCCAATTCACATTCCAAGTAATATTCGGCATGCTAATTACATTGCCGGTTGCCAAATTGCATTATCTCTTATAGTTTCCGAGATATGGACTATCGATAATTTACACCTTAGGCTCTGCTTCTAACTTGGGCCCAAATTGTAAAATGGTCTTATCTATTGGCGATTTCGTTCCAATTCACATTCCAAGTAATATTCGGCATGCTAATTACATTGCCGGTTGCCAAATTGCATTATCTCTTATAGTTTCCGAGATATGGACTATCGATTATTTACACCTTAGGCTCTGCTTCTAACTTGGGCCCAAATTGTAAAATGGTCTTATCTATTGGCGATTTCGTCCCAATTCACATTCCAAGTGACATTCGGCATGCTAATTACATTGCCGGTTGCGAAATTGCATTATCTCTTATAGTTTCCGAGATATGGACTATCAATAATTTACACCTTAGGCTCTGCTTCTAACTTGGGCCCAAATTGTAAAATGGTCTTATCTATTGGCGATTTCGTTCCAATCCACATTCCAAGTAATATTCGGCATGCTAATTACATTGCCGGTTGCCAAATTGCATTATCTCTTATAGTTTCCGAGATATGGACTATCGATAATTTACACCTTAGGCTCTGCTTCTAACTTGGGCCCAAATTGTAAAATGGTCTTATCTATTGGCGATTTCGTTCCAATTCACATTCCAAGTAATATTCGGCATGCTAATTACATTGCCGGTTGCCAAATTGCATTATCTCTTATAGTTTCCGAGATATGGACTATCGATAATTTACACCTTAGGCTCTGCTTCTAACTTGGGCCCAAATTGTAAAATGGTCTTATCTATTGGCGATTTCGTTCCAATTCACATTCCAAGTAATATTCGGCATGCTAATTACATTGCCGGTTGCCAAATTGCATTATCTCTTATAGTTTCCGAGATATGGACTATCGATAATTTACACCTTAGGCTCTGCTTCTAACTTGGGCCCAAATTGTAAAATGGTCTTATCTATTGGCGATTTCGTTCCAATTCACATTCCAAGTAATATTCGGCATGCTAATTACATTGCCGGTTGCCAAATTGCATTATCTCTTATAGTTTCCGAGATATGGACTATCGATAATTTACACTTTAGGCTCTGCTTCTAACTTGGCCCAAATTGTAAAATGGTCTTATCTATTGGCGATTTCGTTCCAATTCACACTCCAAGTAATATTCGGCATGCTAATTACATTGCCGGTTGCGAAATTGCATTATCTCTTATAGTTTCCGAGATATGGACTATCAATAATTTACACCTTAGGCTCTGCTTCTAACTTGGGCCCAAATTGTAAAATGGTCTTCTCTATTGGCGATTTCGTTCCAATTCACATTCCAAGTAATATTCGGCATGCTAATTACATTGCCGGTTGCCAAATTGCATTATCTCTTATAGTTTCCGAGATATGGACTATCGATAATTTACACCTTAGGCTCTGCTTCTAACTTGGGCCCAAATTGTAAAATGGTTTTATCTATTGGCGATTTCGTTCCAATTCACATTCCAAGTAATATTCGGCATGCTAATTACATTGCCGGTTGCCAAATTGCATTATCTCTTATAGTTTCCGAGATATGGACTATCGATAATTTACACCTTAGGCTCTGCTTCTAACTTGGGCCCAAATTGTAAAATGGTCTTATCTATTGGCGATTTCGTTCCAATTCACATTCCAAGTAATATTCGGCATGCTAATTACATTGCCGGTTGCCAAATTGCATTATCTCTTATAGTTTCCGAGATATGGACTATCGATAATTTACACCTTAGGCTCTGCTTCTAACTTGGGCCCAAATTGTAAAATGGTCTCCTCTATTGGCGATTTCGTTCCAATTCACATTCCAAGTAATATTCGGCATGCTAATTACATTGCCGGTTGCCAAATTGCATTATCTCTTATAGTTTCCGAGATATGGACTATCGATAATTTACACCTTAGGCTCTGCTTCTAACTTGGGCCCAAATTGTAAAATGGTTTTATCTATTGGCGATTTCGTTCCAATTCACATTCCAAGTAATATTCGGCATGCTAATTACATTGCCGGTTGCCAAATTGCATTATCTCTTATAGTTTCCGAGATATGGACTATCGATAATTTACACCTTAGGCTCTGCTTCTAACTTGGGCCCAAATTGTAAAATGGTCTTATCTAATGGCGATTTCGTTCCAATTCACATTCCAAGTAATATTCGGCATGCTAATTACATTGCCGGTTGCCAAATTGCATTATCTCTTATAGTTTCCGAGATATGGACTATCGATAATTTACACCTTAGGCTCTGCTTCTAACTTGGGCCCAAATTGTAAAATGGTCTTCTCTATTGGCGATTTCGTTCCAATTCACATTCCAAGTAATATTCGGCATGCTAATTACATTGCCGGTTGCCAAATTGCATTACCTCTTATAGTTTCCGAGATATGGACTATCGATAATTTACACCTTAGGCTCTGCTTCTAACTTGGGCCCAAATTGTAAAATGGTCTTATCTATTGGCGATTTCGTTCCAATTCACATTCCAAGTAATATTCGGCATGCTAATTACATTGCCGGTTGCCAAATTGCATTATCTCTTATAGTTTCCGAGATATGGACTATCGATAATTTACACCTTAGGCTCTGCTTCTAACTTGGGCCCAAATTTTAAAATGGTCTTCTCTATTGGCGATTTCGTTCCAATTCACATTCCAAGTAATATTCGGCATGCTAATTACATTGCCGGTTGCCAAATTGCATTATCTCTTATAGTTTCCGAGATATGGACTATCCATAATTTACACCTTAGGCTCTGCTTCTAACTTGGGCCCAAATTGTAA
This sequence comes from Rhynchophorus ferrugineus, assembly GCF_030347505.1. NCBI lineage: Eukaryota > Metazoa > Arthropoda > Insecta > Coleoptera > Curculionidae > Rhynchophorus > Rhynchophorus ferrugineus. Next base: position 367,711 of record NW_027472718.1, on the reverse strand, counting down.
AATGGTCTTATCTATTGGCGATTTCGTTCCAATTCACATTCGAAGTAATATTCGGCATGCTAATTACATTGCCGGTTGCCAAATTGAATTATCTCTTATAGTTTCCGAGATATGGACTATCGATAATTTACACCTTAGGCTCTGCTTCTAACTTGGGCCCAAATTGTAAAATGGTCTTACCTATTGGCGATTTCGTTCCAAATCACATTCCAAGTAATATTCGGCATGCTAATTACATTGCCGGTTGCCAAATTGCATTATCTCTTATAGTTTCCGAGATATGGACTATCGATAATTTACACCTTAGGCTCTGCTTCTAACTTGGGCCCAAATTGTAAAATGGTCTTATCTATTGGCGATTTCGTTCCAATTCACATTCCAATTAATATTCGGCATGCTAATTACATTGCCGGTTGCCAAATTGCATTATCTCTTATAGTTTCCGAGATATGGACTATCGATAATTTACACCTTAGGCTCTGCTTCTAACTTGGGCCCAAATTGTAAAATGGTCTTATCTATTGGCGATTTCGTTCCAATTCACAATCCAAGTAATATTCGGCATGCTAATTACATTGCCGGTTGCCAAATTGCATTATCTCTTATAGTTTCCGAGATATGGACTATCGATAATTTACACCTTAGGCTCTGCTTCTAACTTGGGCCCAAATTGTAAAATGGTCTTATCTATTGGCGATTTCGTTCCAATTCACATTCCAAGTAATATTCGGCATGCTAATTACATTGCCGGTTGCCAAATTGCATTATCTCTTATAGTTTCCGAGATATGGACTATCGATAATTTACACCTTAGGCTCTGCTTCTAACTTGGGCCCAAATTGTAAAATGGTCTTATCTATTGGCGATTTCGTTCCAATTCACATTCCAAGTAATATTCGGCATGCTAATTACATTGCCGGTTGCCAAATTGAATTATCTCTTATAGTTTCCGAGATATGGACTATCGATAATTTACATCTTAGGCTCTGCTTCTAACTTGGGCCCAAATTGTAAAATGGTCTTACCTATTGGCGATTTCGTTCCAATTCACATTCCAAGTAATATTCGGCATGCTAATTACATTGCCGGTTGCCAAATTGAATTATCTCTTATAGTTTCCGAGATATGGACTATCGATAATTTACACCTTAGGCTCTGCTTCTAACTTGGGCCCAAATTGTAAAATGGTCTTACCTATTGGCGATTTCGTTCCAATTCACATTCCAAGTAATATTCGGCATGCAAATTACATTGCCGGTTGCCAAATTGCATTATCTCTTATAGTTTCCGAGATATGGACTATCGATAATTTACACCTTAGGCTCTGCTTCTAACTTGGGCCCAAATTGTAAAATGGTCTTATCTATTGGCGATTTCGTTCCAATTCAAATTCCAAGTAATATTCGGCAAGCTAATTACATTGCCGGTTGCCAAATAGCATTATCTCTTATAGTTTCCGAGATATGGACTATCGATAATTTACACCTTAGGCTCTGCTTCTAACTTGGGCCCAAATTGTAAAATGGTCTTCTCTATTGGCGATTTCGTTCCAATTCACATTCCAAGTAATATTCGGCATGCTAATTACATTGCCGGTTGCCAAATTGCATTACCTCTTATAGTTTCCGAGATATGGACTATCGATAATTTACACCTTAGGCTCTGCTTCTAACTTGGGCCCAAATTGTAAAATGGTCTTATCTATTGGCGATTTCGTTCCAATTCACATTCCAAGTAATATTCGGCATGCTAATTACATTGCCGGTTGCCAAATTGCATTATCTCTTATAGTTTCCGATATATGGACTATCGATAATTTACACCTTAGGCTCTGCTTCTAACTTGGGCCCAAATTGTAAAATGGTCTTCTCTATTGGCGATTTCGTTCCAATTCACATTCCAAGTAATATTCGGCATGCTAATTACATTGCCGGTTGCCAAATTGCATTAACTCTTATAGTTTCCGAGATATGGACTATCGATAATTTACACCTTAGGCTCTGCTTCTAACTTGGGCCCAAATTGTAAAATGGTCTTACCTATTGGCGATTTCGTTCCAATTCACATTCCAAGTAATATTCGGCATGCTAATTACATTGCCGGTTGCCAAATTGCATTATCTCTTATAGTTTCCGAGATATGGACTATCGATAATTTACACCATAGGCCCTGCTTCTAACTTGGGCCCAAATTGTAAAATGGTCTTATCTATTGGCGATTTCGTTCCAATTCACATTCCAAGTAATATTCGGCATGCTAATTACATTGCCGGTTGCCAAATTGCATTATCTCTTATAGTTTCCGAGATATGGACTATCGATAATTTACACCTTAGGCTCTGCTTCTAACTTGGGCCCAAATTGTAAAATGGTCTTATCTATTGGCGATTTCGTTCCAATTCACATTCCAAGTAATATTCGGCATGCTAATTACATTGCCGGTTGCCAAATTGCATTATCTCTTATAGTTTCCGAGATATGGACTATCGATTATTTACACCTTAGGCTCTGCTTCTAACTTGGGCCCAAATTGTAAAATGGTCTTATCTATTGGCGATTTCGTCCCAATTCACATTCCAAGTGACATTCGGCATGCTAATTACATTGCCGGTTGCGAAATTGCATTATCTCTTATAGTTTCCGAGATATGGACTATCAATAATTTACACCTTAGGCTCTGCTTCTAACTTGGGCCCAAATTGTAAAATGGTCTTATCTATTGGCGATTTCGTTCCAATTCACATTCCAAGTAATATTCGGCATGCTAATTACATTGCCGGTTGCCAAATTGCATTATCTCTTATAGTTTCCGAGATATGGACTATCGATAATTTACACCTTAGGCTCTGCTTCTAACTTGGGCCCAAATTGTAAAATGGTCTTATCTATTGGCGATTTCGTTCCAATTCACATTCCAAGTAATATTCGGCATGCTAATTACATTGCCGGTTGCCAAATTGCATTATCTCTTATAGTTTCCGAGATATGGACTATCGATAATTTACACCTTAGGCTCTGCTTCTAACTTGGGCCCAAATTGTAAAATGGTCTTATCTATTGGCGATTTCGTTCCAATTCACATTCCAAGTAATATTCGGCATGCTAATTACATTGCCGGTTGCCAAATTGCATTATCTCTTATAGTTTCCGAGATATGGACTATCGATAATTTACACCTTAGGCTCTGCTTCTAACTTGGGCCCAAATTGTAAAATGGTCTTATCTATTGGCGATTTCGTTCCAATTCACATTCCAAGTAATATTCGGCATGCTAATTACATTGCCGGTTGCCAAATTGCATTATCTCTTATAGTTTCCGAGATATGGACTATCGATAATTTACACTTTAGGCTCTGCTTCTAACTTGGCCCAAATTGTAAAATGGTCTTATCTATTGGCGATTTCGTTCCAATTCACACTCCAAGTAATATTCGGCATGCTAATTACATTGCCGGTTGCGAAATTGCATTATCTCTTATAGTTTCCGAGATATGGACTATCAATAATTTACACCTTAGGCTCTGCTTCTAACTTGGGCCCAAATTGTAAAATGGTCTTCTCTATTGGCGATTTCGTTCCAATTCACATTCCAAGTAATATTCGGCATGCTAATTACATTGCCGGTTGCCAAATTGCATTATCTCTTATAGTTTCCGAGATATGGACTATCGATAATTTACACCTTAGGCTCTGCTTCTAACTTGGGCCCAAATTGTAAAATGGTTTTATCTATTGGCGATTTCGTTCCAATTCACATTCCAAGTAATATTCGGCATGCTAATTACATTGCCGGTTGCCAAATTGCATTATCTCTTATAGTTTCCGAGATATGGACTATCGATAATTTACACCTTAGGCTCTGCTTCTAACTTGGGCCCAAATTGTAAAATGGTCTTATCTATTGGCGATTTCGTTCCAATTCACATTCCAAGTAATATTCGGCATGCTAATTACATTGCCGGTTGCCAAATTGCATTATCTCTTATAGTTTCCGAGATATGGACTATCGATAATTTACACCTTAGGCTCTGCTTCTAACTTGGGCCCAAATTGTAAAATGGTCTTCTCTATTGGCGATTTCGTTCCAATTCACATTCCAAGTAATATTCGGCATGCTAATTACATTGCCGGTTGCCAAATTGCATTATCTCTTATAGTTTCCGAGATATGGACTATCGATAATTTACACCTTAGGCTCTGCTTCTAACTTGGGCCCAAATTGTAAAATGGTTTTATCTATTGGCGATTTCGTTCCAATTCACATTCCAAGTAATATTCGGCATGCTAATTACATTGCCGGTTGCCAAATTGCATTATCTCTTATAGTTTCCGAGATATGGACTATCGATAATTTACACCTTAGGCTCTGCTTCTAACTTGGGCCCAAATTGTAAAATGGTCTTATCTAATGGCGATTTCGTTCCAATTCACATTCCAAGTAATATTCGGCATGCTAATTACATTGCCGGTTGCCAAATTGCATTATCTCTTATAGTTTCCGAGATATGGACTATCGATAATTTACACCTTAGGCTCTGCTTCTAACTTGGGCCCAAATTGTAAAATGGTCTTCTCTATTGGCGATTTCGTTCCAATTCACATTCCAAGTAATATTCGGCATGCTAATTACATTGCCGGTTGCCAAATTGCATTACCTCTTATAGTTTCCGAGATATGGACTATCGATAATTTACACCTTAGGCTCTGCTTCTAACTTGGGCCCAAATTGTAAAATGGTCTTATCTATTGGCGATTTCGTTCCAATTCACATTCCAAGTAATATTCGGCATGCTAATTACATTGCCGGTTGCCAAATTGCATTATCTCTTATAGTTTCCGAGATATGGACTATCGATAATTTACACCTTAGACTCTGCTTCTAACTTGGGCCCAAATTGTAAAATGGTCTTCTCTATTGGCGATTTCGTTCCAATTCACATTCCAAGTAATATTCGGCATGCTAATTACATTGCCGGTTGCCAAATTGCATTATCTCTTATAGTTTCCGAGATATGGACTATCCATAATTTACACCTTAGGCTCTGCTTCTAACTTGGGCCCAAATTGTAAAATGGTCTTATCTATTGGCGATTTCGTTCCAATTCACATTCGAAGTAATATTCGGCATGCTAATTACATTGCCGGTTGCCAAATTGAATTATCTCTTATAGTTTCCGAGATATGGACTATCGATAATTTACACCTTAGGCTCTGCTTCTAACTTGGGCCCAAATTGTAAAATGGTCTTACCTATTGGCGATTTCGTTCCAAATCACATTCCAAGTAATATTCGGCATGCTAATTACATTGCCGGTTGCCAAATTGCATTATCTCTTATAGTTTCCGAGATATGGACTATCGATAATTTACACCTTAGGCTCTGCTTCTAACTTGGGCCCAAATTGTAAAATGGTCTTATCTATTGGCGATTTCGTTCCAATTCACATTCCAATTAATATTCGGCATGCTAATTACATTGCCGGTTGCCAAATTGCATTATCTCTTATAGTTTCCGAGATATGGACTATCGATAATTTACACCTTAGGCTCTGCTTCTAACTTGGGCCCAAATTGTAAAATGGTCTTATCTATTGGCGATTTCGTTCCAATTCACAATCCAAGTAATATTCGGCATGCTAATTACATTGCCGGTTGCCAAATTGCATTATCTCTTATAGTTTCCGAGATATGGACTATCGATAATTTACACCTTAGGCTCTGCTTCTAACTTGGGCCCAAATTGTAAAATGGTCTTATCTATTGGCGATTTCGTTCCAATTCACATTCCAAGTAATATTCGGCATGCTAATTACATTGCCGGTTGCCAAATTGCATTATCTCTTATAGTTTCCGAGATATGGACTATCGATAATTTACACCTTAGGCTCTGCTTCTAACTTGGGCCCAAATTGTAAAATGGTCTTATCTATTGGCGATTTCGTTCCAATTCACATTCCAAGTAATATTCGGCATGCTAATTACATTGCCGGTTGCCAAATTGAATTATCTCTTATAGTTTCCGAGATATGGACTATCGATAATTTACATCTTAGGCTCTGCTTCTAACTTGGGCCCAAATTGTAAAATGGTCTTACCTATTGGCGATTTCGTTCCAATTCACATTCCAATTAATATTCGGCATGCTAATTACATTGCCGGTTGCCAAATTGCATTATCTCTTATAGTTTCCGAGATATGGACTATCGATAATTTACACCTTAGGCTCTGCTTCTAACTTGGGCCCAAATTGTAAAATGGTCTTATCTATTGGCGATTTCGTTCCAATTCACATTCCAAGTAATATTCGGCATGCTAGTTACATTGCCGGTTGCCAAATTGCATTATCTCTTATAGTTTCCGAGATATGGACTATCGATAATTTACACCTTAGGCTCTGCTTCTAACTTGGGCCCAAATTGTAAAATCGTCTTATCTATTGGCGATTTCGTTCCAATTCACATTCCAAGTAATATTCGGCATGCTAATTACATTGCCGGATTGCCAAATTGCATTATCTCTTATAGTTTCCGAGATATGGACTATCGGTAATTTACACCTTAGGCTCTGCTTCTAACTTGGGCCCAAATTGTAAAATGGTCTTATCTATTGGCGATTTCGTTCCAATTCACATTCCAAGTAATATCCGGCATGCTAATCACATTGCCGGTTGCCAAATTGAATTATCTCTTATAGTTTCCGAGATATGGACTATCGATAATTTACACCTTAAGCTCTGCTTCTAACTTGGGCCCAAATTGTAAAATGGTCTTACCTATTGGCGATTTCGTTCCAATTCACATTCCAAGTAATATTCGGCATGCTAATTACATTGCCGGTTGCCAAATTGCATTATCTCTTATAGTTTCCGAGATATGGACTATCGATAATTTACACCTTAGGCTCTGCTTCTAACTTGGGCCCAAATTGTAAAATGGTCTTATCTATTGGCGATTTCGTTCCAATTCACATTCCAAGTAATATTCGGCATGCTAATTACATTGCCGGTTGCCAAATTGCATTATCTCTTATAGTTTCCGAGATATGGACTATCGATAATTTACATCTTACACTCTGCTTCTAACTTGGGCCCAAATTGTAAAATCGTCTTATCTATTGGCGATTTCGTTCCAATTCACATTCCAAGTAATATTCGGCATGCTAATTACATTGCCGGTTGCCAAATTGGATTATCTCTTATAGTTTCCGAGATATGGACTATCGATAATTTACACCTTAGGCTCTGCTTCTAACTTGGGCCCAAATTGTAAAATGGTCTTATCTATTGGCGATTTCGTTCCAATTCACATTCCAGGTAATATCCGGCATGCTAATTACATTGCCGGTTGCCAAATTGAATTATCTCTTATAGTTTCCGAGATATGGACTATCGATAATTTACACCTTAGGCTCTGCTTCTAACTTGGGCCCAAATTGTAAAATGGTCTTATCTATTGGCGATTTCGTTCCAATTCACATTCCAAGTAATATTCGGCATGCTAATTACATTGCCGGATGCCAAATTGCATTATCTCTTATAGTTTCCAAGACATGGACTATCGATAATTTACATCTTAGGCTCTGCTTCTAACTTGGGCCCAAATTGTAAAATGGTCTTATCTATTGGCGATTTCGTTCCAATTCACATTCCAAGTAATATTCGGCATGCTAATTACATTGCCGGTTGCCAAATTGCATTATCTCTTATAGTTTCCGAGATATGGACTATCGATAATTTACACCTTAGGCTCTGCTTCTAACTTGGGCCCAAATTGTAAAATGGTCTTATCTATTGGCGATTTCGTTCCAATTCAAATTCCAAGTAATATTCGGCAAGCTAATTACATTGCCGGTTGCCAAATTGCATTATCTCTTATAGTTTCCGAGATATGGACTATCGATAATTTACACCTTAGGCTCTGCTTCTAACTTGGGCCCAAATTGTAAAATGGTCTTATCTAATGGCGATTTCGTTCCAATTCACATTCCAAGTAATATTCGGCATGCTAATTACATTGCCGGTTGCCAAATTGCATTATCTCTTATAGTTTCCGAGATATGGACTATCGATAATTTACACCTTAGGCTCTGCTTCTAACTTGGGCCCAAATTGTAAAATGGTCTTCTCTATTGGCGATTTCGTTCCAATTCACATTCCAAGTAATATTCGGCATGCTAATTACATTGCCGGTTGCCAAATTGCATTACCTCTTATAGTTTCCGAGATATGGACTATCGATAATTTACACCTTAGGCTCTGCTTCTAACTTGGGCCCAAATTGTAAAATGGTCTTATCTATTGGCGATTTCGTTCCAATTCACATTCCAAGTAATATTCGGCATGCTAATTACATTGCCGGTTGCCAAATTGCATTATCTCTTATAGTTTCCGAGATATGGACTATCGATAATTTACACCTTAGGCTCTGCTTCTAACTTGGGCCCAAATTGTAAAATGGTCTTCTCTATTGGCGATTTCGTTCCAATTCACATTCCAAGTAATATTCGGCATGCTAATTACATTGCCGGTTGCCAAATTGCATTATCTCTTATAGTTTCCGAGATATGGACTATCCATAATTTACACCTTAGGCTCTGCTTCTAACTTGGGCCCAAATTGTAAAATGGTCTTATCTATTGGCGATTTCGTTCCAATTCACATTCGAAGTAATATTCGGCATGCTAATTACATTGCCGGTTGCCAAATTGAATTATCTCTTATAGTTTCCGAGATATGGACTATCGATAATTTACACCTTAGGCTCTGCTTCTAACTTGGGCCCAAATTGTAAAATGGTCTTACCTATTGGCGATTTCGTTCCAAATCACATTCCAAGTAATATTCGGCATGCTAATTACATTGCCGGTTGCCAAATTGCATTATCTCTTATAGTTTCCGAGATATGGACTATCGATAATTTACACCTTAGGCTCTGCTTCTAACTTGGGCCCAAATTGTAAAATGGTCTTATCTATTGGCGATTTCGTTCCAATTCACATTCCAATTAATATTCGGCATGCTAATTACATTGCCGGTTGCCAAATTGCATTATCTCTTATAGTTTCCGAGATATGGACTATCGATAATTTACACCTTAGGCTCTGCTTCTAACTTGGGCCCAAATTGTAAAATGGTCTTATCTATTGGCGATTTCGTTCCAATTCACAATCCAAGTAATATTCGGCATGCTAATTACATTGCCGGTTGCCAAATTGCATTATCTCTTATAGTTTCCGAGATATGGACTATCGATAATTTACACCTTAGGCTCTGCTTCTAACTTGGGCCCAAATTGTAAAATGGTCTTATCTATTGGCGATTTCGTTCCAATTCACATTCCAAGTAATATTCGGCATGCTAATTACATTGCCGGTTGCCAAATTGCATTATCTCTTATAGTTTCCGAGATATGGACTATCGATAATTTACACCTTAGGCTCTGCTTCTAACTTGGGCCCAAATTGTAAAATGGTCTTATCTATTGGCGATTTCGTTCCAATTCACATTCCAAGTAATATTCGGCATGCTAATTACATTGCCGGTTGCCAAATTGAATTATCTCTTATAGTTTCCGAGATATGGACTATCGATAATTTACATCTTAGGCTCTGCTTCTAACTTGGGCCCAAATTGTAAAATGGTCTTACCTATTGGCGATTTCGTTCCAATTCACATTCCAAGTAATATTCGGCATGCTAATTACATTGCCGGTTGCCAAATTGAATTATCTCTTATAGTTTCCGAGATATGGACTATCGATAATTTACACCTTAGGCTCTGCTTCTAACTTGGGCCCAAATTGTAAAATGGTCTTACCTATTGGCGATTTCGTTCCAATTCACATTCCAAGTAATATTCGGCATGCAAATTACATTGCCGGTTGCCAAATTGCATTATCTCTTATAGTTTCCGAGATATGGACTATCGATAATTTACACCTTAGGCTCTGCTTCTAACTTGGGCCCAAATTGTAAAATGGTCTTATCTATTGGCGATTTCGTTCCAATTCAAATTCCAAGTAATATTCGGCAAGCTAATTACATTGCCGGTTGCCAAATAGCATTATCTCTTATAGTTTCCGAGATATGGACTATCGATAATTTACACCTTAGGCTCTGCTTCTAACTTGGGCCCAAATTGTAAAATGGTCTTCTCTATTGGCGATTTCGTTCCAATTCACATTCCAAGTAATATTCGGCATGCTAATTACATTGCCGGTTGCCAAATTGCATTACCTCTTATAGTTTCCGAGATATGGACTATCGATAATTTACACCTTAGGCTCTGCTTCTAACTTGGGCCCAAATTGTAAAATGGTCTTATCTATTGGCGATTTCGTTCCAATTCACATTCCAAGTAATATTCGGCATGCTAATTACATTGCCGGTTGCCAAATTGCATTATCTCTTATAGTTTCCGATATATGGACTATCGATAATTTACACCTTAGGCTCTGCTTCTAACTTGGGCCCAAATTGTAAAATGGTCTTACCTATTGGCGATTTCGTTCCAATTCACATTCCAAGTAATATTCGGCATGCTAATTACATTGCCGGTTGCCAAATTGCATTATCTCTTATAGTTTCCGAGATATGGACTATCGATAATTTACACCATAGGCCCTGCTTCTAACTTGGGCCCAAATTGTAAAATGGTCTTATCTATTGGCGATTTCGTTCCAATTCACATTCCAAGTAATATTCGGCATGCTAATTACATTGCCGGTTGCCAAATTGCATTATCCCTTATAGTTTCCGAGATATGGACTATCGATAATTTACACCTTAGGCTCTGCTTCTAACTTGGGCCCAAATTGTAAAATGGTCTTATCTATTGGCGATTTCGTTCCAATTCACATTCCAAGTAATATTCGGCATGCTAATTACATTGCCGGTTGCCAAATTGCATTATCTCTTATAGTTTCCGAGATATGGACTATCGATAATTTACACCTTAGGCTCTGCTTCTAACTTGGGCCCAAATTGTAAAATGGTCTTATCTATTGGCGATTTCGTTCCAATTCACATTCCAAGTAATATTCGGCATGCTAATTACATTGCCGGTTGCCAAATTGCATTATCTCTTATAGTTTCCGAGATATGGACTATCGATAATTTACACCTTAGGCTCTGCTTCTAACTTGGGCCCAAATTGTAAAATGGTCTTATCTATTGGCGATTTCGTTCCAATTCACATTCCAAGTAATATTCGGCATGCTAATTACATTGCCGGTTGCCAAATTGCATTATCTCTTATAGTTTCCGAGATATGGACTATCGATAATTTACACTTTAGGCTCTGCTTCTAACTTGGCCCAAATTGTAAAATGGTCTTATCTATTGGCGATTTCGTTCCAATTCACACTCCAAGTAATATTCGGCATGCTAATTACATTGCCGGTTGCGAAATTGCATTATCTCTTATAGTTTCCGAGATATGGACTATCAATAATTTACACCTTAGGCTCTGCTTCTAACTTGGGCCCAAATTGTAAAATGGTCTTCTCTATTGGCGATTTCGTTCCAATTCACATTCCAAGTAATATTCGGCATGCTAATTACATTGCCGGTTGCCAAATTGCATTATCTCTTATAGTTTCCGAGATATGGACTATCGATAATTTACACCTTAGGCTCTGCTTCTAACTTGGGCCCAAATTGTAAAATGGTTTTATCTATTGGCGATTTCGTTCCAATTCACATTCCAAGTAATATTCGGCATGCTAATTACATTGCCGGTTGCCAAATTGCATTATCTCTTATAGTTTCCGAGATATGGACTATCGATAATTTACACCTTAGGCTCTGCTTCTAACTTGGGCCCAAATTGTAAAATGGTCTTATCTATTGGCGATTTCGTTCCAATTCACATTCCAAGTAATATTCGGCATGCTAATTACATTGCCGGTTGCCAAATTGCATTATCTCTTATAGTTTCCGAGATATGGACTATCGATAATTTACACCTTAGGCTCTGCTTCTAACTTGGGCCCAAATTGTAAAATGGTCTTCTCTATTGGCGATTTCGTTCCAATTCACATTCCAAGTAATATTCGGCATGCTAATTACATTGCCGGTTGCCAAATTGCATTATCTCTTATAGTTTCCGAGATATGGACTATCGATAATTTACACCTTAGGCTCTGCTTCTAACTTGGGCCCAAATTGTAAAATGGTTTTATCTATTGGCGATTTCGTTCCAATTCACATTCCAAGTAATATTCGGCATGCTAATTACATTGCCGGTTGCCAAATTGCATTATCTCTTATAGTTTCCGAGATATGGACTATCGATAATTTACACCTTAGGCTCTGCTTCTAACTTGGGCCCAAATTGTAAAATGGTCTTATCTAATGGCGATTTCGTTCCAATTCACATTCCAAGTAATATTCGGCATGCTAATTACATTGCCGGTTGCCAAATTGCATTATCTCTTATAGTTTCCGAGATATGGACTATCGATAATTTACACCTTAGGCTCTGCTTCTAACTTGGGCCCAAATTGTAAAATGGTCTTCTCTATTGGCGATTTCGTTCCAATTCACATTCCAAGTAATATTCGGCATGCTAATTACATTGCCGGTTGCCAAATTGCATTACCTCTTATAGTTTCCGAGATATGGACTATCGATAATTTACACCTTAGGCTCTGCTTCTAACTTGGGCCCAAATTGTAAAATGGTCTTATCTATTGGCGATTTCGTTCCAATTCACATTCCAAGTAATATTCGGCATGCTAATTACATTGCCGGTTGCCAAATTGCATTATCTCTTATAGTTTCCGAGATATGGACTATCGATAATTTACACCTTAGGCTCTGCTTCTAACTTGGGCCCAAATTGTAAAATGGTCTTCTCTATTGGCGATTTCGTTCCAATTCACATTCCAAGTAATATTCGGCATGCTAATTACATTGCCGGTTGCCAAATTGCATTATCTCTTATAGTTTCCGAGATATGGACTATCCATAATTTACACCTTAGGCTCTGCTTCTAACTTGGGCCCAAATTGTAAAATGGTCTTATCTATTGGCGATTTCGTTCCAATTCACATTCGAAGTAATATTCGGCATGCTAATTACATTGCCGGTTGCCAAATTGAATTATCTCTTATAGTTTCCGAGATATGGACTATCGATAATTTACACCTTAGGCTCTGCTTCTAACTTGGGCCCAAATTGTAAAATGGTCTTACCTATTGGCGATTTCGTTCCAAATCACATTCCAAGTAATATTCGACATGCTAATTACATTGCCGGTTGCCAAATTGCATTATCTCTTATAGTTTCCGAGATATGGACTATCGATAATTTACACCTTAGGCTCTGCTTCTAACTTGGGCCCAAATTGTAAAATGGTCTTATCTATTGGCGATTTCGTTCCAATTCACATTCCAATTAATATTCGGCATGCTAATTACATTGCCGGTTGCCAAATTGCATTATCTCTTATAGTTTCCGAGATATGGACTATCGATAATTTACACCTTAGGCTCTGCTTCTAACTTGGGCCCAAATTGTAAAATGGTCTTATCTATTGGCGATTTCGTTCCAATTCACAATCCAAGTAATATTCGGCATGCTAATTACATTGCCGGTTGCCAAATTGCATTATCTCTTATAGTTTCCGAGATATGGACTATCGATAATTTACACCTTAGGCTCTGCTTCTAACTTGGGCCCAAATTGTAAAATGGTCTTATCTATTGGCGATTTCGTTCCAATTCACATTCCAAGTAATATTCGGCATGCTAATTACATTGCCGGTTGCCAAATTGCATTATCTCTTATAGTTTCCGAGATATGGACTATCGATAATTTACACCTTAGGCTCTGCTTCTAACTTGGGCCCAAATTGTAAAATGGTCTTATCTATTGGCGATTTCGTTCCAATTCACATTCCAAGTAATATTCGGCATGCTAATTACATTGCCGGTTGCCAAATTGAATTATCTCTTATAGTTTCCGAGATATGGACTATCGATAATTTACATCTTAGGCTCTGCTTCTAACTTGGGCCCAAATTGTAAAATGGTCTTACCTATTGGCGATTTCGTTCCAATTCACATTCCAATTAATATTCGGCATGCTAATTACATTGCCGGTTGCCAAATTGCATTATCTCTTATAGTTTCCGAGATATGGACTATCGATAATTTACACCTTAGGCTCTGCTTCTAACTTGGGCCCAAATTGTAAAATGGTCTTATCTATTGGCGATTTCGTTCCAATTCACATTCCAAGTAATATTCGGCATGCTAGTTACATTGCCGGTTGCCAAATTGCATTATCTCTTATAGTTTCCGAGATATGGACTATCGATAATTTACACCTTAGGCTCTGCTTCTAACTTGGGCCCAAATTGTAAAATCGTCTTATCTATTGGCGATTTCGTTCCAATTCACATTCCAAGTAATATTCGGCATGCTAATTACATTGCCGGTTGCCAAATTGCATTATCTCTTATAGTTTCCGAGATATGGACTATCGGTAATTTACACCTTAGGCTCTGCTTCTAACTTGGGCCCAAATTGTAAAATGGTCTTATCTATTGGCGATTTCGTTCCAATTCACATTCCAAGTAATATCCGGCATGCTAATCACATTGCCGGTTGCCAAATTGAATTATCTCTTATAGTTTCCGAGATATGGACTATCGATAATTTACACCTTAAGCTCTGCTTCTAACTTGGGCCCAAATTGTAAAATGGTCTTACCTATTGGCGATTTCGTTCCAATTCACATTCCAAGTAATATTCGGCATGCTAATTACATTGCCGGTTGCCAAATTGCATTATCTCTTATAGTTTCCGAGATATGGACTATCGATAATTTACACCTTAGGCTCTGCTTCTAACTTGGGCCCAAATTGTAAAATGGTCTTATCTATTGGCGATTTCGTTCCAATTCACATTCCAAGTAATATTCGGCATGCTAATTACATTGCCGGTTGCCAAATTGCATTATCTCTTATAGTTTCCGAGATATGGACTATCGATAATTTACATCTTACGCTCTGCTTCTAACTTGGGCCCAAATTGTAAAATCGTCTTATCTATTAGCGATTTCGTTCCAATTCACATTCCAAGTAATATTCGGCATGCTAATTACATTGCCGGTTGCCAAATTGGATTATCTCTTATAGTTTCCGAGATATGGACTATCGATAATTTACACCTTAGGCTCTGCTTCTAACTTGGGCCCAAATTGTAAAATGGTCTTATCTATTGGCGATTTCGTTCCAATTCACATTCCAGGTAATATCCGGCATGCTAATTACATTGCCGGTTGCCAAATTGAATTATCTCTTATAGTTTCCGAGATATGGACTATCGATAATTTACACCTTAGGCTCTGCTTCTAACTTGGGCCCAAATTGTAAAATGGTCTTATCTATTGGCGATTTCGTTCCAATTCACATTCCAAGTAATATTCGGCATGCTAATTACATTGCCGGATGCCAAATTGCATTATCTCTTATAGTTTCCAAGATATGGACTATCGATAATTTACATCTTAGGCTCTGCTTCTAACTTGGGCCCAAATTGTAAAATGGTCTTATCTATTGGCGATTTCGTTCCAATTCACATTCCAAGTAATATTCGGCATGCTAATTACATTGCCGGTTGCCAAATTGCATTATCTCTTATAGTTTCCGAGATATGGACTATCGATAATTTACACCTTAGGCTCTGCTTCTAACTTGGGCCCAAATTGTATAATGGTCTTATCTATTGGCGATTTCGTTCCAATTCAAATTCCAAGTAATATTCGGCAAGCTAATTACATTGCCGGTTGCCAAATTGCATTATCTCTTATAGTTTCCGAGATATGGACTATCGATAATTTACACCTTAGGCTCTGCTTCTAACTTGGGCCCAAATTGTAAAATGGTCTTCTCTATTGGCGATTTCGTTCCAATTCACATTCCAAGTAATATTCGGCATGCTAATTACATTGCCGGTTGCCAAATTGCATTACCTCTTATAGTTTCCGAGATATGGACTATCGATAATTTACACCTTAGGCTCTGCTTCTAACTTGGGCCCAAATTGTAAAATGGTCTTATCTATTGGCGATTTCGTTCCAATTCACATTCCAAGTAATATTCGGCATGCTAATTACATTGCCGGTTGCCAAATTGCATTATCTCTTATAGTTTCCGAGATATGGACTATCGATAATTTACACCTTAGGCTCTGCTTCTAACTTGGGCCCAAATTGTAAAATGGTCTTCTCTATTGGCGATTTCGTTCCAATTCACATTCCAAGTAATATTCGGCATGCTAATTACATTGCCGGTTGCCAAATTGCATTAACTCTTATAGTTTCCGAGATATGGACTATCGATAATTTACACCTTAGGCTCTGCTTCTAACTTGGGCCCAAATTGTAAAATGGTCTTATCTATTGGCGATTTCGTTCCAATTCACATTCCAAGTAATATTCGGCATGCTAATTACATTGCCGGTTGCCAAATTGCATTATCTCTTATAGTTTCCGAGATATGGACTATCGATAATTTACACCATAGGCTCTGCTTCTAACTTGGGCCCAAATTGTAAAATGGTCTTATCTATTGGCGATTTCGTTCCAATTCACATTCCAAGTAATATTCGGCATGCTAATTACATTGCCGGTTGCCAAATTGCATTATCTCTTATAGTTTCCGAGATATGGACTATCGATAATTTACACCTTAGGCTCTGCTGCTAACTTGGGCCCAAATTGTAAAATGGTCTTATCTATTGGCGATTTCGTTCCAATTCACATTCCAAGTAATATTCGGCATGCTAATTACATTGCCGGTTGCCAAATTGCATTATCTCTTATAGTTTCCGAGATATGGACTATCGATTATTTACACCTTAGGCTCTGCTTCTAACTTGGGCCCAAATTGTAAAATGGTCTTATCTATTGGCGATTTCGTCCCAATTCACATTCCAAGTGACATTCGGCATGCTAATTACATTGCCGGTTGCGAAATTGCATTATCTCTTATAGTTTCCGAGATATGGACTATCAATAATTTACACCTTAGGCTCTGCTTCTAACTTGGGCCCAAATTGTAAAATGGTCTTATCTATTGGCGATTTCGTTCCAATTCACATTCCAAGTAATATTCGGCATGCTAATTACATTGCCGGTTGCCAAATTGCATTATCTCTTATAGTTTCCGAGATATGGACTATCGATAATTTACACCTTAGGCTCTGCTTCTAACTTGGGCCCAAATTGTAAAATGGTCTTATCTATTGGCGATTTCGTTCCAATTCAGATTCCAAGTAATATTCGGCATGCTAATTACATTGCCGGTTGCCAAATTGCATTATCTCTTATAGTTTCCGAGATATGGACTATCGATAATTTACACCTTAGGCTCTGCTTCTAACTTGGGCCCAAATTGTAAAATGGTCTTATCTATTGGCGATTTCGTTCCAATTAACATTCCAAGTAATATTCGGCATGCTAATTACATTGCCGGTTGCCAAATTGCATTATCTCTTGTAGTTTCCGAGATATGGACTATCAATAATTTACACCTTAGGCTCTGCTTCTAACTTGGGCCCAAATTGTAAAATGGTCTTATCTATTGGCGATTTCGTTCCAATTCACATTCCAAGTAATATTCGGCATGCTAATTACATTGCCGGTTGCCAAATTGCATTATCTCTTATAGTTTCCGAGATATGGACTATCGATAATTTACACCTTAGGCTCTGCTTCTAACTTGGGCCCAAATTGTAAAATGGTCTTATCTATTGGCGATTTCGTTCCAATTCACATTCCAATTAATATTCGGCATGCTAATTACATTGCCGGTTGCCAAATCGCATTATCTCTTATAGTTTCCGAGATATGGACTATCGATAATTTACACCTTAGGCTCTGCTTCTAACTTGGGCCCAAATTGTAAAATGGTCTTATCTATTGGCGATTTCGTTCCAATTCACATTCCAAGTAATATTCGGCATGCTAATTACATTGCCGGTTGCCAAATTGCATTATCTCTTATAGTTTCCGAGATATGGACTATCGATAATTTACACCTTAGACTCTGCTTCTAACTTGGGCCCAAATTGTAAAATGGTCTTATCTATTGGCGATTTCGTTCCAATTCACATTCCAAGTAATATTCGGCATGCTAATTACATTGCCGGTTGCCAAATTGCATTATCTCTTATAGTTTCCGAGATATGGACTATCGATAATTTACACCTTAGGCTCTGCTTCTAACTTGGGCCCAAATTGTAAAATGGTCTTATCTATTGGCGATTTCGTTCCAATTCACATTCCAAGTAATATTCGGCATGCTAATTACATTGCCGGTTGCCAAATTGAATTATCTCTTATAGTTTCCGAGATATGGACTATCGATAATTTACACCTTAGGCTCTGCTTCTAACTTGGGCCCAAATTGTAAAATGGTCTTATCTATTGGCGATTTCGTTCCAATTCACATTCCAAGTAATATTCGGCATGCTAATTACATTGCCGGTTGCCAAATTGCATTATCTCTTATAGTTTCCGAGATATGGACTATCGATAATTTACACCTTAGGCTCTGCTTCTAACTTGGGCCCAAATTGTAAAATGGTCTTATCTATTGGCGATTTCGTTCCAATTCACATTCCAAGTAATATTCGGCATGCTAATTACATTGCCGGTTGCCAAATTGCATTATCTCTTATAGTTTCCGAGATATGGACTATCGATAATTTACACCTTAGGCTCTGCTTCTAACTTGGGCCCAAATTGTAAAATGGTCTTATCTATTGGCGATTTCGTCCCAATTCACATTCCAAGTGATATTCGGCATGCTAATTACATTGCCGGTTGCGAAATTGCATTATCTCTTATAGTTTCCGAGATATGGACTATCAATAATTTACACCTTAGGCTCGGCTTCTAACTTGGGCCCAAATTGTAAAATGGTCTTATCTATTGGCGATTTCGTTCCAATTCACATTCCAAGTAATATTCGGCATGCTAATTACATTGCCGGTTGCCAAATTGCATTATCTCTTATAGTTTCCGAGATATGGACTATCGATAATTTACACCTTAGGCTCTGCTTCTAACTTGGGCCCAAATTGTAAAATTGTCTTATCTATTGGCGATTTCGTTCCAATTCACATTCCAAGTAATATTCGGCATGCTAATTACATTGCCGGTTGTAAAATTGCATTATCTCTTATAGTTTCCGAGATATGGACTATCGATAATTTACACCTTAGGCTCTGCTTCTAACTTGGGCCCAAATTGTAAAATGGTCTTATCTATTGGCGATTTCGTTCCAATTCACATTCCAAGTAATATTCGGCTTGCTAATTACATTGCCGGTTGCCAAATTGCATTATCTCTTATAGTTTCCGAGATATGGACTATCGATAATTTACACCTTAGGCTCTGCTTCTAACTTGGGCCCAAATTGTAAAATGTTCTTATCTATTGGCGATTTCGTTCCAATTCACATTCCAAGTAATATTCGGCATGCTAATTACATTGCCGGTTGCCAAATTGCATTATCTCTTATAGTTTCCGAGATATGGACTATCGATAATTTACACCTTAGGCTCTGCTTCTAACTTGGGCCCAAATTGTAAAATGGTCTTATCTATTGGCGATTTCGTTCCAATTCACATTCCAAGTAATATTCGGCATGCTAATTACATTGCCGGTTGCCAAATTGCATTATCTCTTATAGTTTCCGAGATATGGACTATCGATAATTTACACCTTAGGCTCTGCTTCTAACTTGGGCCCAAATTGTAAAATGGTCTTCTCTATTGGCGATTTCGTTCCAATTCACATTCCAAGTAATATTCGGCATGCTAATTACATTGCCGGTTGCCAAATTGCATTATCTCTTATAGTTTCCGAGATATGGACTATCGATTATTTACACCTTAGGCTCTGCTTCTAACTTGGGCCCAAATTGTAAAATGGTCTTATCTATTGGCGATTTCGTCCCAATTCACATTCCAAGTGACATTCGGCATGCTAATTACATTGCCGGTTGCGAAATTGCATTATCTCTTATAGTTTCCGAGATATGGACTATCAATAATTTACACCTTAGGCTCTGCTTCTAACTTGGGCCCAAATTGTAAAATGGTCTTATCTATTGGCGATTTCGTTCCAATTCACATTCCAAGTAATATTCGGCATGCTAATTACATTGCCGGTTGCCAAATTGCATTATCTCTTATAGTTTCCGAGATATGGACTATCGATAATTTACACCTTAGGCTCTGCTTCTAACTTGGGCCCAAATTGTAAAATGGTCTTTTCTATTGGCGATTTCGTTCCAATTCAGATTCCAAGTAATATTCGGCATGCTAATTACATTGCCGGTTGCCAAATTGCATTATCTCTTATAGTTTCCGAGATATGGACTATCGATAATTTACACCTTAGGCTCTGCTTCTAACTTGGGCCCAAATTGTAAAATGGTCTTATCTATTGGCGATTTCGTTCCAATTAACATTCCAAGTAATATTCGGCATGCTAATTACATTGCCGGTTGCCAAATTGCATTATCTCTTGTAGTTTCCGAGATATGGACTATCAATAATTTACACCTTAGGCTCTGCTTCTAACTTGGGCCCAAATTGTAAAATGGTCTTATCTGTTGGCGATTTCGTTCCAATTCACATTCCAAGTAATATTCGGCATGCTAATTACATTGCCGGTTGCCAAATTGCATTATCTCTTATAGTTTCCGAGATATGGACTATCGATAATTTACACCTTAGGCTCTGCTTCTAACTTGGGCCCAAATTGTAAAATGGTCTTATCTATTGGCGATTTCGTTCCAATTCACATTCCAATTAATATTCGGCATGCTAATTACATTGCCGGTTGCCAAATCGCATTATCTCTTATAGTTTCCGAGATATGGACTATCGATAATTTACACCTTAGGCTCTGCTTCTAACTTGGGCCCAAATTGTAAAATGGTCTTATCTATTGGCGATTTCGTTCCAATTCACATTCCAAGTAATATTCGGCATGCTAATTACATTGCCGGTTGCCAAATTGCATTATCTCTTATAGTTTCCGAGATATGGACTATCGATAATTTACACCTTAGACTCTGCTTCTAACTTGGGCCCAAATTGTAAAATGGTCTTATCTATTGGCGATTTCGTTCCAATTCACATTCCAAGTAATATTCGGCATGCTAATTACATTGCCGGTTGCCAAATTGCATTATCTCTTATAGTTTCCGAGATATGGACTATCGATAATTTACACCTTAGGCTCTGCTTCTAACTTGGGCCCAAATTGTAAAATGGTCTTATCTATTGGCGATTTCGTTCCAATTCACATTCCAAGTAATATTCGGCATGCTAATTACATTGCCGGTTGCCAAATTGAATTATCTCTTATAGTTTCCGAGATATGGACTATCGATAATTTACACCTTAGGCTCTGCTTCTAACTTGGGCCCAAATTGTAAAATGGTCTTACCTATTGGCGATTTCGTTCCAATTCACATTCCAAGTAATATTCGGCATGCTAATTACATTGCCGGTTGCCAAATTGCATTATCTCTTATAGTTTCCGAGATATGGACTATCGATAATTTACACCTTAGGCTCTGCTTCTAACTTGGGCCCAAATTGTAAAATGGTCTTATCTATTGGCGATTTCGTTCCAATTCACATTCCAAGTAATATTCGGCATGCTAATTACATTGCCGGTTGCCAAATTGCATTATCTCTTATAGTTTCCGAGATATGGACTATCGATAATTTACACCTTAGGCTCTGCTTCTAACTTGGGCCCAAATTGTAAAATGGTCTTATCTATTGGCGATTTCGTCCCAATTCACATTCCAAGTGATATTCGGCATGCTAATTACATTGCCGGTTGCGAAATTGCATTATCTCTTATAGTTTCCGAGATATGGACTATCAATAATTTACACCTTAGGCTCGGCTTCTAACTTGGGCCCAAATTGTAAAATGGTCTTATCTATTGGCGATTTCGTTCCAATTCACATTCCAAGTAATATTCGGCATGCTAATTACATTGCCGGTTGCCAAATTGCATTAGCTCTTATAGTTTCCGAGATATGGACTATCGATAATTTACACCTTAGGCTCTGCTTCTAACTTGGGCCCAAATTGTAAAATGGTCTTATCTATTGGCGATTTCGTTCCAATTCACATTCCAAGTAATATTCGGCATGCTAATTACATTGCCGGTTGTAAAATTGCATTATCTCTTATAGTTTCCGAGATATGGACTATCGATAATTTACACCTTAGGCTCTGCTTCTAACTTGGGCCCAAATTGTAAAATGGTCTTATCTATTGGCGATTTCGTTCCAATTCACATTCCAAGTAATATTCGGCTTGCTAATTACATTGCCGGTTGCCAAATTGCATTATCTCTTATAGTTTCCGAGATATGGACTATCGATAATTTACACCTTAGGCTCTGCTTCTAACTTGGGCCCAAATTGTAAAATGTTCTTATCTATTGGCGATTTCGTTCCAATTCACATTCCAAGTAATATTCGGCATGCTAATTACATTGCCGGTTGCCAAA
Organism: Rhynchophorus ferrugineus; assembly: GCF_030347505.1. Classification (NCBI taxonomy): domain Eukaryota; kingdom Metazoa; phylum Arthropoda; class Insecta; order Coleoptera; family Curculionidae; genus Rhynchophorus; species Rhynchophorus ferrugineus. Next base: position 345,152 of record NW_027472718.1, on the reverse strand, counting down.
TTGCATTATCTCTTATAGTTTCCGAGATATGGACTATCGATAATTTACACCTTAGGCTCTGCTTCTAACTTGGGCCCAAATTGTAAAATGGTCTTATCTATTGGCGATTTCGTTCCAATTCACATTCCAAGTAATATTCGGCATGCTAATTACATTGCCGGTTGCCAAATTGCATTATCTCTTATAGTTTCCGAGATATGGACTATCGATAATTTACACCTTAGGCTCTGCTTCTAACTTGGGCCCAAATTGTAAAATGGTCTTCTCTATTGGCGATTTCGTTCCAATTCACATTCCAAGTAATATTCGGCATGCTAATTACATTGCCGGTTGCCAAATTGCATTAACTCTTATAGTTTCCGAGATATGGACTATCGATAATTTACACCTTAGGCTCTGCTTCTAACTTGGGCCCAAATTGTAAAATGGTCTTATCTATTGGCGATTTCGTTCCAATTCACATTCCAAGTAATATTCGGCATGCTAATTACATTGCCGGTTGCCAAATTGCATTAGCTCTTATAGTTTCCGAGATATGGACTATCGATAATTTACACCTTAGGCTCTGCTTCTAACTTGGGCCCAAATTGTAAAATGGTCTTATCTATTGGCGATTTCGTTCCAATTCACATTCCAAGTAATATTCGGCATGCTAATTACATTGCCGGTTGTAAAATTGCATTATCTCTTATAGTTTCCGAGATATGGACTATCGATAATTTACACCTTAGGCTCTGCTTCTAACTTGGGCCCAAATTGTAAAATGGTCTTATCTATTGGCGATTTCGTTCCAATTCACATTCCAAGTAATATTCGGCTTGCTAATTACATTGCCGGTTGCCAAATTGCATTATCTCTTATAGTTTCCGAGATATGGACTATCGATAATTTACACCTTAGGCTCTGCTTCTAACTTGGGCCCAAATTGTAAAATGTTCTTATCTATTGGCGATTTCGTTCCAATTCACATTCCAAGTAATATTCGGCATGCTAATTACATTGCCGGTTGCCAAATTGCATTATCTCTTATAGTTTCCGAGATATGGACTATCGATAATTTACACCTTAGGCTCTGCTTCTAACTTGGGCCCAAATTGTAAAATGGTCTTATCTATTGGCGATTTCGTTCCAATTCACATTCCAAGTAATATTCGGCATGCTAATTACATTGCCGGTTGCCAAATTGCATTATCTCTTATAGTTTCCGAGATATGGACTATCGATAATTTACACCTTAGGCTCTGCTTCTAACTTGGGCCCAAATTGTAAAATGGTCTTCTCTATTGGCGATTTCGTTCCAATTCACATTCCAAGTAATATTCGGCATGCTAATTACATTGCCGGTTGCCAAATTGCATTAACTCTTATAGTTTCCGAGATATGGACTATCGATAATTTACACCTTAGGCTCTGCTTCTAACTTGGGCCCAAATTGTAAAATGGTCTTCTCTATTGGCGATTTCGTTCCAATTCACATTCCAAGTAATATTCGGCATGCTAATTACATTGCCGGTTGCCAAATTGCATTATCTCTTATAGTTTCCGAGATATGGACTATCGATAATTTACACCATAGGCTCTGCTTCTAACTTGGGCCCAAATTGTAAAATGGTCTTATCTATTGGCGATTTCGTTCCAATTCACATTCCAAGTAATATTCGGCATGCTAATTACATTGCCGGTTGCCAAATTGCATTATCTCTTATAGTTTCCGAGATATGGACTATCGATAATTTACACCTTAGGCTCTGCTGCTAACTTGGGCCCAAATTGTAAAATGGTCTTATCTATTGGCGATTTCGTTCCAATTCACATTCCAAGTAATATTCGGCATGCTAATTACATTGCCGGTTGCCAAATTGCATTATCTCTTATAGTTTCCGAGATATGGACTATCGATTATTTACACCTTAGGCTCTGCTTCTAACTTGGGCCCAAATTGTAAAATGGTCTTATCTATTGGCGATTTCGTCCCAATTCACATTCCAAGTGACATTCGGCATGCTAATTACATTGCCGGTTGCGAAATTGCATTATCTCTTATAGTTTCCGAGATATGGACTATCAATAATTTACACCTTAGGCTCTGCTTCTAACTTGGGCCCAAATTGTAAAATGGTCTTATCTATTGGCGATTTCGTTCCAATTCACATTCCAAGTAATATTCGGCATGCTAATTACATTGCCGGTTGCCAAATTGCATTATCTCTTATAGTTTCCGAGATATGGACTATCGATAATTTACACCTTAGGCTCTGCTTCTAACTTGGGCCCAAATTGTAAAATGGTCTTATCTATTGGCGATTTCGTTCCAATTCACATTCCAAGTAATATTCGGCATGCTAATTACATTGCCGGTTGCCAAATTGCATTATCTCTTATAGTTTCCGAGATATGGACTATCGATAATTTACACCTTAGGCTCTGCTTCTAACTTGGGCCCAAATTGTAAAATGGTCTTATCTATTGGCGATTTCGTTCCAATTAACATTCCAAGTAATATTCGGCATGCTAATTACATTGCCGGTTGCCAAATTGCATTATCTCTTGTAGTTTCCGAGATATGGACTATCAATAATTTACACCTTAGGCTCTGCTTCTAACTTGGGCCCAAATTGTAAAATGGTCTTATCTATTGGCGATTTCGTTCCAATTCACATTCCAAGTAATATTCGGCATGCTAATTACATTGCCGGTTGCCAAATTGAATTATCTCTTATAGTTTCCGAGATATGGACTATCGATAATATACACCTTAGGCTCTGCTTCTATCTTGGGCCCAAATTGTAAAATGGTCTTACCTATTGGCGATTTCGTTCCAATTCACATTCCAAGTAATATTCGGCATGCTAATTACATTGCCGGTTGCCAAATTGCATTATCTCTTATAGTTTCCGAGATATGGACTATCGATAATTTACACCTTAGGCTCTGCTTCTAACTTGGGCCCAAATTGTAAAATGGTCTTATCTATTGGCGATTTCGTTCCAATTCACATTCCAATTAATATTCGGCATGCTAATTACATTGCCGGTTGCCAAATCGCATTATCTCTTATAGTTTCCGAGATATGGACTATCGATAATTTACACCTTAGGCTCTGCTTCTAACTTGGGCCCAAATTGTAAAATGGTCTTATCTATTGGCGATTTCGTTCCAATTCACATTCCAAGTAATATTCGGCATGCTAATTACATTGCCGGTTGCCAAATTGCATTATCTCTTATAGTTTCCGAGATATGGACTATCGATAATTTACACCTTAGACTCTGCTTCTAACTTGGGCCCAAATTGTAAAATGGTCTTATCTATTGGCGATTTCGTTCCAATTCACATTCCAAGTAATATTCGGCATGCTAATTACATTGCCGGTTGCCAAATTGCATTATCTCTTATAGTTTCCGAGATATGGACTATCGATAATTTACACCTTAGGCTCTGCTTCTAACTTGGGCCCAAATTGTAAAATGGTCTTATCTATTGGCGATTTCGTTCCAATTCACATTCCAAGTAATATTCGGCATGCTAATTACATTGCCGGTTGCCAAATTGAATTATCTCTTATAGTTTCCGAGATATGGACTATCGATAATTTACACCTTAGGCTCTGCTTCTAACTTGGGCCCAAATTGTAAAATGGTCTTACCTATTGGCGATTTCGTTCCAATTCACATTCCAAGTAATATTCGGCATGCTAATTACATTGCCGGTTGCCAAATTGCATTATCTCTTATAGTTTCCGAGATATGGACTATCGATAATTTACACCTTAGGCTCTGCTTCTAACTTGGGCCCAAATTGTAAAATGGTCTTATCTATTGGCGATTTCGTTCCAATTCACATTCCAAGTAATATTCGGCATGCTAATTACATTGCCGGTTGCCAAATTGCATTATCTCTTATAGTTTCCGAGATATGGACTATCGATAATTTACACCTTAGGCTCTGCTTCTAACTTGGGCCCAAATTGTAAAATGGTCTTATCTATTGGCGATTTCGTCCCAATTCACATTCCAAGTGATATTCGGCATGCTAATTACATTGCCGGTTGCGAAATTGCATTATCTCTTATAGTTTCCGAGATATGGACTATCAATAATTTACACCTTAGGCTCGGCTTCTAACTTGGGCCCAAATTGTAAAATGGTCTTATCTATTGGCGATTTCGTTCCAATTCACATTCCAAGTAATATTCGGCATGCTAATTACATTGCCGGTTGCCAAATTGCATTATCTCTTATAGTTTCCGAGATATGGACTATCGATAATTTACACCTTAGGCTCTGCTTCTAACTTGGGCCCAAATTGTAAAATGGTCTTATCTATTGGCGATTTCGTTCCAATTCACATTCCAAGTAATATTCGGCATGCTAATTACATTGCCGGTTGCCAAATTGCATTATCTCTTATAGTTTCCGAGATATGGACTATCGATAATTTACACCTTAGGCTCTGCTTCTAACTTGGGCCCAAATTGTAAAATGGTCTTATCTATTGGCGATTTCGTTCCAATTCACATTCCAAGTAATATTCGGCATGCTAATTACATTGCCGGTTGCCAAATTGCATTATCTCTTATAGTTTCCGAGATATGGACTATCGATAATTTACACCTTAGGCTCTGCTTCTAACTTGGGCCCAAATTGTAAAATGTTCTTATCTATTGGCGATTTCGTTCCAATTCACATTCCAAGTAATATTCGGCATGCTAATTACATTGCCGGTTGCCAAATTGCATTATCTCTTATAGTTTCCGAGATATGGACTATCGATAATTTACACCTTAGGCTCTGCTTCTAACTTGGGCCCAAATTGTAAAATGGTCTTATCTATTGGCGATTTCGTTCCAATTCACATTCCAAGTAATATTCGGCATGCTAATTACATTGCCGGTTGCCAAATTGCATTATCCCTTATAGTTTCCGAGATATGGACTATCGATAATTTACACCTTAGGCTCTGCTTCTAACTTGGGCCCAAATTGTAAAATGGTCTTATCTATTGGCGATTTCGTTCCAATTCACACTCCAAGTAATATTCGGCATGCTAATTACATTGCCGGTTGCGAAATTGCATTATCTCTTATAGTTTCCGAGATATGGACTATCAATAATTTACACCTTAGGCTCTGCTTCTAACTTGGGCCCAAATTGTAAAATGGTCTTATCTATTGGCGATTTCGTTCCAATTCACATTCCAAGTAATATTCGGCATGCTAATTACATTGCCGGTTGCCAAATTGCATTATCTCTTATAGTTTCCGAGATATGGACTATCGATAATTTACACCTTAGGCTCTGCTTCTAACTTGGGCCCAAATTGTAAAATGGTCTTATCTATTGGCGATTTCATTCCAATTCACATTCCAAGTAATATTCGGCATGCTAATTACATTGCCGGTTGCCAAATTGCATTATCTCTTATAGTTTCCGAGATATGGACTATCGATTATTTACACCTTAGGCTCTGCTTCTAACTTGGGCCCAAATTGTAAAATGGTCTTATCTATTGGCGATTTCGTCCCATTTCACATTCCAAGTGACATTCGGCATGCTAATTACATTGCCGGTTGCGAAATTGCATTATCTCTTATAATTTCCGAGATATGGACTATCAATAATTTACACCTTAGGCTCTGCTTCTAACTTGGGCCCAAATTGTAAAATGGTCTTATCTATTGGCGATTTCGTTCCAATTCACATTCCAAGTAATATTCGGCATGCTAATTACATTGCCGGTTGCCAAATTGCATTATCTCTTATAGTTTCCGAGATATGGACTATCGATAATTTACACCTTAGGCTCTGCTTCTAACTTGGGCCCAAATTGTAAAATGGTCTTATCTATTGGCGATTTCGTTCCAATTCACATTCCAAGTAATATTCGGCATGCTAATTACATTGCCGGTTGCCAAATTGCATTATCTCTTATAGTTTCCGAGATATGGACTATCGATAATTTACACCTTAGGCTCTGCTTCTAACTTGGGCCCAAATTGTAAAATGGTCTTATCTATTGGCGATTTCGTTCCAATTAACATTCCAAGTAATATTCGGCATGCTAATTACATTGCCGGTTGCCAAATTGCATTATCTCTTATAGTTTCCGAGATATGGACTATCGATAATTTACACCTTAGGCTCTGCTTCTAACTTGGGCCCAAATTGTAAAATGGCCTTATCTATTGGCGATTTCGTTCCAATTCACATTCCAAGTAATATTCGGCATGCTAATTACATTGCCGGTTGCCAAATTGCATTATCTCTTGTAGTTTCCGAGATATGGACTATCAATAATTTACACCTTAGGCTCTGCTTCTAACTTGGGCCCAAATTGTAAAATGGTCTTATCTATTGGCGATTTCGTTCCAATTAACATTCCAAGTAATATTCGGCATGCTAATTACATTGCCGGTTGCCAAATTGAATTATCTCTTATAGTTTCCAAGATATGGACTATCGATAATTTACACCTTAGGCTCTGCTTCTAACTTGGGCCCAAATTGTAAAATGGTCTTACCTATTGGCGATTTCGTTCCAATTCACATTCCAAGTAATATTCGGCATGCAAATTACATTGCCGGTTGCCAAATTGCATTATCTCTTATAGTTTCCGAGATATGGACTATCGATAATTTACACCTTAGGCTCTGCTTCTAACTTGGGCCCAAATTGTAAAATGGTCTTATCTATTGGCGATTTCGTTCCAATTCACATTCCAATTAATATTCGGCATGCTAATTACATTGCCGGTTGCCAAATTGCATTATCTCTTATAGTTTCCGAGATATGGACTATCGATAATTTACACCTTAGGCTCTGCTTCTAACTTGGGCCCAAATTGTAAAATGGTCTTATCTATTGGCGATTTCGTTCCAATTCACATTCCAAGTAATATTCGGCATGCTAATTACATTGCCGGTTGCCAAATTGCATTATCTCTTATAGTTTCCGAGATATGGACTATCGATTATTTACACCTTAGACTCTGCTTCTAACTTGGGCCCAAATTGTAAAATGGTCTTATCTATTGGCGATTTCGTTCCAATTCACATTCCAAGTAATATTCGGCATGCTAATTACATTGCCGGTTGCCAAATTGCATTATCTCTTATAGTTTCCGAGATATGGACTATCGATAATTTACACCTTAGGCTCTGCTTCTAACTTGGGCCCAAATTGTAAAATGGTCTTATCTATTGGCGATTTCGTCCCAATTCACATTCCAAGTGATATTCGGCATGCTAATTACATTGCCGGTTGCGAAATTGCATTATCTCTTATAGTTTCCGAGATATGGACTATCAATAATTTACACCTTAGGCTCGGCTTCTAACTTGGGCCCAAATTGTAAAATGGTCTTATCTATTGGCGATTTCGTTCCAATTCACATTCCAAGTAATATTCGGCATGCTAATTACATTGCCGGTTGCCAAATTGCATTATCTCTTATAGTTTCCGAGATATGGACTATCGATAATTTACACCTTAGGCTCTGCTTCTAACTTGGGCCCAAATTGTAAAATGGTCTTATCTATTGGCGATTTCGTTCCAATTCACATTCCAAGTAATATTCGGCATGCTAATTACATTGCCGGTTGCCAAATTGCATTATCTCTTATAGTTTCCGAGATATGGACTATCGATAATTTACACCTTAGGCTCTGCTTCTAACTTGGGCCCAAATTGTAAAATGGTCTTATCTATTGGCGATTTCGTTCCAATTCACATTCCAAGTAATATTCGGCATGCTAATTACATTGCCGGTTGCCAAATTGCATTATCTCTTATAGTTTCCGAGATATGGACTATCGATAATTTACACCTTAGGCTCTGCTTCTAACTTGGGCCCAAATTGTAAAATGGTCTTATCTATTGGCGATTTCGTTCCAATTCACATTCCAAGTAATATTCGGAATGCTAATTACATTGCCGGTTGCCAAATTGCATTATCTCTTATAGTTTCCGAGATATGGACTATCGATAATTTACACCTTAGGCTCTGCTTCTAACTTGGGCCCAAATTGTAAAATGGTCTTATCTATTGGCGATTTCGTTCCAATTCACATTCCAAGTAATATTCGGCATGCTAATTACATTGCCGGTTGCCAAATTGCATTATCTCTTATAGTTTCCGAGATATGGACTATCGATAATTTACACCTTAGGCTCTGCTTCTAACTTTCTAACTTGGGCCCAAATTGTAAAATGGTCTTATCTATTGGCGATTTCGTTCCAATTCACATTACAAGTAATATTCGGCATGCTAATTACATTGCCGGTTGCCAAATTGCATTATCTCTTATAGTTTCCGAGATATGGACTATCGATAATTTACACCTTAGGCTCTGCTTCTAACTTGGGCCCAAATTGTAAAATGGTCTTATCTATTGGCGATTTCGTTCCAATTCACACTCCAAGTAACATTCGGCATGCTAATTACATTGCCGGTTGCGAAATTGCATTATCTCTTATAATTTCCGAGATATGGACTATCAATAATTTACACCTTAGGCTCTGCTTCTAACTTGGGCCCAAATTGTAAAATGGTCTTATCTATTGGCGATTTCGTTCCAATTCACATTCCAAGTAATATTCGGCATGCTAATTACATTGCCGGTTGCCAAATTGCATTATCTCTTATAGTTTCCGAGATATGGACTATCGATAATTTACACCTTAGGCTCTGCTTCTAACTTGGGCCCAAATTGTAAAATGGCCTTATCTATTGGCGATTTCGTCCCAATTCACATTCCAAGTAATATTCGGCATGCTAATTACATTGCCGGTTGCGAAATTGCATTATCTCTTATAGTTTCAGAGATATGGACTATCGATAATTTACACCTTAGGCTCTGCTTCTAACTTGGGCCCAAATTGTAAAATGGTCTTATCTATTGGCAATTTCGTTCCAATTCACATTCCAAGTAATATTCGGCATGCTAATTACATTGCCGGTTGCCAAATTGCATTATATCTTATAGTTTCCGAGATATGGACTATCGATAATTTACACCTTAGGCTCTGCTTCTAACTTGGGTCCAAATTGTAAAATGGTCTTATCTATTGGCGATTTCGTCCCAATTCACATTCCAAGTGATATTCGGCATGCTAATTACATTGCCGGTTGCGAAATTGCATTATCTCTTATAGTTTCCGAGATATGGACTGTCGATAATTTACACCTTAGGCTCTGCTTCTAACTTGGGCCCAAATTGTAAAATGGTCTTATCTATTGGCGATTTCGTTCCAATTCACATTCCAAGTAATATCCGGCATGCTAATCACATTGCCGGTTGCCAAATTGAATTATCTCTTATAGTTTCCGAGATATGGACTATCGATAATTTACACCTTAAGCTCTGCTTCTAACTTGGGCCCAAATTGTAAAATGGTCTTACCTATTGGCGATTTCGTTCCAATTCACATTCCAAGTAATATTCGGCATGCTAATTACATTACCGGTTGCCAAATTGAATTATCTCTTATAGTTTCCGAGATATGGACTATCGATAATTTACACCTTAGGCTCTGCTTCTAACTTGGGCCCAAATTGTAAAATGGTCTTATCTATTGGCGATTTCGTTCCAATTCACATTCCAAGTAATATTCGGCATGCTAATTACATTGCCGGTTGCCAAATTGCATTATCTCTTATAGTTTCCAAGATATGGACTATCGATAATTTACATCTTAGGCTCTGCTTCTAACTTGGGCCCAAATTGTAAAATGGTCTTATCTATTGGCGATTTCGTTCCAATCCACATTCCAAGTAATATTCGGCATGCTAATTACATTGCCGGTTGCCAAATTGCATTATCTCTTATAGTTTCCGAGATATGGACTATCGATAATTTACACCTTAGGCTCTTCTTCTAACTTGGGCCCAAATTGTAAAATGGTCTTATCTATTGGCGATTTCGTCCCAATTCACATTCCAAGTAATATTCGGCATGCTAATTACATTGCCGGTTGCCAAATTGCATTATCTCTTATAGTTTCCGAGATATGGACTATCGATAATTTACACCTTAGGCTCTGCTTCTAACTTGGGCCCAAATTGTAAAATGGTCTTATCTATTGGCGATTTCGTTCCAATTCACATTCCAAGTAATATTCGGCATGCTAATTACATTGCCGGTTGCCAAATTGCATTATATCTTATAGTTTCCGAGATATGGACTATCGATAATTTACACCTTAGGCTCTGCTTCTAACTTGGGCCCAAATTGTAAAATGGTCTTATCTATTGGCGATTTCGTTCCAATTCACATTCCAAGTAATATTCGGCATGCTAATTACATTGCCGGTTGCCAAATTGCATTATCTCTTATAGTTTCCGAGATATGGACTATCGATAATTTACACCTTAGGCTCTGCTTCTAACTTGGGCCCAAATTGTAAAATGGTCTTATCTATTGGCGATTTCGTTCCAATTCACACTCCAAGTAATATTCGGCATGCTAATTACATTGCGGTTTGCGAAATTGCATTATCTCTTATAGTTTCCGAGATATGGACTATCAATAATTTACACCTTAGGCTCTGCTTCTAACTTGGGCCCAAATTGTAAAATGGTCTTTTCTATTGGCGATTTCGTTCCAATTCACATTCCAAGTAATATTCGGCATGCTAATTACATTGCCGGTTGCCAAATTGCATTATCTCTTATAGTTTCCGAGATATGGACTATCGATAATTTACACCTTAGGCTCTGCTTCTAACTTGGGCCCAAATTGTAAAATGGTCTTATCTATTGGCGATTTCGTTCCAATTCACATTCCAAGTAATATTCGGCATGCTAATTACATTGCCGGTTGCCAAATTGCATTATCTCTTATAGTTTCCGAGATATGGACTATCGATAATTTACACCTTAGGCTCTGCTTCTAACTTGGGCCCAAATTGTAAAATGGTCTTATCTATTGGCGATTTCGTTCCAATTCACATTCCAAGTAATATTCGGCAAGCTAATTACATTGCCGGTTGCCAAATTGCATTATCTCTTATAGTTTCCTAGATATGGACTATCGATAATTTACACCTTAGGCTCTGCTTCTAACTTGGGCCCAAATTGTAAAATGGTCTTCTCTATTGGCGATTTCGTTCCAATTCACATTCCAAGTAATATTCGGCATGCTAATTACATTGCCGGTTGCCAAATTGCATTACCTCTTATAGTTTCCGAGATATGGACTATCGATAATTTACACCTTAGGCTCTGCTTCTAACTTGGGCCCAAATTGTAAAATGGTCTTATCTATTGGCGATTTCGTTCCAATTCACATTCCAAGTAATATTCGGCATGCTAATTACATTGCCGGTTGCCAAATTGCATTATCTCTTATAGTTTCCGAGATATGGACTATCGATAATTTACACCTTAGGCTCTGCTTCTAACTTGGGCCCAAATTGTAAAATGGTCTTCTCTATTGGCGATTTCGTTCCAATTCACATTCCAAGTAATATTCGGCATGCTAATTACATTGCCGGTTGCCAAATTGCATTAACTCTTATAGTTTCCGAGATATGGACTATCGATAATTTACACCTTAGGCTCTGCTTCTAACTTGGGCCCAAATTGTAAAATGGTCTTATCTATTGGCGATTTCGTTCCAATTCACATTCCAAGTAATATTCGGCATGCTAATTACATTGCCCTTTGCCAAATTGCATTATCTCTTATAGTTTCCGAGATATGGACTATCGATAATTTACACCATAGGCTCTGCTTCTAACTTGGGCCCAAATTGTAAAATGGTCTTATCTATTGGCGATTTCGTTCCAATTCACATTCCAAGTAATATTCGGCATGCTAATTACATTGCCGGTTGCCAAATTGCATTATCTCTTATAGTTTCCGAGATATGGACTATCGATAATTTACACCTTAGGCTCTGCTTCTAACTTGGGCCCAAATTGTAAAATGGTCTTATCTATTGGCGATTTCGTTCCAATTCACATTTCAAGTAATATTCGGCATGCTAATTTCATTGCCGGTTGCCAAATTGCATTATCTCTTATAGTTTCCGAGATATGGACTATCGATAATTTACACCTTAGGCTCTGCTTCTAACTTGGGCCCAAATTGTAAAATGGTCTTATCTATTGGCGATTTCGTTCCAATTCACATTCCAAGTAATATTCGGCATGCTAATTACATTGCCGGTTGCCAAATTAAATTATCTCTTATAGTTTCCGAGATATGGACTATCGATAATTTACACCTTAGGCTCTGCTTCTAACTTGGGCCCAAATTGTAAAATGGTCTTACCTATTGGCGATTTCGTTCCAATTCACATTCCAAGTAATATTCGGCATGCTAATTACATTGCCGGTTGCCAAATTGCATTATCTCTTATAGTTTCCGAGATATGGACTATCGATAATTTACACCTTAGGCTCTGCTTCTAACTTGGGCCCAAATTGTAAAATGGTCTTATCTATTGGCGATTTCGTTCCAATTCACACTCCAAGTAATATTCGGCATGCTAATTACATTGCCGGTTGCGAAATTGCATTATCTCTTATAGTTTCCGAGATATGGACTATCAATAATTTACACCTTAGGCTCTGCTTCTAACTTGGGCCCAAATTGTAAAATGGTCTTATCTATTGGCGATTTCGTTCCAATTCACATTCCAAGTAATATTCGGCATGCTAATTACATTGCCGGTTGCCAAATTGCATTATCTCTTATAGTTTCCGAGATATGGACTATCGATAATTTACACCTTAGGCTCTGCTTCTAACTTGGGCCCAAATTGTAAAATGGCCTTATCTATTGGCGATTTCGTCCCAATTCACATTCCAAGTAATATTCGGCATGCTAATTACATTGCCGGTTGCGAAATTGCATTATCTCTTATAGTTTCAGAGATATGGACTATCGATAATTTACACCTTAGGCTCTGCTTCTAACTTGGGCCCAAATTGTAAAATGGTCTTATCTATTGGCAATTTCGTTCCAATTCACATTCCAAGTAATATTCGGCATGCTAATTACATTGCCGGTTGCCAAATTGCATTATATCTTATAGTTTCCGAGATATGGACTATCGATAATTTACACCTTAGGCTCTGCTTCTAACTTGGGCCCAAATTGTAAAATGGTCTTATCTATTGGCGATTTCGTCCCAATTCACATTCCAAGTGATATTCGGCATGCTAATTACATTGCCGGTTGCGAAATTGCATTATCTCTTATAGTTTCCGAGATATGGACTATCGATAATTTACACCTTAGGCTCTGCTTCTAACTTGGGCCCAAATTGTAAAATGGTCTTATCTATTGGCGATTTCGTTCCAATTCACATTCCAAGTAATATCCGGCATGCTAATCACATTGCCGGTTGCCAAATTGAATTATCTCTTATAGTTTCCGAGATATGGACTATCGATAATTTACACCTTAAGCTCTGCTTCTAACTTGGGCCCAAATTGTAAAATGGTCTTACCTATTGGCGATTTCGTTCCAATTCACATTCCAAGTAATATTCGGCATGCTAATTACATTGCCGGTTGCCAAATTGCATTATCTCTTATAGTTTCCGAGATATGGACTATCGATAATTTACACCTTAGGCTCTGCTTCTAACTTGGGCCCAAATTGTAAAATGGTCTTATCTATTGGCGATTTCGTTCCAATTCACATTCCAAGTAATATTCGGCATGCTAATTACATTGCCGGTTGCCAAATTGCATTATCTCTTATAGTTTCCGAGATATGGACTATCGATAATTTACATCTTACGCTCTGCTTCTAACTTGGGCCCAAATTGTAAAATAGTCTTATCTATTGGCGATTTCGTTCCAATTCACATTCCAAGTAATATTCGGCATGCTAATTACATTGCCGGTTGCCAAATTGGATTATCTCTTATAGTTTCCGAGATATGGACTATCGATAATTTACACCTTAGGCTCTGCTTCTAACTTGGGCCCAAATTGTAAAATGGTCTTATCTATTGGCGATTTCGTTCCAATTCACATTCCAGGTAATATCCGGCATGCTAATTAGATTGCCGGTTGCCAAATTGAATTATCTCTTATAGTTTCCGAGATATGGACTATCGATAATTTACACCTTAGGCTCTGCTTCTAACTTGGGCCCAAATTGTAAAATGGTCTTATCTATTGGCGATTTCGTTCCAATTCACATTCCAAGTAATATTCGGCATGCTAATTACATTGCCGGTTGCCAAATTGCATTATCTCTTATAGTTTCCAAGATATGGACTATCGATAATTTACATCTTAGGCTCTGCTTCCAACTTGGGCCCAAATTGTAAAATGGTCTTATCTATTGGCGATTTCGTTCCAATTCACTTTCCAAGTAATATTCGGCATGCTAATTACATTGCCGGTTGCCAAATTGCATTATCTCTTATAGTTTCCGAGATATGGACTATCGATAATTTACATCTTACGCTCTGCTTCTAACTTGGGCCCAAATTGTAAAATCGTCTTATCTATTGGCGATTTCGTTCCAATTCACATTCCAAGTAATATTCGGCATGCTAATTACATTGCCGGTTGCCAAATTGGATTATCTCTTATAGTTTCCGAGATATGGACTATCGATAATTTACACCTTAGGCTCTGCTTCTAACTTGGGCCCAAATTGTAAAATGGTCTTATCTATTGGCGATTTCGTTCCAATTCACATTCCAGGTAATATCCGGCATGCTAATTACATTGCCGGTTGCCAAATTGAATTATCTCTTATAGTTTCCGAGATATGGACTATCGATAATTTACACCTTAGGCTCTGCTTCTAACTTGGGCCCAAATTGTAAAATGGTCTTATCTATTGGCGATTTCGTTCCAATTCACATTCCAAGTAATATTCGGCATGCTAATTACATTGCCGGTTGCCAAATTGCATTATCTCTTATAGTTTCCAAGATATGGACTATCGATAATTTACATCTTAGGCTCTGCTTCCAACTTGGGCCCAAATTGTAAAATGGTCTTATCTATTGGCGATTTCGTTCCAATTCACTTTCCAAGTAATATTCGGCATGCTAATTACATTGCCGGTTGCCAAATTGCATTATCTCTTATAGTTTCCGAGATATGGACTATCGATAATTTACACCTTAGGCTCTGCTTCTAACTTGGGCCCAAATTGTAAAATGGTCTTATCTATTGGCGATTTCGTTCCAATTCACACTCCAAGTAATATTCGGCATGCTAATTACATTGCGGTTTGCGAAATTGCATTATCTCTTATAGTTTCCGAGATATGGACTATCGATAATTTACACCTTAGGCTCTGCTTCTAACTTGGGCCCAAATTGTAAAATGGCCTTTTCTATTGGCGATTTCGTTCCAATTCACATTCCAAGTAATATTCGGCATGCTAATTACATTGCCGGTTGCCAAATTGCATTATCTCTTATAGTTTCCGAGATATGGACTATCGATAATTTACACCTTAGGCTCTGCTTCTAACTTGGGCCCAAATTGTAAAATGGTCTTATCTATTGGCGATTTCGTTCCAATTCACATTCCAAGTAATATTCGGCATGCTAATTACATTGCCGGTTGCCAAATTGCATTATCTCTTATAGTTTCCGAGATATGGACTATCGATAATTTACACCTTAGGCTCTGCTTCTAACTTGGGCCCAAATTGTAAAATGGTCTTATCTATTGGCGATTTCGTTCCAATTCACATTCCAAGTAATATTCGGCAAGCTAATTACATTGCCGGTTGCCAAATTGCATTATCTCTTATAGTTTCCGAGATATGGACTATCGATAATTTACACCTTAGGCTCTGCTTCTAACTTGGGCCCAAATTGTAAAATGGTCTTCTCTATTGGCGATTTCGTTCCAATTCACATTCCAAGTAATATTCGGCATGCTAATTACATTGCCGGTTGCCAAATTGCATTACCTCTTATAGTTTCCGAGATATGGACTATCGATAATTTACACCTTAGGCTCTGCTTCTAACTTGGGCCCAAATTGTAAAATGGTCTTATCTATTGGCGATTTCGTTCCAATTCACATTCCAAGTAATATTCGGCATGCTAATTACATTGCCGGTTGCCAAATTGCATTATCTCTTATAGTTTCCGAGATATGGACTATCGATAATTTACACCTTAGGCTCTGCTTCTAACTTGGGCCCAAATTGTAAAATGTTCTTCTCTATTGGCGATTTCGTTCCAATTCACATTCCAAGTAATATTCGGCATGCTAATTACATTGCCGGTTGCCAAATTGCATTAACTCTTATAGTTTCCGAGATATGGACTATCGATAATTTACACCTTAGGCTCTGCTTCTAACTTGGGCCCAAATTGTAAAATGGTCTTATCTATTGGCGATTTCGTTCCAATTCACATTCCAAGTAATATTCGGCATGCTAATTACATTGCCGGTTGCCAAATTGCATTATCTCTTATAGTTTCCGAGATATGGACTATCGATAATTTACACTATAGGCTCTGCTTCTAACTTGGGCCCAAATTGTAAAATGGTCTTATCTATTGGCGATTTCGTTCCAATTCACATTCCAAGTAATATTCGGCATGCTAATTACATTGCCGGTTGCCAAATTGCATTATCTCTTATAGTTTCCGAGATATGGACTATCGATAATTTACACCTTAGGCTCTGCTTCTAACTTGGGCCCAAATTGTAAAATGGTCTTATCTATTGGCGATTTCGTTCCAATTCACATTCCAAGTAATACTCGGCATGCTAATTTCATTGCCGGTTGCCAAATTGCATTATCTCTTATAGTTTCCGAGATATATACTATCGATAATTTACACCTTAGGCTCTGCTTCTAACTTGGGCCCAAATTGTAAAATGGTCTTATCTATTGGCGATTTCGTTCCAATTCACATTCCAAGTAATATTCGGCATGCTAATTACATTGCCGGTTGCCAAATTAAATTATCTCTTATAGTTTCCGAGATATGGACTATCGATAATTTACACCTTAGGCTCTGCTTCTAACTTGGGCCCAAATTGTAAAATGGTCTTACCTATTGGCGATTTCGTTCCAATTCACATTCCAAGTAATATTCGGCATGCTAATTACATTGCCGGTTGCCAAATTGCATTATCTCTTATAGTTTCCGAGATATGGACTATCGATAATTTACACCTTAGGCTCTGCTTCTAACTTGGGCCCAAATTGTAAAATGGTCTTATCTATTGGCGATTTCGTTCCAATTCACATTCCAAGTAATATTCGGCATGCTAATTACATTGCCGGTTGCCAAATTGCATTATCTCTTATAGTTTCCGAGATATGGACTATCGATAATTTACACCTTAGGCTCTGCTTCTAACTTGGGCCCAAATTGTAAAATGGCCTTATCTATTGGCGATTTCGTCCCAATTCACATTCCAAGTAATATTCGGCATGCTAATTACATTGCCGGTTGCGAAATTGCATTATCTCTTATAGTTTCAGAGATATGGACTATCGATAATTTACACCTTAGGCTCTGCTTCTAACTTGGGCCCAAATTGTAAAATGGTCTTATCTATTGGCAATTTCGTTCCAATTCACATTCCAAGTAATATTCGGCATGCTAATTACATTGCCGGTTGCCAAATTGCATTATATCTTATAGTTTCCGAGATATGGACTATCGATAATTTACACCTTAGGCTCTGCTTCTAACTTGGGCCCAAATTGTAAAATGGTCTTATCTATTGGCGATTTCGTCCCAATTCACATTCCAAGTGATATTCGGCATGCTAATTACATTGCCGGTTGCGAAATTGCATTATCTCTTATAGTTTCCGAGATATGGACTATCGATAATTTACACCTTAGGCTCTGCTTCTAACTTGGGCCCAAATTGTAAAATGGTCTTATCTATTGGCGATTTCGTTCCAATTCACATTCCAAGTAATATCCGGCATGCTAATCACATTGCCGGTTGCCAAATTGAATTATCTCTTATAGTTTCCGAGATATGGACTATCGATAATTTACACCTTAAGCTCTGCTTCTAACTTGGGCCCAAATTGTAAAATGGTCTTACCTATTGGCGATTTCGTTCCAATTCACATTCCAAGTAATATTCGGCATGCTAATTACATTGCCGGTTGCCAAATTGCATTATCTCTTATAGTTTCCGAGATATGGACTATCGATAATTTACACCTTAGGCTCTGCTTCTAACTTGGGCCCAAATTGTAAAATGGTCTTATCTATTGGCGATTTCGTTCCAATTCACATTCCAAGTAATATTCGGCATGCTAATTACATTGCCGGTTGCCAAATTGCATTATCTCTTATAGTTTCCGAGATATGGACTATCGATAATTTACATCTTACGCTCTGCTTCTAACTTGGGCCCAAATTGTAAAATCGTCTTATCTATTGGCGATTACGTTCCAATTCACATTCCAAGTAATATTCGGCATGCTAATTACATTGCCGGTTGCCAAATTGGATTATCTCTTATAGTTTCCGAGATATGGACTATCGATAATTTACACCTTAGGCTCTGCTTCTAACTTGGGCCCAAATTGTAAAATGGTCTTATCTATTGGCGATTTCGTTCCAATTCACATTCCAGGTAATATCCGGCATGCTAATTACATTGCCGGTTGCCAAATTGAATTATCTCTTATAGTTTCCGAGATATGGACTATCGATAATTTACACCTTAGGCTCTGCTTCTAACTTGGGCCCAAATTGTAAAATGGTCTTATCTATTGGCGATTTCGTTCCAATTCACATTCCAAGTAATATTCGGCATGCTAATTACATTGCCGGTTGCCAAATTGCATTATCTCTTATAGTTTCCAAGATATGGACTATCGATAATTTACATCTTAGGCTCTGCTTCCAACTTGGGCCCAAATTGTAAAATGGTCTTATCTATTGGCGATTTCGTTCCAATTCACTTTCCAAGTAATATTCGGCATGCTAATTACATTGCCGGTTGCCAAATTGCATTATCTCTTATAGTTTCCGAGATATGGACTATCGATAATTTACACCTTAGGCTCTGCTTCTAACTTGGGCCCAAATTGTAAAATGGTCTTATCTATTGGCGATTTCGTCCCAATTCACATTCCAAGTGATATTCGGCATGCTAATTACATTGCCGGTTGCGAAATTGCATTATCTCTTATAGTTTCCGAGATATGGACTATCAATAATTTACACCTTAGGCTCTGCTTCTAACTTGGGCCCAAATTGTAAAATGGTCTTATCTATTGGCGATTTCGTTCCAATTCACATTCCAAGTAATATTCGGCATGCTAATTACATTGCCGGTTGCCAAATTGCATTATCTCTTATAGTTTCCGAGATATGGACTATCGATAATTTACACCTTAGGCTCTGCTTCTAACTTGGGCCCAAATTGTAAAATGGTCTTATCTATTGGCGATTTCGTTCCAATTCACATTCCAAGTAATATTCGGCATGCTAATTACATTGCCGGTTGCCAAATTGCATTATCTCTTATAGTT
This sequence comes from Rhynchophorus ferrugineus, assembly GCF_030347505.1. Classification (NCBI taxonomy): domain Eukaryota; kingdom Metazoa; phylum Arthropoda; class Insecta; order Coleoptera; family Curculionidae; genus Rhynchophorus; species Rhynchophorus ferrugineus. The sequence continues at coordinate 325,689 of NW_027472718.1, read as the reverse complement.
TCCGAGATATGGACTATCGATAATTTACACCTTAGGCTCTGCTTCTAACTTGGGCCCAAATTGTAAAATGGTCTTATCTATTGGCGATTTCGTTCCAATTCACATTCCAAGTAATATTCGGCATGCTAATTACATTGCCGGTTGCCAAATTGCATTATATCTTATAGTTTCCGAGATATGGACTATCGATAATTTACACCTTAGGCTCTGCTTCTAACTTGGGCCCAAATTGTAAAATGGTCTTATCTATTGGCGATTTCGTTCCAATTCACATTCCAAGTAATATTCGGCATGCTAATTACATTGCCGGCTGCCAAATTGCATTATCTCTTATAGTTTCCGAGATATGGACTATCGATAATTTACACCTTAGGCTCTGCTTGTAACTTGGGCCCAAATTGTAAAATGGTCTTATCTATTGGCGATTTCGTTCCAATTCACACTCCAAGTAATATTCGGCATGCTAATTACATTGCGGTTTGAGAAATTGCATTATCTCTTATAGTTTCCGAGATATGGACTATCAATAATTTACACCTTAGGCTCTGCTTCTAACTTGGGCCCAAATTGTAAAATGGTCTTTTCTATTGGCGATTTCGTTCCAATTCACATTCCAAGTAATATTCGGCATGCTAATTACATTGCCGGTTGCCAAATTGCATTATCTCTTATAGTTTCCGAGATATGGACTATCGATAATTTACACCTTAGGCTCTGCTTCTAACTTGGGCCCAAATTGTAAAATGGTCTTATCTATTGGCGATTTCGTTCCAATTCACATTCCAAGTAATATTCGGCATGCTAATTACATTGCCGGTTGCCAAATTGCATTATCTCTTATAGTTTCCGAGATATGGACTATCGATAATTTACACCTTAGGCTCTGCTTCTAACTTGGGCCCAAATTGTAAAATGGTCTTATCTATTGGCGATTTCGTTCCAATTCACATTCCAAGTAATATTCGGCAAGCTAATTACATTGCCGGTTGCCAAATTACATTATCTCTTATAGTTTCCGAGATATGGACTATCGATAATTTACACCTTAGGCTCTGCTTCTAACTTCTGCCCAAATTGTAAAATGGTCTTCTCTATTGGCGATTTCGTTCCAATTCACATTCCAAGTAATATTCGGCATGCTAATTACATTGCCGGTTGCCAAATTGCATTACCTCTTATAGTTTCCGAGATATGGACTATCGATAATTTACACCTTAGGCTCTGCTTCTAACTTGGGCCCAAATTGTAAAATGGTCTTATCTATTGGCGATTTCGTTCCAATTCACATTCCAAGTAATATTCGGCATGCTAATTACATTGCCGGTTGCCAAATTGCATTATCTCTTATAGTTTCCGAGATATGGACTATCGATAATTTACACCTTAGGCTCTGCTTCTAACTTGGGCCCAAATTGTAAAATGGTCTTCTCTATTGGCGATTTCGTTCCAATTCACATTCCAAGTAATATTCGGCATGCTAATTACATTGCCGGTTGCCAAATTGCATTAACTCTTATAGTTTCCGAGATATGGACTATCGATAATTTACACCTTAGGCTCTGCTTCTAACTTGGGCCCAAATTGTAAAATGGTCTAATCTATTGGCGATTGCGTTCCAATTCACATTCCAAGTAATATTCGGCATGCTAAATACATTGCCGGTTGCCAAATTGCATTATCTCTTATAGTTTCCGAGATATGGACTATCGATAATTTACACCATAGGCTCTGCTTCTAACTTGGGCCCAAATTGTAAAATGGTCTTATCTATTGGCGATTTCGTTCCAATTCACATTCCAAGTAATATTCGGCATGCTAATTACATTGCCGGTTGCCAAATTGCATTATCTCTTATAGTTTCCGAGATATGGACTATCGATAATTTACACCTTAGGCTCTGCTTCTAACTTGGGCCCAAATTGTAAAATGGTCTTATCTATTGGCGATTTCGTTCCAATTCACATTCCAAGCAATATTCGGCATGCTAATTTCATTGCCGGTTGCCAAATTGCATTATCTCTTATAGTTTCCGAGATATGGACTATCGATAATTTACACCTTAGGCTCTGCTTCTAACTTGGGCCCAAATTGTAAAATGGTCTTATCTATTGGCGATTTCGTTCCAATTCACATTCCAAGTAATATTCGGCATGCTAATTACATTGCCGGTTATCAAATTGCATTATCTCTTATAGTTTCCGAGATATGGACTATCGATAATTTACACCTTAGGCTCTGCTTCTAACTTGGGCCCAAATTGTAAAATGGTCTTACCTATTGGCGATTTCGTTCCAATTCACATTCCAAGTAATATTCGGCATGCTAATTACATTGCCGGTTGCCAAATTGCATTATCTCTTATAGTTTCCGAGATATGGACTATCGATAATTTACACCTTAGGCTCTGCTTCTAACTTGGGCCCAAATTGTAAAATGGTCTTACCTATTGGCGATTTCGTTCCAATTCACATTCCAAGTAATATTCGGCATGCTAATTACATTGCCGGTTGCCAAATTGCATTATCTCTTATAGTTTCCGAGATATGGACTATCGATAATTTACACCTTAGGCTCTGCTTCTAACTTGGGCCCAAATTGTAAAATGGTCTTATCTATTGGCGATTTCGTTCCAATTCACATTCCAAGTAATATTCGGCATGCTAATTACATTGCCGGTTGCCAAATTGCATTATCTCTTATAGTTTCCGAGATATGGACTATCGATAATTTACACCTTAGGCTCTGCTTCTAACTTGGGCCCAAATTGTAAAATGGTCTTCTCTATTGGCGATTTCGTTCCAATTCACAATCCAAGTAATATTCGGCATGCTAATTACATTGCCGGTTGCCAAATTGCATTACCTCTTATAGTTTCCGAGATATGGACTATCGATAATTTACACCTTAGGCTCTGCTTCTAACTTGGGCCCAAATTGTAAAATGGTCTTATCTATTGGCGATTTCGTTCCAATTCACATTCCAAGTAATATTCGGCATGCTAATTACATTGCCGGTTGCCAAATTGCATTATCTCTTATAGTTTCCGAGATATGGACTATCGATAATTTACACCTTAGGCTCTGCTTCTAACTTGGGCCCAAATTGTAAAATGGTCTTCTCTATTGGCGATTTCGTTCCAATTCACATTCCAAGTAATATTCGGCATGCTAATTACATTGCCGGTTGCCAAATTGCATTAACTCTTATAGTTTCCGAGATATGGACTATCGATAATTTACACCTTAGGCTCTGCTTCTAACTTGGGCCCAAATTGTAAAATGGTCTTATCTATTGGCGATTTCGTTCCAATTCACATTCCAAGTAATATTCGGCATGCTAATTACATTGCCGGTTGCCAAATTGCATTATCTCTTATAGTTTCCGAGATATGGACTATCGATAATTTACACCATAGGCTCTGCTTCTAACTTGGGCCCAAATTCTAAAATGGTCTTATCTATTGGCGATTTCGTTCCAATTCACATTCCAAGTAATATTCGGCATGCTAATTACATTGCCGGTTGCCAAATTGCATTATCTCTTATAGTTTCCGAGATATGGACTATCGATAATTTACACCTTAGGCTCTGCTTCTAACTTGGGCCCAAATTGTAAAATGGTCTTATCTATTGGCGATTTCGTTCCAATTCACATTCCAAGCAATATTCGGCATGCTAATTTCATTGCCGGTTGCCAAATTGCATTATCTCTTATAGTTTCCGAGATATGGACTATCGATAATTTACACCTTAGGCTCTGCTTCTAACTTGGGCCCAAATTGTAAAATGGTCTTATCTATTGGCGATTTCGTTCCAATTCACATTCCAAGTAATATTCGGCATGCTAATTACATTGCCGGTTGCCAAATTAAATTATCTCTTATAGTTTCCGAGATATGGACTATCGATAATTTACACCTTAGGCTCTGCTTCAAACTTGGGCCCAAATTGTAAAATGGTCTTACCTATTGGCGATTTCGTTCCAATTCACATTCCAAGTAATATTCGGCATGCTAATTACATTGCCGGTTGCCAAATTGCATTATCTCTTATAGTTTCCGAGATATGGACTATCGATAATTTACACCTTAGGCTCTGCTTCTAACTTGGGCCCAAATTGTAAAATGGTCTTACCTATTGGCGATTTCGTTCCAATTCACATTCCAAGTAATATTCGGCATGCTAATTACATTGCCGGTTGCCTAATTGCATTATCTCTTATAGTTTCCGAGATATGGACTATCGATAATTTACACCTTAGGCTCTGCTTCTAACTTGGGCCCAAATTGTAAAATGGTCTTATCTATTGGCGATTTCGTTCCAATTCACATTCCAAGTAATATTCGGCATGCTAATTACATTGCCGAATGCCAAAATGCATTATCTCTTATAGTTTCCGAGATATGGACTATCGATAATTTACATCTTAGGCTCTGCTTCTAACTTGGGCCCAAATTGTAAAATCGTCTTATCTATTGGCGATTTCGTTCCAATTCACATTCCAAGTAATATTCGGCATGCTAATTACATTGCCGGTTGCCAAATTGCATTATCTCTTATAGTTTCCGAGATATGGACTATCGATAATTTACACCTTAGGCTCTGCTTCTAACTTGGGCCCAAATTGTAAAATGGTCTTATCTATTGGCGATTTCGTTCCAATTCACATTGCAAGTAATATTCGGCATGCTAATTACATTACCGGTTGCCAAATTGCATTATCTCTTATAGTTTCCGAGATATGGACTATCGATAATTTACACCTTAGGCTCTGCTTCTAATTTGGGCCCAAATTGTAAAATGGTCTTATCTATTGGCGATTTCGTTCCAATTCACATTCCAAGTAATATTCGGCATGCTAATTACATTGCCGGTTGCCAAATTGCATTATCTCTTATAGTTTCCGAGATATGGACTATCGATAATTTACACCTTAGGCTCTGCTTCTAACTTGGGCCCAAATTGTAAAATGGTCTTATCTATTGGCGATTTCGTTCCAATTCACATTCCAAGTAATATTCGGCATGCTAATTACATTGCCGGTTGCCAAATTGCATTATCTCTTATAGTTTCCGAGATATGGACTATCGATAATTTACACCTTAGGCTCTGCTTCTAACTTGGGCCCAAATTGTAAAATGGTCTTATGTATTGGCGATTTCGTTCCAATTCACATTCCAAGTAATATTCGGCATGCTAATTACATTGCCGGTTGCCAAATTGCATTATCTCTTATAGTTTCCGAGATATGGACTATCGATAATTTACACCTTAGGCTCTGCTTCTAACTTGGCCCAAATTGTAAAATGGTTTTATCTATTGGCGATTTCGTTCCAATTCACACTCCAAGTAATATTCGGCATGCTAATTACATTGCCGGTTGCGAAATCGCATTATCTCTTATAGTTTCCGAGATATGGACTATCAATAATTTACACCTTAGGCTCTGCTTCTAACTTGGGCCCAAATTGTAAAATGGCCTTATCTATTGGCGATTTCGTTCCAATTCACATTCCAAGTAATATTCATCATGCTAATTACATTGCCGGTTGCCAAATTGCATTATCTCTTGTAGTTTCCGAGAGATGGACTATCAATAATTTACACCTTAGGCTCTGCTTCTAACTTGGGCCCAAATTGTAAAATGGTCTTATCTATTGGCGATTTCGTTCCAATTCACATTCCAAGTAATATTCGGCATGCTAATTACATTGCCGGTTGCCAAATTGAATTATCTCTTATAGTTTCTGAGATATGGACTATCGATAATTTACACCTTAGGCTCTGCTTCTAACTTGGGCCCAAATTGTAAAATGGTCTTACCTATTGGCGATTTCGTTCCAATTCACATTCCAAGTAATATTCGGCATGCTAATTACATTGCCGGTTGCCAAATTGCATTATCTCTTATAGTTTCCGAGATATGGACTATCGATAATTTACACCTTAGGCTCTGCTTCTAACTTGGGCCCAAATTGTAAAATGGTCTTATCTATTGGCGATTTCGTTCCAATTCACATTCCAATTAATATTCGGCATGCTAATTACATTGCCGGTTGCCAAATTGCATTATCTCTTATAGTTTCCGAGATATGGACTATCGATAATTTACACCTTAGGCTCTGCTTCTAACTTGGGCCCAAATTGTAAAATGGTCTTATCTATTGGCGATTTCGTTCCAATTCACATTCCAAGTAATATTCGGCATGCTAATTACATTGCCGGTTGCCAAATTGCATTATCTCTTATAGTTTCCGAGATATGGACTATCGATAATTTACACCTTAGACTCTGCTTCTAACTTGGGCCCAAATTGTAAAATGGTCTTATCTATTGGCGATTTCGTTCCAATTCACATTCCAAGTAATATTCGGCATGCTAATTACATTGCCGGTTGCCAAATTGCATTATCTCTTATAGTTTCCGAGATATGGACTATCGATAATTTACACCTTAGGCTCTGCTTCTAACTTGGGCCCAAATTGTAAAATGGTCTTATCTATTGGCGATTTCGTTCCAATTCACATTCCAAGTAATATTCGGCATGCTAATTACATTGCCGGTTGCCAAATTGAATTATCTCTTATAGTTTCCGAGATATGGACTATCGATAATTTACACCTTAGGCTCTGCTTCTAACTTGGGCCCAAATTGTAAAATGGTCTTACCTATTGGCGATTTCGTTCCAATTCACATTCCAAGTAATATTCGGCATGCTAATTACATTGCCGGTTGCCAAATTGCATTATCTCTTATAGTTTCCGAGATATGGACTATCGATAATTTACACCTTAGGCTCTGCTTCTAACTTGGGCCCAAATTGTAAAATGGTCTTATCTATTGGCGATTTCGTTCCAATTCACATTCCAAGTAATATTCGGCATGCTAATTACATTGCCGGTTGCCAAATTGCATTATCTCTTATAGTTTCCGAGATATGGACTATCGATAATTTACACCTTAGGCTCTGCTTCTAACTTGGGCCCAAATTGTAAAATGGTCTTACCTATTGGCGATTTCGTTCCAATTCACACTCCAAGTAATATTCGGCATGCTAATTACATTGCCGGTTGCCAAATTGCATTATCTCTTATAGTTTCCGAGATATGGACTATCGATAATTTACACCTTAGGCTCTGCTTCTAACTTGGGCCCAAATTGTAAAATGGTCTTATCTATTGGCGATTTCGTTCCAATTCACATTCCAAGTAATATTCGGCATGCTAATTACATTGCCGGTTGCCAAATTGCATTATCTCTTATAGTTTCCGAGATATGGACTATCGATAATTTACACCTTAGGCTCTGCTTCTAACTTGGGCCCAAATTGTAAAATGGTCTTATCTATTGGCGATTTCGTTCCAATTCACATTCCAAGTAATATTCGGCAAGCTAATTACACTGCCGGTTGCCAAATTGCATTATCTCTTATAGTTTCCGAGATATGGACTATCGATAATTTACACCTTAGGCTCTGCTTCTAACTTGGGCCCAAATTGTAAAATGGTCTTATCTATTGGCGATTTCGTTCCAATTCACATTCCAAGTAATATTCGGCAAGCTAATTACACTGCCGGTTGCCAAATTGCATTATCTCTTATAGTTTCCGAGATATGGACTATCGATAATTTACACCTTAGGCTCTGCTTCTAACTTGGGCCCAAATTGTAAAATGGTCTTCTCTATTGGCGATTTCGTTCCAATTCACAATCCAAGTAATATTCGGCATGCTAATTACATTGCCGGTTGCCAAATTGCATTACCTCTTATAGTTTCCGAGATATGGACTATCGATAATTTACACCTTAGGCTCTGCTTCTAACTTGGGCCCAAATTGTAAAATGGTCTTATCTATTGGCGATTTCGTTCCAATTCACATTCCAAGTAATATTCGGCATGCTAATTACATTGCCGGTTGCCAAATTGCATTATCTCTTATAGTTTCCGAGATATGGACTATCGATAATTTACACCTTAGGCTCTGCTTCTAACTTGGGCCCAAATTGTAAAATGGTCTTCTCTATTGGCGATTTCGTTCCAATTCACATTCCAAGTAATATTCGGCATGCTAATTACATTGCCGGTTGCCAAATTGCATTAACTCTTATAGTTTCCGAGATATGGACTATCGATAATTTACACCTTAGGCTCTGCTTCTAACTTGGGCCCAAATTGTAAAATGGTCTTATCTATTGGCGATTTCGTTCCAATTCACATTCCAAGTAATATTCGGCATGCTAATTACATTGCCGGTTGCCAAATTGCATTATCTCTTATAGTTTCCGAGATATGGACTATCGATAATTTACACCATAGGCTCTGCTTCTAACTTGGGCCCAAATTCTAAAATGGTCTTATCTATTGGCGATTTCGTTCCAATTCACATTCCAAGTAATATTCGGCATGCTAATTACATTGCCGGTTGCCAAATTGCATTATCTCTTATAGTTTCCGAGATATGGACTATCGATAATTTACACCTTAGGCTCTGCTTCTAACTTGGGCCCAAATTGTAAAATGGTCTTATCTATTGGCGATTTCGTTCCAATTCACATTCCAAGCAATATTCGGCATGCTAATTTCATTGCCGGTTGCCAAATTGCATTATCTCTTATAGTTTCCGAGATATGGACTATCGATAATTTACACCTTAGGCTCTGCTTCTAACTTGGGCCCAAATTGTAAAATGGTCTTATCTATTGGCGATTTCGTTCCAATTCACATTCCAAGTAATATTCGGCATGCTAATTACATTGCCGGTTGCCAAATTAAATTATCTCTTATAGTTTCCGAGATATGGACTATCGATAATTTACACCTTAGGCTCTGCTTCAAACTTGGGCCCAAATTGTAAAATGGTCTTACCTATTGGCGATTTCGTTCCAATTCACATTCCAAGTAATATTCGGCATGCTAATTACATTGCCGGTTGCCAAATTGCATTATCTCTTATAGTTTCCGAGATATGGACTATCGATAATTTACACCTTAGGCTCTGCTTCTAACTTGGGCCCAAATTGTAAAATGGTCTTACCTATTGGCGATTTCGTTCCAATTCACATTCCAAGTAATATTCGGCATGCTAATTACATTGCCGGTTGCCTAATTGCATTATCTCTTATAGTTTCCGAGATATGGACTATCGATAATTTACACCTTAGGCTCTGCTTCTAACTTGGGCCCAAATTGTAAAATGGTCTTATCTATTGGCGATTTCGTTCCAATTCACATTCCAAGTAATATTCGGCATGCTAATTACATTGCCGAATGCCAAAATGCATTATCTCTTATAGTTTCCGAGATATGGACTATCGATAATTTACATCTTAGGCTCTGCTTCTAACTTGGGCCCAAATTGTAAAATCGTCTTATCTATTGGCGATTTCGTTCCAATTCACATTCCAAGTAATATTCGGCATGCTAATTACATTGCCGGTTGCCAAATTGCATTATCTCTTATAGTTTCCGAGATATGGACTATCGATAATTTACACCTTAGGCTCTGCTTCTAACTTGGGCCCAAATTGTAAAATGGTCTTATCTATTGGCGATTTCGTTCCAATTCACATTGCAAGTAATATTCGGCATGCTAATTACATTACCGGTTGCCAAATTGCATTATCTCTTATAGTTTCCGAGATATGGACTATCGATAATTTACACCTTAGGCTCTGCTTCTAATTTGGGCCCAAATTGTAAAATGGTCTTATCTATTGGCGATTTCGTTCCAATTCACATTCCAAGTAATATTCGGCATGCTAATTACATTGCCGGTTGCCAAATTGCATTATCTCTTATAGTTTCCGAGATATGGACTATCGATAATTTACACCTTAGGCTCTGCTTCTAACTTGGGCCCAAATTGTAAAATGGTCTTATCTATTGGCGATTTCGTTCCAATTCACATTCCAAGTAATATTCGGCATGCTAATTACATTGCCGGTTGCCAAATTGCATTATCTCTTATAGTTTCCGAGATATGGACTATCGATAATTTACACCTTAGGCTCTGCTTCTAACTTGGGCCCAAATTGTAAAATGGTCTTATGTATTGGCGATTTCGTTCCAATTCACATTCCAAGTAATATTCGGCATGCTAATTACATTGCCGGTTGCCAAATTGCATTATCTCTTATAGTTTCCGAGATATGGACTATCGATAATTTACACCTTAGGCTCTGCTTCTAACTTGGCCCAAATTGTAAAATGGTTTTATCTATTGGCGATTTCGTTCCAATTCACACTCCAAGTAATATTCGGCATGCTAATTACATTGCCGGTTGCGAAATCGCATTATCTCTTATAGTTTCCGAGATATGGACTATCAATAATTTACACCTTAGGCTCTGCTTCTAACTTGGGCCCAAATTGTAAAATGGCCTTATCTATTGGCGATTTCGTTCCAATTCACATTCCAAGTAATATTCATCATGCTAATTACATTGCCGGTTGCCAAATTGCATTATCTCTTGTAGTTTCCGAGAGATGGACTATCAATAATTTACACCTTAGGCTCTGCTTCTAACTTGGGCCCAAATTGTAAAATGGTCTTATCTATTGGCGATTTCGTTCCAATTCACATTCCAAGTAATATTCGGCATGCTAATTACATTGCCGGTTGCCAAATTGAATTATCTCTTATAGTTTCTGAGATATGGACTATCGATAATTTACACCTTAGGCTCTGCTTCTAACTTGGGCCCAAATTGTAAAATGGTCTTACCTATTGGCGATTTCGTTCCAATTCACATTCCAAGTAATATTCGGCATGCTAATTACATTGCCGGTTGCCAAATTGCATTATCTCTTATAGTTTCCGAGATATGGACTATCGATAATTTACACCTTAGGCTCTGCTTCTAACTTGGGCCCAAATTGTAAAATGGTCTTATCTATTGGCGATTTCGTTCCAATTCACATTCCAATTAATATTCGGCATGCTAATTACATTGCCGGTTGCCAAATTGCATTATCTCTTATAGTTTCCGAGATATGGACTATCGATAATTTACACCTTAGGCTCTGCTTCTAACTTGGGCCCAAATTGTAAAATGGTCTTATCTATTGGCGATTTCGTTCCAATTCACATTCCAAGTAATATTCGGCATGCTAATTACATTGCCGGTTGCCAAATTGCATTATCTCTTATAGTTTCCGAGATATGGACTATCGATAATTTACACCTTAGACTCTGCTTCTAACTTGGGCCCAAATTGTAAAATGGTCTTATCTATTGGCGATTTCGTTCCAATTCACATTCCAAGTAATATTCGGCATGCTAATTACATTGCCGGTTGCCAAATTGCATTATCTCTTATAGTTTCCGAGATATGGACTATCGATAATTTACACCTTAGGCTCTGCTTCTAACTTGGGCCCAAATTGTAAAATGGTCTTATCTATTGGCGATTTCGTTCCAATTCACATTCCAAGTAATATTCGGCATGCTAATTACATTGCCGGTTGCCAAATTGAATTATCTCTTATAGTTTCCGAGATATGGACTATCGATAATTTACACCTTAGGCTCTGCTTCTAACTTGGGCCCAAATTGTAAAATGGTCTTACCTATTGGCGATTTCGTTCCAATTCACATTCCAAGTAATATTCGGCATGCTAATTACATTGCCGGTTGCCAAATTGCATTATCTCTTATAGTTTCCGAGATATGGACTATCGATAATTTACACCTTAGGCTCTGCTTCTAACTTGGGCCCAAATTGTAAAATGGTCTTATCTATTGGCGATTTCGTTCCAATTCACATTCCAAGTAATATTCGGCATGCTAATTACATTGCCGGTTGCCAAATTGCATTATCTCTTATAGTTTCCGAGATATGGACTATCGATAATTTACACCTTAGGCTCTGCTTCTAACTTGGGCCCAAATTGTAAAATGGTCTTATCTATTGGCGATTTCGTTCCAATTCACACTCCAAGTAATATTCGGCATGCTAATTACATTGCCGGTTGCGAAATTGCATTATCTCTTATAGTTTCCGAGATATGGACTATCAATAATTTACACCTTAGGCTCTGCTTCTAAATTGGGCCCAAATTGTAAAATGGTCTTATCTATTGGCGATTTCGTTCCAATTCACATTCCAAGTAATATTCGGCATGCTAATTACATTGCCGGTTGCCAAATTGCATTATCTCTTATAGTTTCCGAGATATGGACTATCGATAATTTACACCTTAGGCTCTGCTTCTAACTTGGGCCCAAATTGTAAAATGGTCTTATCTATTGGCGATTTCGTTCCAATTCACATTCCAAGTAATATTCGGCATGCTAATTACATTGCCGGTTGCCAAATTGCATTATCTCTTATAGTTTCCGAGATATGGACTATCGATAATTTACACCTTAGGCTCTGCTTCTAACTTGGGCCCAAATTGTAAAATGGCCTTATCTATTGGCGATTTCGTTCCAATTCACATTCCAAGTAATATTCGGCATGGTAATTACATTGCCGGTTGCCAAATTGCATTATCTCTTGTAGTTTCCGAGATATGGACTATCAATAATTTACACCTTAGGCTCTGCTTCTAACTTGGGCCCAAATTGTAAAATGGTCTTATCTATTGGCGATTTCGTTCCAATTCACATTCCAAGTAATATTCGGCATGCTAATTACATTGCCGGTTGCCAAATTGAATTATCTCTTATAGTTTCCGAGATATGGACTATCGATAATTTACACCTTAGGCTCTGCTTCTAACTTGGGCCCAAATTGTAAAATGGTCTTACCTATTGGCGATTTCGTTCCAATTCACATTCCAAGTAATATTCGGCATGCTAATTACATTGCCGGTTGCCAAATTGCATTATCTCTTATAGTTTCCGAGATATGGACTATCGATAATTTACACCTTAGGCTCTGCTTCTAACTTGGGCCCAAATTGTAAAATGGTCTTATCTATTGGCTATTTCGTTCCAATTCACATTCCAATTAATATTCGGCATGCTAATTACATTGCCGGTTGCCAAATTGCATTATCTCTTATAGTTTCCGAGATATGGACTATCGATAATTTATACCTTAGGCTCTGCTTCTAACTTGGGCCCAAATTGTAAAATGGTCTTATCTATTGGCGATTTCGTTCCAATTCACATTCCAAGTAATATTCGGCATGCTAATTACATTGCCGGTTGCCAAATTGCATTATCTCTTATAGTTTCCGAGATATGGACTATCGATAATTTACACCTTAGGCTCTGCTTCTAACTTGGGCCCAAATTGTAAAATGGTCTTACCTATTGGCGATTTCGTTCCAATTCACATTCCAAGTAATATTCGGCATGCTAATTACATTGCCGGTTGCCAAATTGCATTATCTCTTATAGTTTCCGAGATATGGACTATCGATAATTTACACCTTAGGCTCTGCTTCTAACTTGGGCCCAAATTGTAAAATGGTCTTATCTATTGGCGATTTCGTTCCAATTCACATTCCAATTAATATTCGGCATGCTAATTACATTGCCGGTTGCCAAATTGCATTATCTCTTATAGTTTCCGAGATATGGACTATCGATAATTTATACCTTAGGCTCTGCTTCTAACTTGGGCCCAAATTGTAAAATGGTCTTATCTATTGGCGATTTCGTTCCAATTCACATTCCAAGTAATATTCGGCATGCTAATTACATTGCCGGTTGCCAAATTGCATTATCTCTTATAGTTTCCGAGATATGGACTATCGATAATTTACACCTTAGGCTCTGCTTCTAACTTGGGCCCAAATTGTAAAATGGTCTTATCTATTGGCGATTTCGTTCCAATTCACATTCCAAGTAATATTCGGCATGCTAATTAAATTGCCGGTTGCCAAATTGCATTATCTCTTATAGTTTCCGAGATATGGACTATCGATAATTTACACCTTAGGCTCTGCTTCTAACTTGGGCCCAAATTGTAAAATGGTCTTATCTATTGGCGATTTCGTTCCAATACACATTCCAAGTAATATTCGGCATGCTAATTACATTGCCGGTTGCCAAATTGCATTATCTCTTATATACACCTTAGGCTCTGCTTCTAACTTGGGCCCAAATTGTAAAATGGTCTTATCTATTGGCGATTTCGTTCCAATTCACACTCCAAGTAATATTCGGCATGCTAATTACATTGCCGGTTGCGAAATTGCATTATCTCTTATAGTTTCCGAGATATGGACTATCAATAATTTATACCTTAGGCTCTGCTTCTAACTTGGGCCCAAATTGTAAAATGGTCTTATCTATTGGCGATTTCGTTCCAATTCACATTCCAAGTAATATTCGGCATGCTAATTACATTGCCGGTTGCCAAATTGCATTATCTCTTATAGTTTCCGAGATATGGACTATCGATAATTTACACCTTAGGCTCTGCTTCTAACTTGGGCCCAAATTGTAAAATGGTCTTACCTATTGGCGATTTCGTTCCAATTCACATTCCAAGTAATATTCGGCATGCTAATTACATTGCCGGTTGCCAAATTGCATTATCTCTTATAGTTTCCGAGATATGGACTATCGATAATTTACACCTTAGGCTCTGCTTCTAACTTGGGCCCAAATTGTAAAATGGTCTTATCTATTGGCGATTTCGTTCCAATTCACATTCCAATTAATATTCGGCATGCTAATTACATTGCCGGTTGCCAAATTGCATTATCTCTTATAGTTTCCGAGATATGGACTATCGATAATTTATACCTTAGGCTCTGCTTCTAACTTGGGCCCAAATTGTAAAATGGTCTTATCTATTGGCGATTTCGTTCCAATTCACATTCCAAGTAATATTCGGCATGCTAATTACATTGCCGGTTGCCAAATTGCATTATCTCTTATAGTTTCCGAGATATGGACTATCGATAATTTACACCTTAGGCTCTGCTTCTAACTTGGGCCCAAATTGTAAAATGGTCTTATCTATTGGCGATTTCGTTCCAATTCACATTCCAAGTAATATTCGGCATGCTAATTAAATTGCCGGTTGCCAAATTGCATTATCTCTTATAGTTTCCGAGATATGGACTATCGATAATTTACACCTTAGGCTCTGCTTCTAACTTGGGCCCAAATTGTAAAATGGTCTTATCTATTGGCGATTTCGTTCCAATACACATTCCAAGTAATATTCGGCATGCTAATTACATTGCCGGTTGCCAAATTGCATTATCTCTTATATACACCTTAGGCTCTGCTTCTAACTTGGGCCCAAATTGTAAAATGGTCTTATCTATTGGCGATTTCGTTCCAATTCACACTCCAAGTAATATTCGGCATGCTAATTACATTGCCGGTTGCGAAATTGCATTATCTCTTATAGTTTCCGAGATATGGACTATCAATAATTTATACCTTAGGCTCTGCTTCTAACTTGGGCCCAAATTGTAAAATGGTCTTATCTATTGGCGATTTCGTTCCAATTCACATTCCAAGTAATATTCGGAATGCTAATTACATTGCCGGTTGCCAAATTGCATTATCTCTTATAGTTTCCGAGATATGGACTATCGATAATTTACACCTTAGGCTCTGCTTCTAACTTGGGCCCAAATTGTAAAATGGTCTTATCTATTGGCGATTTCGTTCCAATTCACACTCCAAGTAATATTCGGCATGCTAATTTCATTGCCGGTTGCGAAATTGCATTATCTCTTATAGTTTCCGAGATATGGACTATCAATAATTTACACCTTAGGCTCTGCATCTAACTTGGGCCCAAATTGTAAAATGGTCTTATCTATTGGCGATTTCGTTCCAATTCACATTCCAAGTAATATTCGGCATGCTAATTACATTGCCGGTTGCCAAATTGCATTATCTCTTATAGTTTCCGAGATATGGACTATCGATAATTTACACCTTAGGCTCTGCTTCTAACTTGGGCCCAAATTGTAAAATGGCCTTATCTATTGGCGATTTCGTCCCAATTCACATTCCAAGTAATATTCGGCATGCTAATTACATTGCCGGTTGCGAAATTGCATTATCTCTTATAGTTTCAGAGATATGGACTATCGATAATTTACACCTTAGGCTCTGCTTCTAACTTGGGCCCAAATTGTAAAATGGTCTTATCTATTGGCGATTTCGTTCCAATTCACATTCCAAGTAATATTCGGCATGCTAATTACATTGCCGGTTGCCAAATTGCATTATCTCTTATAGTTTCAGAGATATGGACTATCGATAATTTACACCTTAGGCTCTGCTTCTAACTTGGGCCCAAATTGTAAAATGGTCTTATCTATTGGCGATTTCGTTCCAATTCACATTCCAAGTAATATTCGGCATGCTAATTACATTGCCGGTTGCCAAATTGCATTATCTCTTATAGTTTCCGAGATATGGACTATCGATAATTTACACCTTAGGCTCTGCTTCTAACTTGGGCCCAAATTGTAAAATGGTCTTATCTATTGGCGATTTAGTTGCAATTCACATTCCAAGTAATATTCGGCATGCTAATTACATTGCCGGTTGCCAAATTGCATTATCTCTTATAGTTTCCGAGATATGGACTATCGATAATTTACACCTTAGGCTCTGCTTCTAACTTGGGCCCAAATTGTAAAATGGTCTTATCTATTGGCGATTTAATTGCAATTCACATTCCAAGTAATATTCGGCATGCTAATTACATTGCCGGTTGCCAAATTGCATTATCTCTTATAGTTTCCGAGATATGGACTATCGATAATTTACACCTTAGGCTCTGCTTCTAACTTGGGCCCAAATTGTAAAATGGTCTTATCTATTGGCGATTTCGTTCCAATTCACATTCCAAGTAATATTCGGCATGCTAATTACATTGCCGGTTGCTAAATTGCATTATCTCTTATAGTTTCCGAGATATGGACTATCGATAATTTACACCTTAGGCTCTGCTTCTAACTTGGGCCCAAATTGTAAAATGGTCTTATCTATTGGCGATTTCGTTCCAATTCACACTCCAAGTAATATTCGGCATGCTAATTACATTGCCGGTTGCGAAATTTCATTATCTCTTATAGTTTCCGAGATATGGACTATCGATAATTTACACCTTAGGCTCTGCTTCTAACTTGGGCCCAAATTGTAAAATGGTCTTATCTATTGGCGATTTCGTTCCAATTCACATTCCAAGTAATATTCGGCATGCTAATTACATTGCCGGTTGCCAAATTGCATTATCTCTTATAGTTTCCGAGATATGGACTATCGATAATTTACACCTTAGGCTCTGCTTCTAACTTGGGCCCAAATTGTTAAATGGTCTTATCTATTGGCGATTTCGTTCCAATTCACATTCCAAGTAATATTCGGCATGCTAATTACATTGCCGGTTGCCAAATTGCATCATCTCTTATAGTTTCCGAGATATGGACTATCAATAATTTACACCTTAGGCTCTGCTTCTAACTTGGGCCCAAATTGTAAAATGGTCTTATCTATTGGCGATTTCGTTCCAATTCACATTCCAAGTAATACTCGGCATGCTAATTACATTGCCGGTTGCCAAATTGCATTATCTCTTATAGTTTCCGAGATATGGACTATCGATAATTTACACCTTAGGCTCGGCTTCTAACTTGGGCCCAAATTGTAAAATGGTCTTATCTATTGGCGATTTCGTTCCAATTCACATTCCAAGTAATATTCGGCATGCTAATTACATTGCCGGTTGCCAAATTGCATTATCTCTTATAGTTTCCGAGATATGGACTATCGCTAATTTACACCTTAGGCTCTGCTTCTAACTTGGGCCCAAATTGTAAAATGGTCTTATCTATTGGCGATTTCGTTCCAATTCACATTCCAAGTAATATTCGGCATGCTAAATAAATTGCCGGTTGCCAAATTGCATTATCTCTTATAGTTTCCGAGATATGGACTATCGATAATTTACACCTTAGGCTCTGCTTCTAACTTGGGCCCAAATTGTAAAATGGTCTTATCTATTGGCGATTTAGTTGCAATTCACATTCCAAGTAATATTCGGCATGCTAATTACATTGCCGGTTGCCAAATTGCATTATCTCTTATAGTTTCCGAGATATGGACTATCGATAATTTACACCTTAGGCTCTGCTTCTAACTTGGGCCCAAATTGTAAAATGGTCTTATCTATTGGCGATTTCGTTCCAATTCACATTCCAAGTAATATTCGGCATGCTAATTACATTGCCGGTTGCCAAATTGAATTATCTCTTATAGTTTCCGAGATATGGACTATCGATAATTTACACCTTAGGCTCTGCTTCTAACTTGGGCCCAAATTGTAAAATGGTCTTACCTATTGGCGATTTCGTTCCAATTCACATTCCAAGTAATATTCGGCATGCTAATTACATTGCCGGTTGCCAAATTGCATTATCTCTTATAGTTTCCGAGATATGGACTATCGATAATTTACACCTTAGGCTCTGCTTCTAACTTGGGCCCAAATTGTAAAATGGTCTTATCTATTGGCGATTTCGTTCCAATTCACATTCCAATTAATATTCGGCATGCTAATTACATTGCCGGTTGCCAAATTGCATTATCTCTTATAGTTTCCGAGATATGGACTATCGATAATTTACACCTTAGGCTCTGCTTCTAACTTGGGCCCAAATTGTAAAATGGTCTTATCTATTGGCGATTTCGTTCCAATTCACATTCCAAGTAATATTCGGCATGCTAATTACATTGCCGGTTGCCAAATTGCATTATCTCTTATAGTTTCCGAGATATGGACTATCGATAATTTACACCTTAGACTCGGCTTCTAACTTGGGCCCAAATTGTAAAATGGTCTTATCTATTGGCGATTTCGTTCAAATTCACATTCCAAGTAATATTCGGCATGCTAATTACATTGCCGGTTGCCAAATTGCATTATCTCTTATAGTTTCCGAGATATGGACTATCGATAATTTACACCTTAGGCTCTGCTTCTAACTTGGGCCCAAATTGTAAAATGGTCTTATCTATTGGCGATTTCGTTCCAATTCACATTCCAAGTAATATTCGGCATGCTAATTACATTGCCGGTTGCCAAATTGAATTATCTCTTATAGTTTCCGAGATATGGACTATCGATAATTTACACCTTAGGCTCTGCTTCTAACTTGGGCCCAAATTGTAAAATGGTCTTACCTATTGGCGATTTCGTTCCAATTCACATTCCAAGTAATATTCGGCATGCTAATTACATTGCCGGTTGCAAAATTGCATTATCTCTTATAGTTTCCGAGATATGGACTATCGATAATTTACACCTTAGGCTCTGCTTCTAACTTGGGCCCAAATTGTAAAATGGTCTTATCTATTGGCGATTTCGTTCCAATTCACATTCCAAGTAATATTCGGCATGCTAATTACATTGCCGGTTGCCAAATTGCATTATCTCTTATAGTTTCCGAGATATGGACTATCGATAATTTACACCTTAGGCTCTGCTTCTAACTTGGGCCCAAATTGTAAAATGGTCTTATCTATTGGCGATTTCGTTCCAATTCACACTCCAAGTAATATTCGGCATGCTAATTACATTGCCGGTTGCGAAATTGCATTATCTCTTATAGTTTCCGAGATATGGACTATCAATAATTTACACCTTAGGCTCTGCTTCTAAATTGGGCCCAAATTGTAAAATGGTCTTATCTATTGGCGATTTCGTTCCAATTCACATTCCAAGTAATATTCGGCATGCTAATTACATTGCCGGTTGCCAAATTGCATTATCTCTTATAGTTTCCGAGATATGGACTATCGATAATTTACACCTTAGGCTCTGCTTCTAACTTGGGCCCAAATTGTAAAATGGTCTTACCTATTGGCGATTTCGTTCCAATTCACATTCCAAGTAATATTCGGCATGCTAATTACATTGCCGGTTGCCAAATTGCATTATCTCTTATAGTTTCCGAGATATGGACTATCGATAATTTACACCTTAGGCTCTGCTTCTAACTTGGGCCCAAATTGTAAAATGGTCTTACCTATTGGCGATTTCGTTCCAATTCACATTCCAAGTAATATTCGGCATGCTAATTACATTGCCGGTTGCCAAATTGCATTATCTCTTATAGTTTCCGAGATATGGACTATCGATAATTTACACCTTAGGCTCTGCTTCTAACTTGGGCCCAAATTGTAAAATGGTCTTATCTATTGGCGATTTCGTTCCAATTCACATTCCAAGTAATATTCGGCATGCTAATTACATTGCCGGTTGCCAAATTGCATTATCTCTTATAGTTTCCGAGATATGGACTATCGATAATTTACACCTTAGGCTCTGCTTCTAACTTGGGCCCAAATTGTAAAATGGTCTTCTCTATTGGCGATTTCGTTCCAATTCACAATCCAAGTAATATTCGGCATGCTAATTACATTGCCGGTTGCCAAATTGCATTACCTCTTATAGTTTCCGAGATATGGACTATCGATAATTTACACCTTAGGCTCTGCTTCTAACTTGGGCCCAAATTGTAAAATGGTCTTATCTATTGGCGATTTCGTTCCAATTCACATTCCAAGTAATATTCGGCATGCTAATTACATTGCCGGTTGCCAAATTGCATTATCTCTTATAGTTTCCGAGATATGGACTATCGATAATTTACACCTTAGGCTCTGCTTCTAACTTGGGCCCAAATTGTAAAATGGTCTTCTCTATTGGCGATTTCGTTCCAATTCACATTCCAAGTAATATTCGGCATGCTAATTACATTGCCGGTTGCCAAATTGCATTAACTCTTATAGTTTCCGAGATATGGACTATCGATAATTTACACCTTAGGCTCTGCTTCTAACTTGGGCCCAAATTGTAAAATGGTCTTATCTATTGGCGATTTCGTTCCAATTCACATTCCAAGTAATATTCGGCATGCTAATTACATTGCCGGTTGCCAAATTGCATTATCTCTTATAGTTTCCGAGATATGGACTATCGATAATTTACACCATAGGCTCTGCTTCTAACTTGGGCCCAAATTCTAAAATGGTCTTATCTATTGGCGATTTCGTTCCAATTCACATTCCAAGTAATATTCGGCATGCTAATTACATTGCCGGTTGCCAAATTGCATTATCTCTTATAGTTTCCGAGATATGGACTATCGATAATTTACACCTTAGGCTCTGCTTCTAACTTGGGCCCAAATTGTAAAATGGTCTTATCTATTGGCGATTTCGTTCCAATTCACATTCCAAGCAATATTCGGCATGCTAATTTCATTGCCGGTTGCCAAATTGCATTATCTCTTATAGTTTCCGAGATATGGACTATCGATAATTTACACCTTAGGCTCTGCTTCTAACTTGGGCCCAAATTGTAAAATGGTCTTATCTATTGGCGATTTCGTTCCAATTCACATTCCAAGTAATATTCGGCATGCTAATTACATTGCCGGTTGCCAAATTAAATTATCTCTTATAGTTTCCGAGATATGGACTATCGATAATTTACACCTTAGGCTCTGCTTCAAACTTGGGCCCAAATTGTAAAATGGTCTTACCTATTGGCGATTTCGTTCCAATTCACATTCCAAGTAATATTCGGCATGCTAATTACATTGCCGGTTGCCAAATTGCATTATCTCTTATAGTTTCCGAGATATGGACTATCGATAATTTACACCTTAGGCTCTGCTTCTAACTTGGGCCCAAATTGTAAAATGGTCTTACCTATTGGCGATTTCGTTCCAATTCACATTCCAAGTAATATTCGGCATGCTAATTACATTGCCGGTTGCCTAATTGCATTATCTCTTATAGTTTCCGAGATATGGACTATCGATAATTTACACCTTAGGCTCTGCTTCTAACTTGGGCCCAAATTGTAAAATGGTCTTATCTATTGGCGATTTCGTTCCAATTCACATTCCAAGTAATATTCGGCATGCTAATTACATTGCCGAATGCCAAAATGCATTATCTCTTATAGTTTCCGAGATATGGACTATCGATAATTTACATCTTAGGCTCTGCTTCTAACTTGGGCCCAAATTGTAAAATCGTCTTATCTATTGGCGATTTCGTTCCAATTCACATTCCAAGTAATATTCGGCATGCTAATTACATTGCCGGTTGCCAAATTGCATTATCTCTTATAGTTTCCGAGATATGGACTATCGATAATTTACACCTTAGGCTCTGCTTCTAACTTGGGCCCAAATTGTAAAATGGTCTTATCTATTGGCGATTTCGTTCCAATTCACATTGCAAGTAATATTCGGCATGCTAATTACATTACCGGTTGCCAAATTGCATTATCTCTTATAGTTTCCGAGATATGGACTATCGATAATTTACACCTTAGGCTCTGCTTCTAATTTGGGCCCAAATTGTAAAATGGTCTTATCTATTGGCGATTTCGTTCCAATTCACATTCCAAGTAATATTCGGCATGCTAATTACATTGCCGGTTGCCAAATTGCATTATCTCTTATAGTTTCCGAGATATGGACTATCGATAATTTACACCTTAGGCTCTGCTTCTAACTTGGGCCCAAATTGTAAAATGGTCTTATCTATTGGCGATTTCGTTCCAATTCACATTCCAAGTAATATTCGGCATGCTAATTACATTGCCGGTTGCCAAATTGCATTATCTCTTATAGTTTCCGAGATATGGACTATCGATAATTTACACCTTAGGCTCTGCTTCTAACTTGGGCCCAAATTGTAAAATGGTCTTATGTATTGGCGATTTCGTTCCAATTCACATTCCAAGTAATATTCGGCATGCTAATTACATTGCCGGTTGCCAAATTGCATTATCTCTTATAGTTTCCGAGATATGGACTATCGATAATTTACACCTTAGGCTCTGCTTCTAACTTGGCCCAAATTGTAAAATGGTTTTATCTATTGGCGATTTCGTTCCAATTCACACTCCAAGTAATATTCGGCATGCTAATTACATTGCCGGTTGCGAAATCGCATTATCTCTTATAGTTTCCGAGATATGGACTATCAATAATTTACACCTTAGGCTCTGCTTCTAACTTGGGCCCAAATTGTAAAATGGCCTTATCTATTGGCGATTTCGTTCCAATTCACATTCCAAGTAATATTCATCATGCTAATTACATTGCCGGTTGCCAAATTGCATTATCTCTTGTAGTTTCCGAGAGATGGACTATCAATAATTTACACCTTAGGCTCTGCTTCTAACTTGGGCCCAAATTGTAAAATGGTCTTATCTATTGGCGATTTCGTTCCAATTCACATTCCAAGTAATATTCGGCATGCTAATTACATTGCCGGTTGCCAAATTGAATTATCTCTTATAGTTTCTGAGATATGGACTATCGATAATTTACACCTTAGGCTCTGCTTCTAACTTGGGCCCAAATTGTAAAATGGTCTTACCTATTGGCGATTTCGTTCCAATTCACATTCCAAGTAATATTCGGCATGCTAATTACATTGCCGGTTGCCAAATTGCATTATCTCTTATAGTTTCCGAGATATGGACTATCGATAATTTACACCTTAGGCTCTGCTTCTAACTTGGGCCCAAATTGTAAAATGGTCTTATCTATTGGCGATTTCGTTCCAATTCACATTCCAATTAATATTCGGCATGCTAATTACATTGCCGGTTGCCAAATTGCATTATCTCTTATAGTTTCCGAGATATGGACTATCGATAATTTACACCTTAGGCTCTGCTTCTAACTTGGGCCCAAATTGTAAAATGGTCTTATCTATTGGCGATTTCGTTCCAATTCACATTCCAAGTAATATTCGGCATGCTAATTACATTGCCGGTTGCCAAATTGCATTATCTCTTATAGTTTCCGAGATATGGACTATCGATAATTTACACCTTAGACTCTGCTTCTAACTTGGGCCCAAATTGTAAAATGGTCTTATCTATTGGCGATTTCGTTCCAATTCACATTCCAAGTAATATTCGGCATGCTAATTACATTGCCGGTTGCCAAATTGCATTATCTCTTATAGTTTCCGAGATATGGACTATCGATAATTTACACCTTAGGCTCTGCTTCTAACTTGGGCCCAAATTGTAAAATGGTCTTATCTATTGGCGATTTCGTTCCAATTCACATTCCAAGTAATATTCGGCATGCTAATTACATTGCCGGTTGCCAAATTGAATTATCTCTTATAGTTTCCGAGATATGGACTATCGATAATTTACACCTTAGGCTCTGCTTCTAACTTGGGCCCAAATTGTAAAATGGTCTTACCTATTGGCGATTTCGTTCCAATTCACATTCCAAGTAATATTCGGCATGCTAATTACATTGCCGGTTGCCAAATTGCATTATCTCTTATAGTTTCCGAGATATGGACTATCGATAATTTACACCTTAGGCTCTGCTTCTAACTTGGGCCCAAATTGTAAAATGGTCTTATCTATTGGCGATTTCGTTCCAATTCACATTCCAAGTAATATTCGGCATGCTAATTACATTGCCGGTTGCCAAATTGCATTATCTCTTATAGTTTCCGAGATATGGACTATCGATAATTTACACCTTAGGCTCTGCTTCTAACTTGGGCCCAAATTGTAAAATGGTCTTACCTATTGGCGATTTCGTTCCAATTCACACTCCAAGTAATATTCGGCATGCTAATTACATTGCCGGTTGCCAAATTGCATTATCTCTTATAGTTTCCGAGATATGGACTATCGATAATTTACACCTTAGGCTCTGCTTCTAACTTGGGCCCAAATTGTAAAATGGTCTTATCTATTGGCGATTTCGTTCCAATTCACATTCCAAGTAATATTCGGCATGCTAATTACATTGCCGGTTGCCAAATTGCATTATCTCTTATAGTTTCCGAGATATGGACTATCGATAATTTACACCTTAGGCTCTGCTTCTAACTTGGGCCCAAATTGTAAAATGGTCTTATCTATTGGCGATTTCGTTCCAATTCACATTCCAAGTAATATTCGGCAAGCTAATTACACTGCCGGTTGCCAAATTGCATTATCTCTTATAGTTTCCGAGATATGGACTATCGATAATTTACACCTTAGGCTCTGCTTCTAACTTGGGCCCAAATTGTAAAATGGTCTTATCTATTGGCGATTTCGTTCCAATTCACATTCCAAGTAATATTCGGCATGCTAATTACATTGCCGGTTGCCAAATTGCATTATCTCTTATAGTTTCCGAGATATGGACTATCGATAATTTACACCTTAGGCTCTGCTTCTAACTTGGGCCCAAATTGTAAAATGGTCTTATCTATTGGCGATTTCGTTCCAATTCACATTCCAAGTAATATTCGGCAAGCTAATTACACTGCCGGTTGCCAAATTGCATTATCTCTTATAGTTTCCGAGATATGGACTATCGATAATTTACACCTTAGGCTCTGCTTCTAACTTGGGCCCAAATTGTAAAATGGTCTTCTCTATTGGCGATTTCGTTCCAATTCACAATCCAAGTAATATTCGGCATGCTAATTACATTGCCGGTTGCCAAATTGCATTACCTCTTATAGTTTCCGAGATATGGACTATCGATAATTTACACCTTAGGCTCTGCTTCTAACTTGGGCCCAAATTGTAAAATGGTCTTATCTATTGGCGATTTCGTTCCAATTCACATTCCAAGTAATATTCGGCATGCTAATTACATTGCCGGTTGCCAAATTGCATTATCTCTTATAGTTTCCGAGATATGGACTATCGATAATTTACACCTTAGGCTCTGCTTCTAACTTGGGCCCAAATTGTAAAATGGTCTTCTCTATTGGCGATTTCGTTCCAATTCACATTCCAAGTAATATTCGGCATGCTAATTACATTGCCGGTTGCCAAATTGCATTAACTCTTATAGTTTCCGAGATATGGACTATCGATAATTTACACCTTAGGCTCTGCTTCTAACTTGGGCCCAAATTGTAAAATGGTCTTATCTATTGGCGATTTCGTTCCAATTCACATTCCAAGTAATATTCGGCATGCTAATTACATTGCCGGTTGCCAAATTGCATTATCTCTTATAGTTTCCGAGATATGGACTATCGATAATTTACACCATAGGCTCTGCTTCTAACTTGGGCCCAAATTCTAAAATGGTCTTATCTATTGGCGATTTCGTTCCAATTCACATTCCAAGTAATATTCGGCATGCTAATTACATTGCCGGTTGCCAAATTGCATTATCTCTTATAGTTTCCGAGATATGGACTATCGATAATTTACACCTTAGGCTCTGCTTCTAACTTGGGCCCAAATTGTAAAATGGTCTTATCTATTGGCGATTTCGTTCCAATTCACATTCCAAGCAATATTCGGCATGCTAATTTCATTGCCGGTTGCCAAATTGCATTATCTCTTATAGTTTCCGAGATATGGACTATCGATAATTTACACCTTAGGCTCTGCTTCTAACTTGGGCCCAAATTGTAAAATGGTCTTATCTATTGGCGATTTCGTTCCAATTCACATTCCAAGTAATATTCGGCATGCTAATTACATTGCCGGTTGCCAAATTAAATTATCTCTTATAGTTTCCGAGATATGGACTATCGATAATTTACACCTTAGGCTCTGCTTCAAACTTGGGCCCAAATTGTAAAATGGTCTTACCTATTGGCGATTTCGTTCCAATTCACATTCCAAGTAATATTCGGCATGCTAATTACATTGCCGGTTGCCAAATTGCATTATCTCTTATAGTTTCCGAGATATGGACTATCGATAATTTACACCTTAGGCTCTGCTTCTAACTTGGGCCCAAATTGTAAAATGGTCTTACCTATTGGCGATTTCGTTCCAATTCACATTCCAAGTAATATTCGGCATGCTAATTACATTGCCGGTTGCCTAATTGCATTATCTCTTATAGTTTCCGAGATATGGACTATCGATAATTTACACCTTAGGCTCTGCTTCTAACTTGGGCCCAAATTGTAAAATGGTCTTATCTATTGGCGATTTCGTTCCAATTCACATTCCAAGTAATATTCGGCATGCTAATTACATTGCCGAATGCCAAAATGCATTATCTCTTATAGT
This sequence comes from Rhynchophorus ferrugineus, assembly GCF_030347505.1. Classification (NCBI taxonomy): domain Eukaryota; kingdom Metazoa; phylum Arthropoda; class Insecta; order Coleoptera; family Curculionidae; genus Rhynchophorus; species Rhynchophorus ferrugineus. The sequence continues at coordinate 298,709 of NW_027472718.1, read as the reverse complement.
TTCCGAGATATGGACTATCGATAATTTACATCTTAGGCTCTGCTTCTAACTTGGGCCCAAATTGTAAAATCGTCTTATCTATTGGCGATTTCGTTCCAATTCACATTCCAAGTAATATTCGGCATGCTAATTACATTGCCGGTTGCCAAATTGCATTATCTCTTATAGTTTCCGAGATATGGACTATCGATAATTTACACCTTAGGCTCTGCTTCTAACTTGGGCCCAAATTGTAAAATGGTCTTATCTATTGGCGATTTCGTTCCAATTCACATTGCAAGTAATATTCGGCATGCTAATTACATTACCGGTTGCCAAATTGCATTATCTCTTATAGTTTCCGAGATATGGACTATCGATAATTTACACCTTAGGCTCTGCTTCTAATTTGGGCCCAAATTGTAAAATGGTCTTATCTATTGGCGATTTCGTTCCAATTCACATTCCAAGTAATATTCGGCATGCTAATTACATTGCCGGTTGCCAAATTGCATTATCTCTTATAGTTTCCGAGATATGGACTATCGATAATTTACACCTTAGGCTCTGCTTCTAACTTGGGCCCAAATTGTAAAATGGTCTTATCTATTGGCGATTTCGTTCCAATTCACATTCCAAGTAATATTCGGCATGCTAATTACATTGCCGGTTGCCAAATTGCATTATCTCTTATAGTTTCCGAGATATGGACTATCGATAATTTACACCTTAGGCTCTGCTTCTAACTTGGGCCCAAATTGTAAAATGGTCTTATGTATTGGCGATTTCGTTCCAATTCACATTCCAAGTAATATTCGGCATGCTAATTACATTGCCGGTTGCCAAATTGCATTATCTCTTATAGTTTCCGAGATATGGACTATCGATAATTTACACCTTAGGCTCTGCTTCTAACTTGGCCCAAATTGTAAAATGGTTTTATCTATTGGCGATTTCGTTCCAATTCACACTCCAAGTAATATTCGGCATGCTAATTACATTGCCGGTTGCGAAATCGCATTATCTCTTATAGTTTCCGAGATATGGACTATCAATAATTTACACCTTAGGCTCTGCTTCTAACTTGGGCCCAAATTGTAAAATGGCCTTATCTATTGGCGATTTCGTTCCAATTCACATTCCAAGTAATATTCATCATGCTAATTACATTGCCGGTTGCCAAATTGCATTATCTCTTGTAGTTTCCGAGAGATGGACTATCAATAATTTACACCTTAGGCTCTGCTTCTAACTTGGGCCCAAATTGTAAAATGGTCTTATCTATTGGCGATTTCGTTCCAATTCACATTCCAAGTAATATTCGGCATGCTAATTACATTGCCGGTTGCCAAATTGAATTATCTCTTATAGTTTCTGAGATATGGACTATCGATAATTTACACCTTAGGCTCTGCTTCTAACTTGGGCCCAAATTGTAAAATGGTCTTACCTATTGGCGATTTCGTTCCAATTCACATTCCAAGTAATATTCGGCATGCTAATTACATTGCCGGTTGCCAAATTGCATTATCTCTTATAGTTTCCGAGATATGGACTATCGATAATTTACACCTTAGGCTCTGCTTCTAACTTGGGCCCAAATTGTAAAATGGTCTTATCTATTGGCGATTTCGTTCCAATTCACATTCCAATTAATATTCGGCATGCTAATTACATTGCCGGTTGCCAAATTGCATTATCTCTTATAGTTTCCGAGATATGGACTATCGATAATTTACACCTTAGGCTCTGCTTCTAACTTGGGCCCAAATTGTAAAATGGTCTTATCTATTGGCGATTTCGTTCCAATTCACATTCCAAGTAATATTCGGCATGCTAATTACATTGCCGGTTGCCAAATTGCATTATCTCTTATAGTTTCCGAGATATGGACTATCGATAATTTACACCTTAGACTCTGCTTCTAACTTGGGCCCAAATTGTAAAATGGTCTTATCTATTGGCGATTTCGTTCCAATTCACATTCCAAGTAATATTCGGCATGCTAATTACATTGCCGGTTGCCAAATTGCATTATCTCTTATAGTTTCCGAGATATGGACTATCGATAATTTACACCTTAGGCTCTGCTTCTAACTTGGGCCCAAATTGTAAAATGGTCTTATCTATTGGCGATTTCGTTCCAATTCACATTCCAAGTAATATTCGGCATGCTAATTACATTGCCGGTTGCCAAATTGAATTATCTCTTATAGTTTCCGAGATATGGACTATCGATAATTTACACCTTAGGCTCTGCTTCTAACTTGGGCCCAAATTGTAAAATGGTCTTACCTATTGGCGATTTCGTTCCAATTCACATTCCAAGTAATATTCGGCATGCTAATTACATTGCCGGTTGCCAAATTGCATTATCTCTTATAGTTTCCGAGATATGGACTATCGATAATTTACACCTTAGGCTCTGCTTCTAACTTGGGCCCAAATTGTAAAATGGTCTTATCTATTGGCGATTTCGTTCCAATTCACATTCCAAGTAATATTCGGCATGCTAATTACATTGCCGGTTGCCAAATTGCATTATCTCTTATAGTTTCCGAGATATGGACTATCGATAATTTACACCTTAGGCTCTGCTTCTAACTTGGGCCCAAATTGTAAAATGGTCTTATCTATTGGCGATTTCGTTCCAATTCACACTCCAAGTAATATTCGGCATGCTAATTACATTGCCGGTTGCGAAATTGCATTATCTCTTATAGTTTCCGAGATATGGACTATCAATAATTTACACCTTAGGCTCTGCTTCTAAATTGGGCCCAAATTGTAAAATGGTCTTATCTATTGGCGATTTCGTTCCAATTCACATTCCAAGTAATATTCGGCATGCTAATTACATTGCCGGTTGCCAAATTGCATTATCTCTTATAGTTTCCGAGATATGGACTATCGATAATTTACACCTTAGGCTCTGCTTCTAACTTGGGCCCAAATTGTAAAATGGTCTTATCTATTGGCGATTTCGTTCCAATTCACATTCCAAGTAATATTCGGCATGCTAATTACATTGCCGGTTGCCAAATTGCATTATCTCTTATAGTTTCCGAGATATGGACTATCGATAATTTACACCTTAGGCTCTGCTTCTAACTTGGGCCCAAATTGTAAAATGGCCTTATCTATTGGCGATTTCGTTCCAATTCACATTCCAAGTAATATTCGGCATGGTAATTACATTGCCGGTTGCCAAATTGCATTATCTCTTGTAGTTTCCGAGATATGGACTATCAATAATTTACACCTTAGGCTCTGCTTCTAACTTGGGCCCAAATTGTAAAATGGTCTTATCTATTGGCGATTTCGTTCCAATTCACATTCCAAGTAATATTCGGCATGCTAATTACATTGCCGGTTGCCAAATTGAATTATCTCTTATAGTTTCCGAGATATGGACTATCGATAATTTACACCTTAGGCTCTGCTTCTAACTTGGGCCCAAATTGTAAAATGGTCTTACCTATTGGCGATTTCGTTCCAATTCACATTCCAAGTAATATTCGGCATGCTAATTACATTGCCGGTTGCCAAATTGCATTATCTCTTATAGTTTCCGAGATATGGACTATCGATAATTTACACCTTAGGCTCTGCTTCTAACTTGGGCCCAAATTGTAAAATGGTCTTATCTATTGGCTATTTCGTTCCAATTCACATTCCAATTAATATTCGGCATGCTAATTACATTGCCGGTTGCCAAATTGCATTATCTCTTATAGTTTCCGAGATATGGACTATCGATAATTTATACCTTAGGCTCTGCTTCTAACTTGGGCCCAAATTGTAAAATGGTCTTATCTATTGGCGATTTCGTTCCAATTCACATTCCAAGTAATATTCGGCATGCTAATTACATTGCCGGTTGCCAAATTGCATTATCTCTTATAGTTTCCGAGATATGGACTATCGATAATTTACACCTTAGGCTCTGCTTCTAACTTGGGCCCAAATTGTAAAATGGTCTTACCTATTGGCGATTTCGTTCCAATTCACATTCCAAGTAATATTCGGCATGCTAATTACATTGCCGGTTGCCAAATTGCATTATCTCTTATAGTTTCCGAGATATGGACTATCGATAATTTACACCTTAGGCTCTGCTTCTAACTTGGGCCCAAATTGTAAAATGGTCTTATCTATTGGCGATTTCGTTCCAATTCACATTCCAATTAATATTCGGCATGCTAATTACATTGCCGGTTGCCAAATTGCATTATCTCTTATAGTTTCCGAGATATGGACTATCGATAATTTATACCTTAGGCTCTGCTTCTAACTTGGGCCCAAATTGTAAAATGGTCTTATCTATTGGCGATTTCGTTCCAATTCACATTCCAAGTAATATTCGGCATGCTAATTACATTGCCGGTTGCCAAATTGCATTATCTCTTATAGTTTCCGAGATATGGACTATCGATAATTTACACCTTAGGCTCTGCTTCTAACTTGGGCCCAAATTGTAAAATGGTCTTATCTATTGGCGATTTCGTTCCAATTCACATTCCAAGTAATATTCGGCATGCTAATTAAATTGCCGGTTGCCAAATTGCATTATCTCTTATAGTTTCCGAGATATGGACTATCGATAATTTACACCTTAGGCTCTGCTTCTAACTTGGGCCCAAATTGTAAAATGGTCTTATCTATTGGCGATTTCGTTCCAATACACATTCCAAGTAATATTCGGCATGCTAATTACATTGCCGGTTGCCAAATTGCATTATCTCTTATATACACCTTAGGCTCTGCTTCTAACTTGGGCCCAAATTGTAAAATGGTCTTATCTATTGGCGATTTCGTTCCAATTCACACTCCAAGTAATATTCGGCATGCTAATTACATTGCCGGTTGCGAAATTGCATTATCTCTTATAGTTTCCGAGATATGGACTATCAATAATTTATACCTTAGGCTCTGCTTCTAACTTGGGCCCAAATTGTAAAATGGTCTTATCTATTGGCGATTTCGTTCCAATTCACATTCCAAGTAATATTCGGCATGCTAATTACATTGCCGGTTGCCAAATTGCATTATCTCTTATAGTTTCCGAGATATGGACTATCGATAATTTACACCTTAGGCTCTGCTTCTAACTTGGGCCCAAATTGTAAAATGGTCTTACCTATTGGCGATTTCGTTCCAATTCACATTCCAAGTAATATTCGGCATGCTAATTACATTGCCGGTTGCCAAATTGCATTATCTCTTATAGTTTCCGAGATATGGACTATCGATAATTTACACCTTAGGCTCTGCTTCTAACTTGGGCCCAAATTGTAAAATGGTCTTATCTATTGGCGATTTCGTTCCAATTCACATTCCAATTAATATTCGGCATGCTAATTACATTGCCGGTTGCCAAATTGCATTATCTCTTATAGTTTCCGAGATATGGACTATCGATAATTTATACCTTAGGCTCTGCTTCTAACTTGGGCCCAAATTGTAAAATGGTCTTATCTATTGGCGATTTCGTTCCAATTCACATTCCAAGTAATATTCGGCATGCTAATTACATTGCCGGTTGCCAAATTGCATTATCTCTTATAGTTTCCGAGATATGGACTATCGATAATTTACACCTTAGGCTCTGCTTCTAACTTGGGCCCAAATTGTAAAATGGTCTTATCTATTGGCGATTTCGTTCCAATTCACATTCCAAGTAATATTCGGCATGCTAATTAAATTGCCGGTTGCCAAATTGCATTATCTCTTATAGTTTCCGAGATATGGACTATCGATAATTTACACCTTAGGCTCTGCTTCTAACTTGGGCCCAAATTGTAAAATGGTCTTATCTATTGGCGATTTCGTTCCAATTCACATTCCAAGTAATATTCGGCATGCTAATTACATTGCCGGTTGCCAAATTGCATTATCTCTTATATACACCTTAGGCTCTGCTTCTAACTTGGGCCCAAATTGTAAAATGGTCTTATCTATTGGCGATTTCGTTCCAATTCACACTCCAAGTAATATTCGGCATGCTAATTACATTGCCGGTTGCGAAATTGCATTATCTCTTATAGTTTCCGAGATATGGACTATCAATAATTTATACCTTAGGCTCTGCTTCTAACTTGGGCCCAAATTGTAAAATGGTCTTATCTATTGGCGATTTCGTTCCAATTCACATTCCAAGTAATATTCGGAATGCTAATTACATTGCCGGTTGCCAAATTGCATTATCTCTTATAGTTTCCGAGATATGGACTATCGATAATTTACACCTTAGGCTCTGCTTCTAACTTGGGCCCAAATTGTAAAATGGTCTTATCTATTGGCGATTTCGTTCCAATTCACACTCCAAGTAATATTCGGCATGCTAATTTCATTGCCGGTTGCGAAATTGCATTATCTCTTATAGTTTCCGAGATATGGACTATCAATAATTTACACCTTAGGCTCTGCATCTAACTTGGGCCCAAATTGTAAAATGGTCTTATCTATTGGCGATTTCGTTCCAATTCACATTCCAAGTAATATTCGGCATGCTAATTACATTGCCGGTTGCCAAATTGCATTATCTCTTATAGTTTCCGAGATATGGACTATCGATAATTTACACCTTAGGCTCTGCTTCTAACTTGGGCCCAAATTGTAAAATGGCCTTATCTATTGGCGATTTCGTCCCAATTCACATTCCAAGTAATATTCGGCATGCTAATTACATTGCCGGTTGCGAAATTGCATTATCTCTTATAGTTTCAGAGATATGGACTATCGATAATTTACACCTTAGGCTCTGCTTCTAACTTGGGCCCAAATTGTAAAATGGTCTTATCTATTGGCGATTTCGTTCCAATTCACATTCCAAGTAATATTCGGCATGCTAATTACATTGCCGGTTGCCAAATTGCATTATCTCTTATAGTTTCAGAGATATGGACTATCGATAATTTACACCTTAGGCTCTGCTTCTAACTTGGGCCCAAATTGTAAAATGGTCTTATCTATTGGCGATTTCGTTCCAATTCACATTCCAAGTAATATTCGGCATGCTAATTACATTGCCGGTTGCCAAATTGCATTATCTCTTATAGTTTCCGAGATATGGACTATCGATAATTTACACCTTAGGCTCTGCTTCTAACTTGGGCCCAAATTGTAAAATGGTCTTATCTATTGGCGATTTAGTTGCAATTCACATTCCAAGTAATATTCGGCATGCTAATTACATTGCCGGTTGCCAAATTGCATTATCTCTTATAGTTTCCGAGATATGGACTATCGATAATTTACACCTTAGGCTCTGCTTCTAACTTGGGCCCAAATTGTAAAATGGTCTTATCTATTGGCGATTTAATTGCAATTCACATTCCAAGTAATATTCGGCATGCTAATTACATTGCCGGTTGCCAAATTGCATTATCTCTTATAGTTTCCGAGATATGGACTATCGATAATTTACACCTTAGGCTCTGCTTCTAACTTGGGCCCAAATTGTAAAATGGTCTTATCTATTGGCGATTTCGTTCCAATTCACATTCCAAGTAATATTCGGCATGCTAATTACATTGCCGGTTGCTAAATTGCATTATCTCTTATAGTTTCCGAGATATGGACTATCGATAATTTACACCTTAGGCTCTGCTTCTAACTTGGGCCCAAATTGTAAAATGGTCTTATCTATTGGCGATTTCGTTCCAATTCACACTCCAAGTAATATTCGGCATGCTAATTACATTGCCGGTTGCGAAATTTCATTATCTCTTATAGTTTCCGAGATATGGACTATCGATAATTTACACCTTAGGCTCTGCTTCTAACTTGGGCCCAAATTGTAAAATGGTCTTATCTATTGGCGATTTCGTTCCAATTCACATTCCAAGTAATATTCGGCATGCTAATTACATTGCCGGTTGCCAAATTGCATTATCTCTTATAGTTTCCGAGATATGGACTATCGATAATTTACACCTTAGGCTCTGCTTCTAACTTGGGCCCAAATTGTTAAATGGTCTTATCTATTGGCGATTTCGTTCCAATTCACATTCCAAGTAATATTCGGCATGCTAATTACATTGCCGGTTGCCAAATTGCATCATCTCTTATAGTTTCCGAGATATGGACTATCAATAATTTACACCTTAGGCTCTGCTTCTAACTTGGGCCCAAATTGTAAAATGGTCTTATCTATTGGCGATTTCGTTCCAATTCACATTCCAAGTAATACTCGGCATGCTAATTACATTGCCGGTTGCCAAATTGCATTATCTCTTATAGTTTCCGAGATATGGACTATCGATAATTTACACCTTAGGCTCGGCTTCTAACTTGGGCCCAAATTGTAAAATGGTCTTATCTATTGGCGATTTCGTTCCAATTCACATTCCAAGTAATATTCGGCATGCTAATTACATTGCCGGTTGCCAAATTGCATTATCTCTTATAGTTTCCGAGATATGGACTATCGCTAATTTACACCTTAGGCTCTGCTTCTAACTTGGGCCCAAATTGTAAAATGGTCTTATCTATTGGCGATTTCGTTCCAATTCACATTCCAAGTAATATTCGGCATGCTAAATAAATTGCCGGTTGCCAAATTGCATTATCTCTTATAGTTTCCGAGATATGGACTATCGATAATTTACACCTTAGGCTCTGCTTCTAACTTGGGCCCAAATTGTAAAATGGTCTTATCTATTGGCGATTTCGTTCCAATTCACATTCCAAGTAATATTCGGCATGCTAATTACATTGCCGGTTGCCAAATTGAATTATCTCTTATAGTTTCCGAGATATGGACTATCGATAATTTACACCTTAGGCTCTGCTTCTAACTTGGGCCCAAATTGTAAAATGGTCTTACCTATTGGCGATTTCGTTCCAATTCACATTCCAAGTAATATTCGGCATGCTAATTACATTGCCGGTTGCCAAATTGCATTATCTCTTATAGTTTCCGAGATATGGACTATCGATAATTTACACCTTAGGCTCTGCTTCTAACTTGGGCCCAAATTGTAAAATGGTCTTATCTATTGGCGATTTCGTTCCAATTCACATTCCAATTAATATTCGGCATGCTAATTACATTGCCGGTTGCCAAATTGCATTATCTCTTATAGTTTCCGAGATATGGACTATCGATAATTTACACCTTAGGCTCTGCTTCTAACTTGGGCCCAAATTGTAAAATGGTCTTATCTATTGGCGATTTCGTTCCAATTCACATTCCAAGTAATATTCGGCATGCTAATTACATTGCCGGTTGCCAAATTGCATTATCTCTTATAGTTTCCGAGATATGGACTATCGATAATTTACACCTTAGACTCGGCTTCTAACTTGGGCCCAAATTGTAAAATGGTCTTATCTATTGGCGATTTCGTTCAAATTCACATTCCAAGTAATATTCGGCATGCTAATTACATTGCCGGTTGCCAAATTGCATTATCTCTTATAGTTTCCGAGATATGGACTATCGATAATTTACACCTTAGGCTCTGCTTCTAACTTGGGCCCAAATTGTAAAATGGTCTTATCTATTGGCGATTTCGTTCCAATTCACATTCCAAGTAATATTCGGCATGCTAATTACATTGCCGGTTGCCAAATTGAATTATCTCTTATAGTTTCCGAGATATGGACTATCGATAATTTACACCTTAGGCTCTGCTTCTAACTTGGGCCCAAATTGTAAAATGGTCTTACCTATTGGCGATTTCGTTCCAATTCACATTCCAAGTAATATTCGGCATGCTAATTACATTGCCGGTTGCAAAATTGCATTATCTCTTATAGTTTCCGAGATATGGACTATCGATAATTTACACCTTAGGCTCTGCTTCTAACTTGGGCCCAAATTGTAAAATGGTCTTATCTATTGGCGATTTCGTTCCAATTCACATTCCAAGTAATATTCGGCATGCTAATTACATTGCCGGTTGCCAAATTGCATTATCTCTTATAGTTTCCGAGATATGGACTATCGATAATTTACACCTTAGGCTCTGCTTCTAACTTGGGCCCAAATTGTAAAATGGTCTTATCTATTGGCGATTTCGTTCCAATTCACACTCCAAGTAATATTCGGCATGCTAATTACATTGCCGGTTGCGAAATTGCATTATCTCTTATAGTTTCCGAGATATGGACTATCAATAATTTACACCTTAGGCTCTGCTTCTAAATTGGGCCCAAATTGTAAAATGGTCTTATCTATTGGCGATTTCGTTCCAATTCACATTCCAAGTAATATTCGGCATGCTAATTACATTGCCGGTTGCCAAATTGCATTATCTCTTATAGTTTCCGAGATATGGACTATCGATAATTTACACCTTAGGCTCTGCTTCTAACTTGGGCCCAAATTGTAAAATGGTCTTATCTATTGGCGATTTCGTTCCAATTCACATTCCAAGTAATATTCGGCATGCTAATTACATTGCCGGTTGCCAAATTGCATTATCTCTTATAGTTTCCGAGATATGGACTATTGATAATTTACACCTTAGGCTCTGCTTCTAACTTGGGCCCAAATTGTAAAATGGCCTTATCTATTGGCGATTTCGTTCCAATTCACATTCCAAGTAATATTCGGCATGCTAATTACATTGCCGGTTGCCAAATTGCATTATCTCTTGTAGTTTCCGAGATATGGACTATCAATAATTTACACCTTAGGCTCTGCTTCTAACTTGGGCCCAAATTGTAAAATGGTCTTATCTATTGGCGATTTCGTTCCAATTCACATTCCAAGTAATATTCGGCATGCTAATTACATTGCCGGTTGCCAAATTGCATTATCTCTTGTAGTTTCCGAGATATGGACTATCGATAATTTACACCTTAGGCTCTGCTTCTAACTTGGGCCCAAATTGTAAAATGGTCTTACCTATTGGCGATTTCGTTCCAATTCACATTCCAAGTAATATTCGGCATGCTAATTACATTGCCGGTTGCCAAATTGCATTATCTCTTATAGTTTCCGAGATATGGACTATCGATAATTTACACCTTAGGCTCTGCTTCTAACTTGGGCCCAAATTGTAAAATGGTCTTATCTATTGGCGATTTCGTTCCAATTCACATTCCAATTAATATTCGGCATGCTAATTACATTGCCGGTTGCCAAATTGCATTATCTCTTATAGTTTCCGAGATATGGACTATCGATAATTTATACCTTAGGCTCTGCTTCTAACTTGGGCCCAAATTGTAAAATGGTCTTATCTATTGGCGATTTCGTTCCAATTCACATTCCAAGTAATATTCGGCATGCTAATTACATTGCCGGTTGCCAAATTGCATTATCTCTTATAGTTTCCGAGATATGGACTATCGATAATTTACACCTTAGACTCTGCTTCTAACTTGGGCCCAAATTGTAAAATGGTCTTATCTATTCGCGATTTCGTTCCAATTCACATTCCAAGTAATATTCGGCATGCTAATTACATTGCCGGTTGCCAAATTGCATTATCTCTTATAGTTTCCGAGATATGGACTATCGATAATTTACACCTTAGGCTCTGCTTCTAACTTGGGCCCAAATTGTAAAATGGTCTTATCTATTGGCGATTTCGTTCCAATTCACATTCCAAGTAATATTCGGCATGCTAATTACATTGCCGGTTGCCAAATTGAATTATCTCTTATAGTTTCCGAGATATGGACTATCGATAATTTACACCTTAGGCTCTGCTTCTAACTTGGGCCCAAATTGTAAAATGGTCTTACCTATTGGCGATTTCGTTCCAATTCACATTCCAAGTAATATTCGGCATGCTAATTATATTGCCGGTTGCCAAATTGCATTATCTCTTATAGTTTCCGAGATATGGACTATCGATAATTTACACCTTAGGCTCTGCTTCTAACTTGGGCCCAAATTGTAAAATGGTCTTATCTATTGGCGATTTCGTTCCAATTCACATTCCAAGTAATATTCGGCATGCTAATTACATTGCCGGTTGCCAAATTGCATTATCTCTTATAGTTTCCGAGATATGGACTATCGATAATTTACACCTTAGGCTCTGCTTCTAACTTGGGCCCAAATTGTAAAATGGTCTTATCTATTGGCGATTTCGTCCCAATTCACATTCCAAGTGATATTCGGCATGCTAATTACATTGCCGGTTGCGAAATTGCATTATCTCTTATAGTTTCCGAGATATGGACTATCAATAATTTACACCTTAGGCTCTGCTTCTAACTTGGGCCCAAATTGTAAAATGGTCTTATCTATTGGCGATTTCGTTCCAATTCACATTCCAAGTAATATTCGGCATGCTAATTACATTGCCGGTTGCCAAATTGCATTATCTCTTATAGTTTTCGAGATATGGACTATCGATAATTTACACCTTAGGCTCTGCTTCTAACTTGGGCCCAAATTGTAAAATGGTCTTATCTATTGGCGATTTCGTTCCAATTCACATTCCAAGTAATATTCGGCATGCTAATTAAATTGCCGGTTGCCAAATTGCATTATCTCTTATAGTTTCCGAGATATGGACTATCGATAATTTACACCTTAGGCTCTGCTTCTAACTTGGGCCCAAATTGTAAAATGGTCTTATCTATTGGCGATTTCGTTCCAATTCACATTCCAAGTAATATTCGGCATGCTAATTACATTGCCGGTTGCCAAATTGCATTATCTCTTATAGTTTCCGAGATATGGACTATCGATAATTTACACCTTAGGCTCTGCTTCTAACTTGGGCCCAAATTGTAAAATGGTCTTATCTATTGGCGATTTCGTTCCAATTCACACTCCAAGTAATATTCGGCATGCTAATTACATTGCCGGTTGCGAAATTGCATTATCTCTTATAGTTTCCGAGATATGGACTATCAATAATTTATACCTTAGGCTCTGCTTATAACTTGGGCCCAAATTGTAAAATGGTCTTATCTATTGGCGATTTCGTTCCAATTCACATTCCAAGTAATATTCGGCATGCTAATTACATTGCCGGTTGCGAAATTGCATTATCTCTTATAGTTTCCGAGATATGGACTATCGATAATTTACACCTTAGGCTCTGCTTCTAACTTGGGCCCAAATTGTAAAATGGTCTTATCTATTGGCGATTTCGTTCCAATTCACACTCCAAGTAATATTCGGCATGCTAATTACATTGCCGGTTGCGAAATTGCATTATCTCTTATAGTTTCCGAGATATGGACTATCAATAATTTACACCTTAGGCTCTGCATCTAACTTGGGCCCAAATTGTAAAATGGTCTTATCTATTGGCGATTTCGTTCCAATTCACATTCCAAGTAATATTCGGCATGCTAATTACATTGCCGGTTGCCAAATTGCATTATCTCTTATAGTTTCCGAGATATGGACTATCGATAATTTACACCTTAGGCTCTGCTTCTAACTTGGGCCCAAATTGTAAAATGGCCTTATCTATTGGCGATTTCGTCCCAATTCACATTCCAAGTAATATTCGGCATGCTAATTACATTGCCGGTTGCGAAATTGCATTATCTCTTATAGTTTCAGAGATATGGACTATCGATAATTTACACCTTAGGCTCTGCTTCTAAATTGGGCCCAAATTGTAAAATGGTCTTATCTATTGGCAATTTCGTTCCAATTCACATTCCAAGTAATATTCGGCATGCTAATTACATTGCCGGTTGCCAAATTGCATTATATCTTATAGTTTCCGAGATATGGACTATCGATAATTTACACCTTAGGCTCTGCTTCTAACTTGGGCCCAAATTGTAAAATGGTCTTATCTATTGGCGATTTCGTTCCAATTCACATTCCAAGTAATATTCGGCATGCTAATTACATTGCCGGTTGCCAAATTGCATTATCTCTTATAGTTTCAGAGATATGGACTATCGATAATTTACACCTTAGGCTCTGCTTCTAACTTGGGCCCAAATTGTAAAATGGTCTTATCTATTGGCGATTTCGTTCCAATTCACATTCCAAGTAATATTCGGCATGCTAATTACATTGCCGGTTGCCAAATTGCATTATCTCTTATAGTTTCCGAGATATGGACTATCGATAATTTACACCTTAGGCTCTGCTTCTAACTTGGGCCCAAATTGTAAAATGGTCTTATCTATTGGCGATTTAGTTGCAATTCACATTCCAAGTAATATTCGGCATGCTAATTACATTGCCGGTTGCCAAATTGCATTATCTCTTATAGTTTCCGAGATATGGACTATCGATAATTTACACCTTAGGCTCTGCTTCTAACTTGGGCCCAAATTGTAAAATGGTCTTATCTATTGGCGATTTAATTGCAATTCACATTCCAAGTAATATTCGGCATGCTAATTACATTGCCGGTTGCCAAATTGCATTATCTCTTATAGTTTCCGAGATATGGACTATCGATAATTTACACCTTAGGCTCTGCTTCTAACTTGGGCCCAAATTGTAAAATGGTCTTATCTATTGGCGATCTCGTTCCAATTCACATTCCAAGTAATATTCGGCATGCTAATTACATTGCCGGTTGCCAAATTGTATTATCTCTTATAGTTTCCGAGATATGGACTATCGATAATTTACACCTTAGGCTCTGCTTCTAACTTGGGCCCAAATTGTAAAATGGTCTTATCTATTGGCGATTTCGTTCCAATTCACACTCCAAGTAATATTCGGCATGCTAATTACATTGCCGGTTGCGAAATTGCATTATCTCTTATAGTTTCCGAGATATGGACTATCGATAATTTACACCTTAGGCTCTGCTTCTAACTTGGGCCCAAATTGTAAAATGGTCTTATCTATTGGCGATTTCGTTCCAATTCACATTCCAAGTAATATTCGGCATGCTAATTACATTGCCGGTTGCCAAATTGCATTATCTCTTATAGTTTCCGAGATATGGACTATCGATAATTTACACCTTAGGCTCTGCTTCTAACTTGGGCCCAAATTGTTAAATGGTCTTATCTATTGGCGATTTCGTTCCAATTCACATTCCAAGTAATATTCGGCATGCTAATTACATTGCCGGTTGCCAAATTGCATCATCTCTTATAGTTTCCGAGATATGGACTATCAATAATTTACACCTTAGGCTCTGCTTCTAACTTGGGCCCAAATTGTAAAATGGTCTTATCTATTGGCGATTTCGTTCCAATTCACATTCCAAGTAATACTCGGCATGCTAATTACATTGCCGGTTGCCAAATTGCATTATCTCTTATAGTTTCCGAGATATGGACTATCGATAATTTACACCTTAGGCTCGGCTTCTAACTTGGGCCCAAATTGTAAAATGGTCTTATCTATTGGCGATTTCGTTCCAATTCACATTCCAAGTAATATTCGGCATGCTAATTACATTGCCGGTTGCCAAATTGCATTATCTCTTATAGTTTCCGAGATATGGACTATCGATAATTTACACCTTAGGCTCTGCTTCTAACTTGGGCCCAAATTGTAAAATGGTCTTATCTATTGGCGATTTCGTTCCAATTCACATTCCAAGTAATATTCGGCATGCTAATTAAATTGCCGGTTGCCAAATTGCATTATCTCTTATAGTTTCCGAGATATGGACTATCGATAATTTACACCTTAGGCTCTGCTTCTAACTTGGGCCCAAATTGTAAAATGGTCTTATCTATTGGCGATTTAGTTGCAATTCACATTCCAAGTAATATTCGGCATGCTAATTACATTGCCGGTTGCCAAATTGCATTATCTCTTATAGTTTCCGAGATATGGACTATCGATAATTTACACCTTAGGCTCTGCTTCTAACTTGGGCCCAAATTGTAAAATGGTCTTATCTATTGGCGATTTCGTTCCAATTCACATTCCAAGTAATATTCGGCATGCTAATTACATTGCCGGTTGCGAAATTGCATTATCTCTTATAGTTTCCGAGATATGGACTATCAATAATTTACACCTTAGGCTCTGCTTCTAACTTGGGCCCAAATTGTAAAATGGTCTTATCTATTGGCGATTTCGTTCCAATTCACATTCCAAGTAATATTCGGCATGCTAATTACATTGCCGGTTGCCAAATTGCATTATCTCTTATAGTTTCCGAGATATGGACTATCGATAATTTACACCTTAGGCTCTGCTTCTAACTTGGGCCCAAATTGTAAAATGGTCTTATCTATTGGCGATTTCGTTCCAATTCACATTCCAAGTAATATTCGGCATGCTAATTACATTGCCGGTTGCCAAATTGCATTATCTCTTATAGTTTCCGAGATATGGACTATCGATAATTTACACCTTAGGCTCTGCTTCTAACTTGGGCCCAAATTGTAAAATGGCCTTATCTATTGGCGATTTCGTTCCAATTCACATTCCAAGTAATATTCGGCATGCTAATTACATTGCCGGTTGCCAAATTGCATTATCTCTTATAGTTTCCGAGATATGGACTATCAATAATTTACACCTTAGGCTCTGCTTCTAACTTGGGCCCAAATTGTAAAATGGTCTTATCTATTGACGATTTCGTTCCAATTCACATTCCAAGTAATATTCGGCATGCTAATTACATTGCCGGTTGCCAAATTGCATTATCTCTTATAGTTTCCGAGATATGGACTATCGATAATTTACACCTTAGGCTCTGCTTCTAACTTGGGCCCAAATTGTAAAATGGCCTTATCTATTGACGATTTCGTCCCAATTCACATTCCAAGTAATATTCGGCATGCTAATTACATTGCCGGTTGCGAAATTGCATTATCTCTTATAGTTTCAGAGATATGGACTATCGATAATTTACACCTTAGGCTCTGCTTCTAACTTGGGCCCAAATTGTAAAATGGTCTTATCTATTGGCAATTTCGTTCCAATTCACATTCCAAGTAATATTCGGCATGCTAATTACATTGCCGGTTGCCAAATTGCATTATCTCTTATAGTTTCCGAGATATGGACTATCGATAATTTATACCTTAGGCTCTGCTTCTAACTTGGGCCCAAATTGTAAAATGGTCTTATCTATTGGCGATTTCGTTCCAATTCACATTCCAAGTAATATTCGGCATGCTAATTACATTGCCGGTTGCCAAATTGCATTAACTCTTATAGTTTCCGAGATATGGACTATCGATAATTTACACCTTAGGCTCTGCTTCTAACTTGGGCCCAAATTGTAAAATGGTCTTATCTATTGGCGATTTCGTTCCAATTCACATTCCAAGTAATATTCGGCATGCTAATTACATTGCCGGTTACCAAATTGCATTATCTCTTATAGTTTCCGAGATATGGACTATCGATAATTTACACCATAGGCTCTGCTTCTAACTTGTTCCCAAATTGTAAAATGGTCTTATCTATTGGCGATTTCGTTCCAACTCACATTCCAAGTAATATTCGGCATGCTAATTACATTGCCGGTTGCCAAATTGCATTATCTCTTATAGTTTCCGAGATATGGACTATCGATAATTTACACCTTAGGCTCTGCTTCTAACTTGGGCCCAAATTGTAAAATGGTCTTATCTATTGGCGATTTCGTCCCAATTCACATTCCAAGTGATATTCGGCATGCTAATTACATTGCCGGTTGCGAAATTGCATTATCTCTTATAGTTTCCGAGATATGGAATATCAATAATTTACACCTTAGGCTCTGCTTCTAACTTGGGCCCAAATTGTAAAATGGTCTTATCTATTGGCGATTTCGTTCCAATTCACATTCCAAGTAATATTCGGCATGCTAATTACATTGCCGGTTGCCAAATTGCATTATCTCTTATAGTTTCCGATATATGGACTATCGATAATATACACCTTAGGCTCTGCTTCTAACTTGGGCCCAAATTGTAAAATGGTCTTATCTATTGGCGATTTCGTTCCAATTCACATTCCAAGTAATATTCGGCATGCTAATTACATTGCCGGTTGCCAAATTGCACCATCTCTTATAGTTTCCGAGATATGGACTATCGATAATTTACACCTTAGGCTCTGCTTCTAACTTGGGCCCAAATTGTAAAATGGTCTTATCTATTGGCGATTTCGTCCCAATTCACATTCCAAGTGATATTCGGCATGCTAATTACATTGCCGGTTGCGAAATTGCATTATCTCTTATAGTTTCCGAGATATGGACTATCAATAATTTACACCTTAGGCTCTGCTTCTAACTTGGGCCCAAATTGTAAAATGGTCTTATCTATTGGCGATTTCGTTCCAATTCACATTCCAAGTAATATTCGGCATGCTAATTACATTGCCGGTTGCCAAATTGCATTATCTCTTATAGTTTCCGAGATATGGACTATCGATAATTTACACCTTAGGCTCTGCTTCTAACTTGGGCCCAAATTGTAAAATGGTCTTATCTATTGGCGATTTCGTTCCAATTCACATTCCAAGTAATATTCGGCATGCTAATTACATTGCCGGTTGCCAAATTGCATTATCTCTTATAGTTTCCGAGATATGGACTATCGATAATTTACACCTTAGGCTCTGCTTCTAACTTGGGCATAAATTGTAAAATGGTCTTATCTATTGGCGATTTCGTTCCAATTCACATTCCAAGTAATATTCGACATGCTAATTAAATTTCCGGTTGCCAAATTGCATTATCTCTTATAGTTTCCGAGATATGGACTATCGATAATTTACACCTTAGGCTCTGCTTCTAACTTGGGCCCAAATTGTAAAATGGTCTTATCTATTGGCGATTTAGTTGCAATTCACATTCCAAGTAATATTCGGCATGCTAATTACATTGCCGGTTGCCAAATTGCATTATCTCTTATAGTTTCCGAGATATGGACTATCGATAATTTACACCTTAGGCTCTGCTTCTAACTTGGGCCCAAATTGTAAAATGGTCTTATCTATTGGCGATTTCGTTCCAATTCACATTCCAAGTATTATTCGGCATGCTAATTACATTGCCGGTTGCCAAATTGCATTATCTCTTATAGTTTCCGAGATATGGACTATCGATAATTTACACCTTAGGCTCTGCTTCTAACTTGTGCCCAAATTGTAAAATGGTCTTATCTATTGGCGATTTCGTTCCAATTCACATTCCAAGTAATATTCGGCATGCTAATTACATTGCCGGTTGCCAAATTGCATTATCTCTTATAGTTTCCGGGATATGGACTATCGATAATTTACACCTTAGGCTCTGCTTCTAACTTGGGCCCAAATTGTAAAATGGTCTTATCTATTGGCGATTTCGTTCCAATTCACACTCCAAGTAATATTCGGCATGCTAATTACATTGCCGGTTGCGAAATTGCATTATCTCTTATAGTTTCCGAGATATGGACTATCGATAATTTACACCTTAGGCTCTGCTTCTAACTTGGGCCCAAATTGTAAAATGGTCTTATCTATTGGCGATTTCGTTCCAATTCACATTCCAAGTAATATTCGGCATGCTAATTACATTGCCGTTTGCCAAATTGCATTATCTCTTATAGTTTCCGAGATATGGACTATCGATAATTTACACCTTAGGCTCTGCTTCTAACTTGGGCCCAAATTGTAAAATGGTCTTATCTATTGGCGATTTCGCTCTAATTCACATTCCAAGTAATATTCGGCATGCTAATTACATTGCCGGTTGCCAAATTGCATTATCTCTTATAGTTTCCGAGATATGGACTATCGATAATTTACACCTTAGGCTCTGCTTCTAACTTGGGCCCAAATTGTAAAATGGTCTTATCTATTGGCGATTTCGTCCCAATTCACATTCCAAGTGATATTCGGCATGCTAATTACATTGCCGGTTGCGAAATTGCATTATCTCTTATAGTTTCCGAGATATGGACTATCAATAATTTACACCTTAGGCTCTGCTTCTAACTTGGGCCCAAATTGTAAAATGGTCTTATCTATTGGCGATTTCGTTCCAATTCACATTCCAAGTAATATTCGGCATGCTAATTACATTGCCGGTTGCCAAATTGCATTATCTCTTATAGTTTCCGAGATATGGACTATCGATAATTTACACCTTAGGCTCTGCTTCTAACTTGGGCCCAAATTGTAAAATGGTCTTATCTATTGGCGATTTCGTTCCAATTCACATTCCAAGTAATATTCGGCATGCTAATTACATTGCCGGTTGCCAAATTGCATTATCTCTTATAGTTTCCGAGATATGGACTATCGATAATTTACACCTTAGGCTCTGCTTCTAACTTGGGCCCAAATTGTAAAATGGCCTTATCTATTGGCGATTTCGTTCCAATTCACATTCCAAGTAATATTCGGCATGCTAATTACATTGCCGGTTGCCAAATTGCATTATCTCTTATAGTTTCCGAGATATGGACTATCGATAATTTACACCTTAGGCTCTGCTTCTAACTTGGGCCCAAATTGTAAAATGGCCTTATCTATTGGCGATTTCGTCCCAATTCACATTCCAAGTAATATTCGGCATGCTAATTACATTGCCGGTTGCGAAATTGCTTTATCTCTTATAGTTTCAGAGATATGGACTATCGATAATTTACACCTTAGGCTCTGCTTCTAACTTGGGCCCAAATTGTAAAATGGTCTTATCTATTGGCAATTTCGTTCCAATTCACATTCCAAGTAATATTCGGCATGCTAATTACATTGCCGGTTGCCAAATTGCATTATCTCTTATAGTTTCCGAGATATGGACTATCGATAATTTACACCTTAGGCTCTGCTTCTAACTTGGGCCCAAATTGTAAAATGGTCTTATCTATTGGCGATTTCGTTCCAATTCACATTCCAAGTAATATTCGGCATGCTAATTACATTGCCGGTTGCCAAATTGCATTAACTCTTATAGTTTCCGAGATATGGACTATCGATAATTTACACCATAGGCTCTGCTTCTAACTTGGGCCCAAATTGTAAAATGGTCTTATCTATTGGCGATTTCGTTCCAATTCACATTCCTAGTAATATTCGGAATGCTAATTACATTGCCGGTTGCCAAATTGCATTATCTCTTATAGTTTCCGAGATATGGACTATCGATAATTTACACCATAGGCTCTGCTTCTAACTTGGGCCCAAATTGTAAAATGGTCTTATCTATTGGCGATTTCGTTCCAATTCACATTCCAAGTAATATTCGGCATGCTAATTACATTGCCGGTTGCCAAATTGCATTATCTCTTATAGTTTCCGAGATATGGACTATCGATAATTTACACCTTAGGCTCTGCTTCTAACTTGGGCCCAAATTGTAAAATGGTCTTATCTATTGGCGATTTCGTTCCAATTCACATTCCAAGTAATATTCGGCATGCTAATTACATTGCCGTTTGCCAAATTGCATTATCTCTTATAGTTTCCGAGATATGGACTATCGATAATTTACACCTTAGGCTCTGCTTCTAACTTGGGCCCAAATTGTAAAATGGTCTTATCTATTGGCGATTTCGTTCCAATTCACATTCCAAGTAATATTCGGCATGCTAATTACATTGCCGGTTGCCAAATTGAATTATCTCTTATAGTTTCCGAGATATGGACTATCGATAATTTACACCTTAGGCTCTGCTTCTAACTTGGGCCCAAATTGTAAAATGGTCTTACCTATTGGCGATTTCGTTCCAATTCACATTCCAAGTAATATTCGGCATGCTAATTACATTGCCGGTTGCCAAATTGCATTATCTCTTATAGTTTCCGAGATATGGACTATCGATAATTTACACCTTAGGCTCTGCTTCTAACTTGGGCCCAAATTGTAAAATGGTCTTATCTATTGGCGATTTCGTTCCAATTCACATTCCAAGTAATATTCGGCATGCTAATTACATTGCCGGTTGCCAAATTGCATTATCTCTCATAGTTTCCGAGATAAGGACTATCGATAATTTACACCTTAGGCTCTGCTTCTAACTTGGGCCCAAATTGTAAAATGGTCTTATCTATTGGCGATTTCGTCCCAATTCACATTCCAAGTGATATTCGGCATGCTAATTACATTGCCGGTTGCGAAATTGCATTATCTCTTATAGTTTCCGAGATATGGACTATCGATAATTTACACTTTAGGCTCTGCTTCTAACTTGGGCCCAAATTGTTAAATGGTCTTATCTATTGGCGATTTCGTTCCAATTCACATTCCAAGTAATATTCGGCATGCTAATTACATTGCCGGTTGCCAAATTGCATTATCTCTTATAGTTTCCGAGATATGGACTATCGATAATTTACACCTTAGGCTCTGCTTCTAACTTGGGCCCAAATTGTTAAATGGTCTTATCTATTGGCGATTTCGTTCCAATTCACATTCCAAGTAATATTCGGCATGCTAATTACATTGCCGGTTGCCAAATTGCATCATCTCTTATAGTTTCCGAGATATGGACTATCAATAATTTACACCTTAGGCTCTGCTTCTAACTTGGGCCCAAATTGTAAAATGGTCTTATCTATTGGCGATTTCGTTCCAATTCACATTCCAAGTAATACTCGGCATGCTAATTACATTGCCGGTTGCCAAATTGCATTATCTCTTATAGTTTCCGAGATATGGACTATCGATAATTTACACCTTAGGCTCTGCTTCTAACTTGGGCCCAAATTGTTAAATGGTCTTATCTATTGGCGATTTCGTTCCAATTCACATTCCAAGTAATATTCGGCATGCTAATTACATTGCCGGTTGCCAAATTGCATCATCTCTTATAGTTTCCGAGATATGGACTATCAATAATTTACACCTTAGGCTCTGCTTCTAACTTGGGCCCAAATTGTAAAATGGTCTTATCTATTGGCGATTTCGTTCCAATTCACATTCCAAGTAATACTCGGCATGCTAATTACATTGCCGGTTGCCAAATTGCATTATCTCTTATAGTTTCCGAGATATGGACTATCGATAATTTACACCTTAGGCTCGGCTTCTAACTTGGGCCCAAATTGTAAAATGGTCTTATCTATTGGCGATTTCGTTCCAATTCACATTCCAAGTAATATTCGGCATGCTAATTACATTGCCGGTTGCCAAATTGCATTATCTCTTATAGTTTCCGAGATATGGACTATCGATAATTTACACCTTAGGCTCTGCTTCTAACTTGGGCCCAAATTGTAAAATGGTCTTATCTATTGGCGATTTCGTTCCAATTCACATTCCAAGTAATATTCGGCATGCTAATTAAATTGCCGGTTGCCAAATTGCATTATCTCTTATAGTTTCCGAGATATGGACTATCGATAATTTACACCTTAGGCTCTGCTTCTAACTTGGGCCCAAATTGTAAAATGGTCTTATCTATTGGCGATTTAGTTGCAATTCACATTCCAAGTAATATTCGGCATGCTAATTACATTGCCGGTTGCCAAATTGCATTATCTCTTATAGTTTCCGAGATATGGACTATCGATAATTTACACCTTAGGCTCTGCTTCTAACTTGGGCCCAAATTGTAAAATGGTCTTATCTATTGGCGATTTCGTTCCAATTCACATTCCAAGTAATATTCGGCATGCTAATTACATTGCCGGTTGCCAAGTTGCATTATCTCTTATAGTTTCCGAGATATGGACTATCGATAATTTACACCTTAGGCTCTGCTTCTAACTTGGGCCCAAATTGTAAAATGTTCTTATCTATTGGCGATTTCGTCCCAATTCACATTCCAAGTGATATTCGGCATGCTAATTACATTGCCGGTTGCGAAATTGCATTATCTCTTATAGTTTCCGAGATATGGACTATCAATAATTTACACCTTAGGCTCTGCTTCTAACTTGGGCCCAAATTGTAAAATGGTCTTATCTATTGGCGATTTCGTTCCAATTCACATTCCAAGTAATATTCGGCATGCTAATTACATTGCCGGTTGCCAAATTGCATTATCTCTTATAGTTTCCGAGATATGGACTATCGATAATTTACACCTTAGGCTCTGCTTCTAACTTGGGCCCAAATTGTAAAATGGTCTTATCTATTGGCGATTTCGTTCCAATTCACATTCCAAGTAATATTCGGCATGCTAATTACATTGCCGGTTGCCAAATTGCATTATCTCTTATAGTTTCCGAGATATGGACTATCGATAATTTACACCTTAGGCTCTGCTTCTAACTTGGGCCCAAATTGTAAAATGGCCTTATCTATTGGCGATTTCGTTCCAATTCACATTCCAAGTAATATTCGGCATGCTAATTACATTGCCGGTTGCCAAATTGCATTATCTCTTATAGTTTCCGAGATATGGACTATCAATAATTTACACCTTAGGCTCTGCTTCTAACTTGGGCCCAAATTGTAAAATGGTCTTATCTATTGACGATTTCGTTCCAATTCACATTCCAAGTAATATTCGGCATGCTAATTACATTGCCGGTTGCCAAATTGCATTATCTCTTATAGTTTCCGAGATATGGACTATCGATAATTTACACCTTAGGCTCTGCTTCTAACTTGGGCCCAAATTGTAAAATGGCCTTATCTATTGACGATTTCGTCCCAATTCACATTCCAAGTAATATTCGGCATGCTAATTACATTGCCGGTTGCGAAATTGCATTATCTCTTATAGTTTCAGAGATATGGACTATCGATAATTTACACCTTAGGCTCTGCTTCTAACTTGGGCCCAAATTGTAAAATGGTCTTATCTATTGGCAATTTCGTTCCAATTCACATTCCAAGTAATATTCGGCATGCTAATTACATTGCCGGTTGCCAAATTGCATTATCTCTTATAGTTTCCGAGATATGGACTATCGATAATTTATACCTTAGGCTCTGCTTCTAACTTGGGCCCAAATTGTAAAATGGTCTTATCTATTGGCGATTTCGTTCCAATTCACATTCCAAGTAATATTCGGCATGCTAATTACATTGCCGGTTGCCAAATTGCATTAACTCTTATAGTTTCCGAGATATGGACTATCGATAATTTACACCTTAGGCTCTGCTTCTAACTTGGGCCCAAATTGTAAAATGGTCTTATCTATTGGCGATTTCGTTCCAATTCACATTCCAAGTAATATTCGGCATGCTAATTACATTGCCGGTTACCAAATTGCATTATCTCTTATAGTTTCCGAGATATGGACTATCGATAATTTACACCATAGGCTCTGCTTCTAACTTGTTCCCAAATTGTAAAATGGTCTTATCTATTGGCGATTTCGTTCCAACTCACATTCCAAGTAATATTCGGCATGCTAATTACATTGCCGGTTGCCAAATTGCATTATCTCTTATAGTTTCCGAGATATGGACTATCGATAATTTACACCTTAGGCTCTGCTTCTAACTTGGGCCCAAATTGTAAAATGGTCTTATCTATTGGCGATTTCGTCCCAATTCACATTCCAAGTGATATTCGGCATGCTAATTACATTGCCGGTTGCGAAATTGCATTATCTCTTATAGTTTCCGAGATATGGAATATCAATAATTTACACCTTAGGCTCTGCTTCTAACTTGGGCCCAAATTGTAAAATGGTCTTATCTATTGGCGATTTCGTTCCAATTCACATTCCAAGTAATATTCGGCATGCTAATTACATTGCCGGTTGCCAAATTGCATTATCTCTTATAGTTTCCGATATATGGACTATCGATAATATACACCTTAGGCTCTGCTTCTAACTTGGGCCCAAATTGTAAAATGGTCTTATCTATTGGCGATTTCGTTCCAATTCACATTCCAAGTAATATTCGGCATGCTAATTACATTGCCGGTTGCCAAATTGCATTATCTCTTATAGTTTCCGATATATGGACTATCGATAATATACACCTTAGGCTCTGCTTCTAACTTGGGCCCAAATTGTAAAATGGTCTTATCTATTGGCGATTTCGTCCCAATTCACATTCCAAGTGATATTCGGCATGCTAATTACATTGCCGGTTGCGAAATTGCATTATCTCTTATAGTTTCCGAGATATGGAATATCAATAATTTACACCTTAGGCTCTGCTTCTAACTTGGGCCCAAATTGTAAAATGGTCTTATCTATTGGCGATTTCGTTCCAATTCACATTCCAAGTAATATTCGGCATGCTAATTACATTGCCGGTTGCCAAATTGCATTATCTCTTATAGTTTCCGATATATGGACTATCGATAATATACACCTTAGGCTCTGCTTCTAACTTGGGCCCAAATTGTAAAATGGTCTTATCTATTGGCGATTTCGTTCCAATTCACATTCCAAGTAATATTCGGCATGCTAATTACATTGCCGGTTGCGAAATTGCATTATCTCTTATAGTTTCCGAGATATGGACTATCAATAATTTACACCTTAGGCTCTGCTTCTAACTTGGGCCCAAATTGTAAAATGGTCTTATCTATTGGCGATTTCGTTCCAATTCACATTCCAAGTAATATTCGGCATGCTAATTACATTGCCGGTTGCCAAATTGCATTATCTCTTATAGTTTCCGAGATATGGACTATCGATAATTTACACCTTAGGCTCTGCTTCTAACTTGGGCCCAAATTGTAAAATGGTCTTATCTATTGGCGATTTCGTTCCAATTCACATTCCAAGTAATATTCGGCATGCTAATTACATTGCCGGTTGCCAAATTGCATTATCTCTTATAGTTTCCGAGATATGGACTATCGATAATTTACACCTTAGGCTCTGCTTCTAACTTGGGCATAAATTGTAAAATGGTCTTATCTATTGGCGATTTCGTTCCAATTCACATTCCAAGTAATATTCGACATGCTAATTAAATTTCCGGTTGCCAAATTGCATTATCTCTTATAGTTTCCGAGATATGGACTATCGATAATTTACACCTTAGGCTCTGCTTCTAACTTGGGCCCAAATTGTAAAATGGTCTTATCTATTGGCGATTTAGTTGCAATTCACATTCCAAGTAATATTCGGCATGCTAATTACATTGCCGGTTGCCAAATTGCATTATCTCTTATAGTTTCCGAGATATGGACTATCGATAATTTACACCTTAGGCTCTGCTTCTAACTTGGGCCCAAATTGTAAAATGGTCTTATCTATTGGCGATTTCGTTCCAATTCACATTCCAAGTATTATTCGGCATGCTAATTACATTGCCGGTTGCCAAATTGCATTATCTCTTATAGTTTCCGAGATATGGACTATCGATAATTTACACCTTAGGCTCTGCTTCTAACTTGTGCCCAAATTGTAAAATGGTCTTATCTATTGGCGATTTCGTTCCAATTCACATTCCAAGTAATATTCGGCATGCTAATTACATTGCCGGTTGCCAAATTGCATTATCTCTTATAGTTTCCGGGATATGGACTATCGATAATTTACACCTTAGGCTCTGCTTCTAACTTGGGCCCAAATTGTAAAATGGTCTTATCTATTGGCGATTTCGTTCCAATTCACACTCCAAGTAATATTCGGCATGCTAATTACATTGCCGGTTGCGAAATTGCATTATCTCTTATAGTTTCCGAGATATGGACTATCGATAATTTACACCTTAGGCTCTGCTTCTAACTTGGGCCCAAATTGTAAAATGGTCTTATCTATTGGCGATTTCGTTCCAATTCACATTCCAAGTAATATTCGGCATGCTAATTACATTGCCGTTTGCCAAATTGCATTATCTCTTATAGTTTCCGAGATATGGACTATCGATAATTTACACCTTAGGCTCTGCTTCTAACTTGGGCCCAAATTGTAAAATGGTCTTATCTATTGGCGATTTCGCTCTAATTCACATTCCAAGTAATATTCGGCATGCTAATTACATTGCCGGTTGCCAAATTGCATTATCTCTTATAGTTTCCGAGATATGGACTATCGATAATTTACACCTTAGGCTCTGCTTCTAACTTGGGCCCAAATTGTAAAATGGTCTTATCTATTGGCGATTTCGTCCCAATTCACATTCCAAGTGATATTCGGCATGCTAATTACATTGCCGGTTGCGAAATTGCATTATCTCTTATAGTTTCCGAGATATGGACTATCAATAATTTACACCTTAGGCTCTGCTTCTAACTTGGGCCCAAATTGTAAAATGGTCTTATCTATTGGCGATTT
This sequence comes from Rhynchophorus ferrugineus, assembly GCF_030347505.1. Taxonomy (NCBI): domain Eukaryota; kingdom Metazoa; phylum Arthropoda; class Insecta; order Coleoptera; family Curculionidae; genus Rhynchophorus; species Rhynchophorus ferrugineus. Next base: position 270,790 of record NW_027472718.1, on the reverse strand, counting down.
CGTTCCAATTCACATTCCAAGTAATATTCGGCATGCTAATTACATTGCCGGTTGCCAAATTGCATTATCTCTTATAGTTTCCGAGATATGGACTATCGATAATTTACACCTTAGGCTCTGCTTCTAACTTGGGCCCAAATTGTAAAATGGTCTTATCTATTGGCGATTTCGTTCCAATTCACATTCCAAGTAATATTCGGCATGCTAATTACATTGCCGGTTGCCAAATTGCATTATCTCTTATAGTTTCCGAGATATGGACTATCGATAATTTACACCTTAGGCTCTGCTTCTAACTTGGGCCCAAATTGTAAAATGGCCTTATCTATTGGCGATTTCGTTCCAATTCACATTCCAAGTAATATTCGGCATGCTAATTACATTGCCGGTTGCCAAATTGCATTATCTCTTATAGTTTCCGAGATATGGACTATCAATAATTTACACCTTAGGCTCTGCTTCTAACTTGGGCCCAAATTGTAAAATGGTCTTATCTATTGACGATTTCGTTCCAATTCACATTCCAAGTAATATTCGGCATGCTAATTACATTGCCGGTTGCCAAATTGCATTATCTCTTATAGTTTCCGAGATATGGACTATCGATAATTTACACCTTAGGCTCTGCTTCTAACTTGGGCCCAAATTGTAAAATGGCCTTATCTATTGGCGATTTCGTCCCAATTCACATTCCAAGTAATATTCGGCATGCTAATTACATTGCCGGTTGCGAAATTGCTTTATCTCTTATAGTTTCAGAGATATGGACTATCGATAATTTACACCTTAGGCTCTGCTTCTAACTTGGGCCCAAATTGTAAAATGGTCTTATCTATTGGCAATTTCGTTCCAATTCACATTCCAAGTAATATTCGGCATGCTAATTACATTGCCGGTTGCCAAATTGCATTATCTCTTATAGTTTCCGAGATATGGACTATCGATAATTTACACCTTAGGCTCTGCTTCTAACTTGGGCCCAAATTGTAAAATGGTCTTATCTATTGGCGATTTCGTTCCAATTCACATTCCAAGTAATATTCGGCATGCTAATTACATTGCCGGTTGCCAAATTGCATTAACTCTTATAGTTTCCGAGATATGGACTATCGATAATTTACACCATAGGCTCTGCTTCTAACTTGGGCCCAAATTGTAAAATGGTCTTATCTATTGGCGATTTCGTTCCAATTCACATTCCTAGTAATATTCGGAATGCTAATTACATTGCCGGTTGCCAAATTGCATTATCTCTTATAGTTTCCGAGATATGGACTATCGATAATTTACACCATAGGCTCTGCTTCTAACTTGGGCCCAAATTGTAAAATGGTCTTATCTATTGGCGATTTCGTTCCAATTCACATTCCAAGTAATATTCGGCATGCTAATTACATTGCCGGTTGCCAAATTGCATTATCTCTTATAGTTTCCGAGATATGGACTATCGATAATTTACACCTTAGGCTCTGCTTCTAACTTGGGCCCAAATTGTAAAATGGTCTTATCTATTGGCGATTTCGTTCCAATTCACATTCCAAGTAATATTCGGCATGCTAATTACATTGCCGTTTGCCAAATTGCATTATCTCTTATAGTTTCCGAGATATGGACTATCGATAATTTACACCTTAGGCTCTGCTTCTAACTTGGGCCCAAATTGTAAAATGGTCTTATCTATTGGCGATTTCGTTCCAATTCACATTCCAAGTAATATTCGGCATGCTAATTACATTGCCGGTTGCCAAATTGAATTATCTCTTATAGTTTCCGAGATATGGACTATCGATAATTTACACCTTAGGCTCTGCTTCTAACTTGGGCCCAAATTGTAAAATGGTCTTACCTATTGGCGATTTCGTTCCAATTCACATTCCAAGTAATATTCGGCATGCTAATTACATTGCCGGTTGCCAAATTGCATTATCTCTTATAGTTTCCGAGATATGGACTATCGATAATTTACACCTTAGGCTCTGCTTCTAACTTGGGCCCAAATTGTAAAATGGTCTTATCTATTGGCGATTTCGTTCCAATTCACATTCCAAGTAATATTCGGCATGCTAATTACATTGCCGGTTGCCAAATTGCATTATCTCTTATAGTTTCCGAGATAAGGACTATCGATAATTTACACCTTAGGCTCTGCTTCTAACTTGGGCCCAAATTGTAAAATGGTCTTATCTATTGGCGATTTCGTCCCAATTCACATTCCAAGTGATATTCGGCATGCTAATTACATTGCCGGTTGCGAAATTGCATTATCTCTTATAGTTTCCGAGATATGGACTATCGATAATTTACACTTTAGGCTCTGCTTCTAACTTGGGCCCAAATTGTAAAATGGTCTTATCTATTGGCGATTTCGTTCCAATTCACATTCCAAGTAATATTCGGCATGCTAATTATATTGCCGGTTGCCAAATTGCATTATCTCTTATAGTTTCCGAGATATGGACTATCGATAATTTACACCTTAGGCTCTGCTTCTAACTTGGGCCCAAATTGTAAAATGGTCTTATCTATTGGCGATTTAGTTGCAATTCACATTCCAAGTAATATTCGGCATGCTAATTACATTGCCGGTTGCCAAATTGCATTATCTCTTATAGTTTCCGAGATATGGACTATCGATAATTTACACCTTAGGCTCTGCTTCTAACTTGGGCCCAAATTGTAAAATGGTCTTATCTATTGGCGATTTCGTTCCAATTCACATTCCAAGTAATATTCGGCATGCTAATTACATTGCCGGTTGCCAAATTGCATTATCTCTTATAGTTTCCGAGATATGGACTATCGATAATTTACACCTTAGGCTCTGCTTCTAACTTGGGCCCAAATTGTAAAATGGTCTTATCTATTGGGGATTTCGTTCCAATTCACATTCCAAGTAATATTCGGCATGCTAATTACATTGCCGGTTGCCAAATTGCATTATCTCTTATAGTTTCCGAGATATGGACTATCAATAATTTACACCTTAGGCTCTGCTTCTAACTTGGGCCCAAATTGTAAAATGGTCTTATCTATTGACGATTTCGTTCCAATTCACATACCAAGTAATATTCGGCATGCTAATTACATTGCCGGTTGCCAAATTGCATTATCTCTTATAGTTTCCGAGATATGGACTATCGATAATTTACACCTTAGGCTCTGCTTCTAACTTGGGCCCAAATTGTAAAATGGCCTTATCTATTGGCGATTTCGTCCCAATTCACACTCCAAGTAATATTCGGCATGCTAATTACATTGCCGGTTGCGAAATTGCATTATCTCTTATAGTTTCAGAGATATGGACTATCGATAATTTACACCTTAGGCTCTGCTTCTAACTTGGGCCCAAATTGTAAAATGGTCTTATCTATTGGCAATTTCGTTCCAATTCACATTTCAAGTAATATTCGGCATGCTAATTACATTGCCGGTTGCCAAATTGCATTATCTCTTATAGTTTCCGAGATATGGACTATCGATAATTTACACCTTAGGCTCTGCTTCTAACTTGGGCCCAAATTGTAAAATGGTCTTATCTATTGGCGATTTCGTTCCAATTCACATTCCAAGTAATATTCGGCATTCTAATTACTTTGCCGGTTGCCAAATTGCATTAACTCTTATAGTTTCCGAGATATGGACTATCGATAATTTACACCTTAGGCTCTGCTTCTAACTTGGGCCCAAATTGTAAAATGGTCTTATCTATTGGCGATTTCGTTCCAATTCACATTCCAAGTAATATTCGGCATGCTAATTACATTGCCGGTTGCCAAATTGCATTATCTCTTATAGTTTCCGAGATATGGACTATCGATAATTTACACCATAGGCTCTGCTTCTAACTTGGGCCCAAATTGTAAAATGGTCTTATCTATTGGCGATTTCGTTCCAATTCACATTCCAAGTAATATTCGGCATACTAATTACATTGCCGGTTGCTAAATTGCATTATCTCTTATAGTTTCCGAGATATGGACTATCGATAATTTACACCTTAGGCTCTGCTTCTAACTTGGGCCCAAATTGTAAAATGGTCTTATCTATTGGCGATTTCGTTCCAATTCACATTCCAAGTAATATTCGGCATGCTAATTACATTGCCGGTTGCCAAATTGCATTATCTCTTATAGTTTCCGAGATATGGACTATCGATAATTTACACCTTAGGCTCTGCTTCTAACTTGGGCCCAAATTGTAAAATGGTCTTATCTATTGGCGATTTAGTTGCAATTCACATTCCAAGTAATATTCGGCATGCTAATTACATTGCCGGTTGCCAAATTGCATTATCTCTTATAGTTTCCGAGATATGGACTATCGATAATTTACACCTTAGGCTCTGCTTCTAACTTGGGCCCAAATTGTAAAATGGTCTTATCTATTGGCGATTTCGTTCCAATTCACATTCCAAGTAATATTCGGCATGCTAATTACATTGCCGGTTGCCAAATTGCATTATCTCTTATAGTTTCCGAGATATGGACTATCGATTATTTACACCTTAGGCTCTGCTTCTAACTTGGGCCCAAATTGTAAAATGGTCTTATCTATTGGCGATTTCGTTCCAATTCACATTCCAAGTAATATTCGGCATGCTAATTACATTACCGGTTGCCAAATTGCATTATCTCTTATAGTTTCCGAGATATGGACTATCGATAATTTACACCTTAGGCTCTGCTTCTAACTTGGGCCCAAATTGTAAAATGGTCTTATCTATTGGCGATTTAGTTGCAATTCACATTCCAAGTAATATTCGGCATGCTAATTACATTGCCGGTTGCCAAATTGCATTATCTCTTATAGTTTCCGAGATATGGACTATCGATAATTTACACCTTAGGCTCTGCTTCTAACTTGGGCCCAAATTGTAAAATGGTCTTATCTATTGGCGATTTCGTTCCAATTCACATTCCAAGTAATATTCGGCATGCTAATTACATTGCCGGTTGCCAAATTGCATTATCTCTTATAGTTTCCGAGATATGGACTATCGATAATTTACACCTTAGGCTCTGCTTCTAACTTGGGCCCAAATTGTAAAATGGTCTTATCTATTGGCGATTTCGTTCCAATTCACATTCCAAGTAATATTCGGCATGCTAATTACATTGCCGGTTGCCAAATTGCATTATCTCTTATAGTTTCCGAGATATGGACTATCAATAATTTACACCTTAGGCTCTGCTTCTAACTTGGGCCCAAATTGTAAAATGGCCTTATCTATTGACGATTTCGTTCCAATTCACATTCCAAGTAATATTCGGCATGCTAATTACATTGCCGGTTGCCAAATTGCATTATCTCTTATAGTTTCCGAGATATGGACTATCGATAATTTACACCTTAGGCTCTGCTTCTAACTTGGGCCCAAATTGTAAAATGGCCTTATCTATTGGCGATTTCGTCCCAATTCACATTCCAAGTAATATTCGGCATGCTAATTACATTGCCGGTTGCGAAATTGCATTATCTCTTATAGTTTCAGAGATATGGACTATCGATAATTTACACCTTAGGGTCTGCTTCTAACTTGGGCCCAAATTGTAAAATGGTCTTATCTATTGGCAATTTCGTTCCAATTCACATTCCAAGTAATATTCGGCATGCTAATTACATTGCCGGTTGCCAAATTGCATTATCTCTTATAGTTTCCGAGATATGGACTATCGATAATTTACACCTTAGGCTCTGCTTCTAACTTGGGCCCAAATTGTAAAATGGTCTTATCTATTGGCGATTTCGTTCCAATTCACATTCCAAGTAATATTCGGCATGCTAATTACATTGCCGGTTGCCAAATTGCATTAACTCTTATAGTTTCCGAGATATGGACTATCGATAATTTACACCATAGGCTCTGCTTCTAACTTGGGCCCAAATTGTAAAATGGTCTTATCTATTGGCGATTTCGTTCCAATTCACATTCCTAGTAATATTCGGAATGCTAATTACATTGCCGGTTGCCAAATTGCATTATCTCTTATAGTTTCCGAGATATGGACTATCGATAATTTACACCATAGGCTCTGCTTCTAACTTGGGCCCAAATTGTAAAATGGTCTTATCTATTGGCGATTTCGTTCCAATTCACATTCCAAGTAATATTCGGCATGCTAATTACATTGCCGGTTGCCAAATTGCATTATCTCTTATAGTTTCCGAGATATGGACTATCGATAATTTACACCTTAGGCTCTGCTTCTAACTTGGGCCCAAATTGTAAAATGGTCTTATCTATTGGCGATTTCGTTCCAATTCACATTCCAAGTAATATTCGGCATGCTAATTACATTGCCGTTTGCCAAATTGCATTATCTCTTATAGTTTCCGAGATATGGACTATCGATAATTTACACCTTAGGCTCTGCTTCTAACTTGGGCCCAAATTGTAAAATGGTCTTATCTATTGGCGATTTCGTTCCAATTCACATTCCAAGTAATATTCGGCATGCTAATTACATTGCCGGTTGCCAAATTGAATTATCTCTTATAGTTTCCGAGATATGGACTATCGATAATTTACACCTTAGGCTCTGCTTCTAACTTGGGCCCAATTTGTAAAATGGTCTTACCTATTGGCGATTTCGTTCCAATTCACATTCCAAGTAATATTCGGCATGCTAATTACATTGCCGGTTGCCAAATTGCATTATCTCTTATAGTTTCCGAGATATGGACTATCGATAATTTACACCTTAGGCTCTGCTTCTAACTTGGGCCCAAATTGTAAAATGGTCTTATCTATTGGCGATTTCGTTCCAATTCACATTCCAAGTAATATTCGGCATGCTAATTACATTGCCGGTTGCCAAATTGCATTATCTCTTATAGTTTCCGAGATAAGGACTATCGATAATTTACACCTTAGGCTCTGCTTCTAACTTGGGCCCAAATTGTAAAATGGTCTTATCTATTGGCGATTTCGTCCCAATTCACATTCCAAGTGATATTCGGCATGCTAATTACATTGCCGGTTGCGAAATTGCATTATCTCTTATAGTTTCCGAGATATGGACTATCGATAATTTACACCTTAGGCTCTGCTTCTAACTTGGGCCCAAATTGTAAAATGGTCTTATCTATTGGCGATTTCGTTCCAATTCACATTCCAAGTAATATTCGGCATGCTAATTACATTGCCGGTTGCCAAATTAAATTATCTCTTATAGTTTCCGAGATATGGACTATCGATAATTTACACCTTAGGCTCTGCTTCAAACTTGGGCCCAAATTGTAAAATGGTCTTACCTATTGGCGATTTCGTTCCAATTCACATTCCAAGTAATATTCGGCATGCTAATTACATTGCCGGTTGCCAAATTGCATTATCTCTTATAGTTTCCGAGATATGGACTATCGATAATTTACACCTTAGGCTCTGCTTCTAACTTGGGCCCAAATTGTAAAATGGTCTTACCTATTGGCGATTTCGTTCCAATTCACATTCCAAGTAATATTCGGCATGCTAATTACATTGCCGGTTGCCTAATTGCATTATCTCTTATAGTTTCCGAGATATGGACTATCGATAATTTACACCTTAGGCTCTGCTTCTAACTTGGGCCCAAATTGTAAAATGGTCTTATCTATTGGCGATTTCGTTCCAATTCACATTCCAAGTAATATTCGGCATGCTAATTACATTGCCGAATGCCAAAATGCATTATCTCTTATAGTTTCCGAGATATGGACTATCGATAATTTACATCTTAGGCTCTGCTTCTAACTTGGGCCCAAATTGTAAAATCGTCTTATCTATTGGCGATTTCGTTCCAATTCACATTCCAAGTAATATTCGGCATGCTAATTACATTGCCGGTTGCCAAATTGCATTATCTCTTATAGTTTCCGAGATATGGACTATCGATAATTTACACCTTAGGCTCTGCTTCTAACTTGGGCCCAAATTGTAAAATGGTCTTATCTATTGGCGATTTCGTTCCAATTCACATTGCAAGTAATATTCGGCATGCTAATTACATTACCGGTTGCCAAATTGCATTATCTCTTATAGTTTCCGAGATATGGACTATCGATAATTTACACCTTAGGCTCTGCTTCTAATTTGGGCCCAAATTGTAAAATGGTCTTATCTATTGGCGATTTCGTTCCAATTCACATTCCAAGTAATATTCGGCATGCTAATTACATTGCCGGTTGCCAAATTGCATTATCTCTTATAGTTTCCAAGATATGGACTATCGATAATTTACACCTTAGGCTCTGCTTCTAACTTGGGCCCAAATTGTAAAATGGTCTTATCTATTGGCGATTTCGTTCCAATTCACATTCCAAGTAATATTCGGCATGCTAATTACATTGCCGGTTGCCAAATTGCATTATCTCTTATAGTTTCCGAGATATGGACTATCGATAATTTACACCTTAGGCTCTGCTTCTAACTTGGGCCCAAATTGTAAAATGGTCTTATGTATTGGCGATTTCGTTCCAATTCACATTCCAAGTAATATTCGGCATGCTAATTACATTGCCGGTTGCCAAATTGCATTATCTCTTATAGTTTCCGAGATATGGACTATCGATAATTTACACCTTAGGCTCTGCTTCTAACTTGGCCCAAATTGTAAAATGGTCTTATCTATTGGCGATTTCGTTCCAATTCACACTCCAAGTAATATTCGGCATGCTAATTACATTGCCGGTTGCGAAATCGCATTATCTCTTATAGTTTCCGAGATATGGACTATCAATAATTTACACCTTAGGCTCTGCTTCTAACTTGGGCCCAAATTGTAAAATGGCCTTATCTATTGGCGATTTCGTTCCAATTCACATTCCAAGTAATATTCATCATGCTAATTACATTGCCGGTTGCCAAATTGCATTATCTCTTGTAGTTTCCGAGAGATGGACTATCAATAATTTACACCTTAGGCTCTGCTTCTAACTTGGGCCCAAATTGTAAAATGGTCTTATCTATTGGCGATTTCGTTCCAATTCACATTCCAAGTAATATTCGGCATGCTAATTACATTGCCGGTTGCCAAATTGAATTATCTCTTATAGTTTCTGAGATATGGACTATCGATAATTTACACCTTAGGCTCTGCTTCTAACTTGGGCCCAAATTGTAAAATGGTCTTACCTATTGGCGATTTCGTTCCAATTCACATTCCAAGTAATATTCGGCATGCTAATTACATTGCCGGTTGCCAAATTGCATTATCTCTTATAGTTTCCGAGATATGGACTATCGATAATTTACACCTTAGGCTCTGCTTCTAACTTGGGCCCAAATTGTAAAATGGTCTTATCTATTGGCGATTTCGTTCCAATTCACATTCCAATTAATATTCGGCATGCTAATTACATTGCCGGTTGCCAAATTGCATTATCTCTTATAGTTTCCGAGATATGGACTATCGATAATTTACACCTTAGGCTCTGCTTCTAACTTGGGCCCAAATTGTAAAATGGTCTTATCTATTGGCGATTTCGTTCCAATTCACATTCCAAGTAATATTCGGCATGCTAATTACATTGCCGGTTGCCAAATTGCATTATCTCTTATAGTTTCCGAGATATGGACTATCGATAATTTACACCTTAGACTCTGCTTCTAACTTGGGCCCAAATTGTAAAATGGTCTTATCTATTGGCGATTTCGTTCCAATTCACATTCCAAGTAATATTCGGCATGCTAATTACATTGCCGGTTGCCAAATTGCATTATCTCTTATAGTTTCCGAGATATGGACTATCGATAATTTACACCTTAGGCTCTGCTTCTAACTTGGGCCCAAATTGTAAAATGGTCTTATCTATTGGCGATTTCGTTCCAATTCACATTCCAAGTAATATTCGGCATGCTAATTACATTGCCGGTTGCCAAATTGAATTATCTCTTATAGTTTCCGAGATATGGACTATCGATAATTTACACCTTAGGCTCTGCTTCTAACTTGGGCCCAAATTGTAAAATGGTCTTACCTATTGGCGATTTCGTTCCAATTCACATTCCAAGTAATATTCGGCATGCTAATTACATTGCCGGTTGCCAAATTGCATTATCTCTTATAGTTTCCGAGATATGGACTATCGATAATTTACACCTTAGGCTCTGCTTCTAACTTGGGCCCAAATTGTAAAATGGTCTTATCTATTGGCGATTTCGTTCCAATTCACATTCCAAGTAATATTCGGCATGCTAATTACATTGCCGGTTGCCAAATTGCATTATCTCTTATAGTTTCCGAGATATGGACTATCGATAATTTACACCTTAGGCTCTGCTTCTAACTTGGGCCCAAATTGTAAAATGGTCTTATCTATTGGCGATTTCGTTCCAATTCACACTCCAAGTAATATTCGGCATGCTAATTACATTGCCGGTTGCGAAATTGCATTATCTCTTATAGTTTCCGAGATATGGACTATCAATAATTTACACCTTAGGCTCTGCTTCTAAATTGGGCCCAAATTGTAAAATGGTCTTATCTATTGGCGATTTCGTTCCAATTCACATTCCAAGTAATATTCGGCATGCTAATTACATTGCCGGTTGCCAAATTGCATTATCTCTTATAGTTTCCGAGATATGGACTATCGATAATTTACACCTTAGGCTCTGCTTCTAACTTGGGCCCAAATTGTAAAATGGTCTTATCTATTGGCGATTTCGTTCCAATTCACATTCCAAGTAATATTCGGCATGCTAATTACATTGCCGGTTGCCAAATTGCATTATCTCTTATAGTTTCCGAGATATGGACTATCGATAATTTACACCTTAGGCTCTGCTTCTAACTTGGGCCCAAATTGTAAAATGGCCTTATCTATTGGCGATTTCGTTCCAATTCACATTCCAAGTAATATTCGGCATGGTAATTACATTGCCGGTTGCCAAATTGCATTATCTCTTGTAGTTTCCGAGATATGGACTATCAATAATTTACACCTTAGGCTCTGCTTCTAACTTGGGCCCAAATTGTAAAATGGTCTTATCTATTGGCGATTTCGTTCCAATTCACATTCCAAGTAATATTCGGCATGCTAATTACATTGCCGGTTGCCAAATTGAATTATCTCTTATAGTTTCCGAGATATGGACTATCGATAATTTACACCTTAGGCTCTGCTTCTAACTTGGGCCCAAATTGTAAAATGGTCTTACCTATTGGCGATTTCGTTCCAATTCACATTCCAAGTAATATTCGGCATGCTAATTACATTGCCGGTTGCCAAATTGCATTATCTCTTATAGTTTCCGAGATATGGACTATCGATAATTTACACCTTAGGCTCTGCTTCTAACTTGGGCCCAAATTGTAAAATGGTCTTATCTATTGGCTATTTCGTTCCAATTCACATTCCAATTAATATTCGGCATGCTAATTACATTGCCGGTTGCCAAATTGCATTATCTCTTATAGTTTCCGAGATATGGACTATCGATAATTTATACCTTAGGCTCTGCTTCTAACTTGGGCCCAAATTGTAAAATGGTCTTATCTATTGGCGATTTCGTTCCAATTCACATTCCAAGTAATATTCGGCATGCTAATTACATTGCCGGTTGCCAAATTGCATTATCTCTTATAGTTTCCGAGATATGGACTATCGATAATTTACACCTTAGGCTCTGCTTCTAACTTGGGCCCAAATTGTAAAATGGTCTTATCTATTGGCGATTTCGTTCCAATTCACATTCCAAGTAATATTCGGCATGCTAATTACATTGCCGGTTGCCAAATTGCATTATCTCTTATAGTTTCCGAGATATGGACTATCGATAATTTACACCTTAGGCTCTGCTTCTAACTTGGGCCCAAATTGTAAAATGGTCTTATCTATTGGCGATTTCGTTCCAATTCACATTCCAATTAATATTCGGCATGCTAATTACATTGCCGGTTGCCAAATTGCATTATCTCTTATAGTTTCCGAGATATGGACTATCGATAATTTATACCTTTGGCTCTGCTTCTAACTTGGGCCCAAATTGTAAAATGGTCTTATCTATTGGCGATTTCGTTCCAATTCACATTCCAAGTAATATTCGGCATGCTAATTACATTGCCGGTTGCCAAATTGCATTATCTCTTATAGTTTCCGAGATATGGACTATCGATAATTTACACCTTAGGCTCTGCTTCTAACTTGGGCCCAAATTGTAAAATGGTCTTATCTATTGGCGATTTCGTTCCAATTCACATTCCAAGTAATATTCGGCATGCTAATTAAATTGCCGGTTGCCAAATTGCATTATCTCTTATAGTTTCCGAGATATGGACTATCGATAATTTACACCTTAGGCTCTGCTTCTAACTTGGGCCCAAATTGTAAAATGGTCTTATCTATTGGCGATTTCGTTCCAATACACATTCCAAGTAATATTCGGCATGCTAATTACATTGCCGGTTGCCAAATTGCATTATCTCTTATAGTTTCCGAGATATGGACTATCGATAATTTACACCTTAGGCTCTGCTTCTAACTTGGGCCCAAATTGTAAAATGGTCTTATCTATTGGCGATTTCGTTCCAATTCACACTCCAAGTAATATTCGGCATGCTAATTTCATTGCCGGTTGCGAAATTGCATTATCTCTTATAGTTTCCGAGATATGGACTATCAATAATTTACACCTTAGGCTCTGCATCTAACTTGGGCCCAAATTGTAAAATGGTCTTATCTATTGGCGATTTCGTTCCAATTCACATTCCAAGTAATATTCGGCATGCTAATTACATTGCCGGTTGCCAAATTGCATTATCTCTTATAGTTTCCGAGATATGGACTATCGATAATTTACACCTTAGGCTCTGCTTCTAACTTGGGCCCAAATTGTAAAATGGCCTTATCTATTGGCGATTTCGTCCCAATTCACATTCCAAGTAATATTCGGCATGCTAATTACATTGCCGGTTGCGAAATTGCATTATCTCTTATAGTTTCAGAGATATGGACTATCGAAAATTTACACCTTAGGCTCTGCTTCTAACTTGGGCCCAAATTGTAAAATGGTCTTATCTATTGGCGATTTCGTTCCAATTCACATTCCAAGTAATATTCGGCATGCTAATTACATTGCCGGTTGCCAAATTGCATTATCTCTTATAGTTTCAGAGATATGGACTATCGATAATTTACACCTTAGGCTCTGCTTCTAACTTGGGCCCAAATTGTAAAATGGTCTTATCTATTGGCGATTTCGTTCCAATTCACATTCCAAGTAATATTCGGCATGCTAATTACATTGCCGGTTGCCAAATTGCATTATCTCTTATAGTTTCCGAGATATGGACTATCGATAATTTACACCTTAGGCTCTGCTTCTAACTTGGGCCCAAATTGTAAAATGGTCTTATCTATTGGCGATTTAGTTGCAATTCACATTCCAAGTAATATTCGGCATGCTAATTACATTGCCGGTTGCCAAATTGCATTATCTCTTATAGTTTCCGAGATATGGACTATCGATAATTTACACCTTAGGCTCTGCTTCTAACTTGGGCCCAAATTGTAAAATGGTCTTATCTATTGGCGATTTAATTGCAATTCACATTCCAAGTAATATTCGGCATGCTAATTACATTGCCGGTTGCCAAATTGCATTATCTCTTATAGTTTCCGAGATATGGACTATCGATAATTTACACCTTAGGCTCTGCTTCTAACTTGGGCCCAAATTGTAAAATGGTCTTATCTATTGGCGATTTCGTTCCAATTCACATTCCAAGTAATATTCGGCATGCTAATTACATTGCCGGTTGCCAAATTGCATTATCTCTTATAGTTTCCGAGATATGGACTATCGATAATTTACACCTTAGGCTCTGCTTCTAACTTGGGCCCAAATTGTAAAATGGTCTTATCTATTGGCGATTTCGTTCCAATTCACACTCCAAGTAATATTCGGCATGCTAATTACATTGCCGGTTGCGAAATTTCATTATCTCTTATAGTTTCCGAGATATGGACTATCGATAATTTACACCTTAGGCTCTGCTTCTAACTTGGGCCCAAATTGTAAAATGGTCTTATCTATTGGCGATTTCGTTCCAATTCACATTCCAAGTAATATTCGGCATGCTAATTACATTGCCGGTTGCCAAATTGCATTATCTCTTATAGTTTCCGAGATATGGACTATCGATAATTTACACCTTAGGCTCTGCTTCTAACTTGGGCCCAAATTGTTAAATGGTCTTATCTATTGGCGATTTCGTTCCAATTCACATTCCAAGTAATATTCGGCATGCTAATTACATTGCCGGTTGCCAAATTGCATCATCTCTTATAGTTTCCGAGATATGGACTATCAATAATTTACACCTTAGGCTCTGCTTCTAACTTGGGCCCAAATTGTAAAATGGTCTTATCTATTGGCGATTTCGTTCCAATTCACATTCCAAGTAATACTCGGCATGCTAATTACATTGCCGGTTGCCAAATTGCATTATCTCTTATAGTTTCCGAGATATGGACTATCGATAATTTACACCTTAGGCTCGGCTTCTAACTTGGGCCCAAATTGTAAAATGGTCTTATCTATTGGCGATTTCGTTCCAATTCACATTCCAAGTAATATTCGGCATGCTAATTACATTGCCGGTTGCCAAATTGCATTATCTCTTATAGTTTCCGAGATATGGACTATCGCTAATTTACACCTTAGGCTCTGCTTCTAACTTGGGCCCAAATTGTAAAATGGTCTTATCTATTGGCGATTTCGTTCCAATTCACATTCCAAGTAATATTCGGCATGCTAAATAAATTGCCGGTTGCCAAATTGCATTATCTCTTATAGTTTCCGAGATATGGACTATCGATAATTTACACCTTAGGCTCTGCTTCTAACTTGGGCCCAAATTGTAAAATGGTCTTATCTATTGGCGATTTAGTTGCAATTCACATTCCAAGTAATATTCGGCATGCTAATTACATTGCCGGTTGCCAAATTGCATTATCTCTTATAGTTTCCGAGATATGGACTATCGATAATTTACACCTTAGGCTCTGCTTCTAACTTGGGCCCAAATTGTAAAATGGTCTTATCTATTGGCGATTTCGTTCCAATTCACATTCCAAGTAATATTCGGCATGCTAATTACATTGCCGGTTGCCAAATTGAATTATCTCTTATAGTTTCCGAGATATGGACTATCGATAATTTACACCTTAGGCTCTGCTTCTAACTTGGGCCCAAATTGTAAAATGGTCTTACCTATTGGCGATTTCGTTCCAATTCACATTCCAAGTAATATTCGGCATGCTAATTACATTGCCGGTTGCCAAATTGCATTATCTCTTATAGTTTCCGAGATATGGACTATCGATAATTTACACCTTAGGCTCTGCTTCTAACTTGGGCCCAAATTGTAAAATGGTCTTATCTATTGGCGATTTCGTTCCAATTCACATTCCAATTAATATTCGGCATGCTAATTACATTGCCGGTTGCCAAATTGCATTATCTCTTATAGTTTCCGAGATATGGACTATCGATAATTTACACCTTAGGCTCTGCTTCTAACTTGGGCCCAAATTGTAAAATGGTCTTATCTATTGGCGATTTCGTTCCAATTCACATTCCAAGTAATATTCGGCATGCTAATTACATTGCCGGTTGCCAAATTGCATTATCTCTTATAGTTTCCGAGATACGGACTATCGATAATTTACACCTTAGACTCGGCTTCTAACTTGGGCCCAAATTGTAAAATGGTCTTATCTATTGGCGATTTCGTTCAAATTCACATTCCAAGTAATATTCGGCATGCTAATTACATTGCCGGTTGCCAAATTGCATTATCTCTTATAGTTTCCGAGATATGGACTATCGATAATTTACACCTTAGGCTCTGCTTCTAACTTGGGCCCAAATTGTAAAATGGTCTTATCTATTGGCGATTTCGTTCCAATTCACATTCCAAGTAATATTCGGCATGCTAATTACATTGCCGGTTGCCAAATTGAATTATCTCTTATAGTTTCCGAGATATGGACTATCGATAATTTACACCTTAGGCTCTGCTTCTAACTTGGGCCCAAATTGTAAAATGGTCTTACCTATTGGCGATTTCGTTCCAATTCACATTCCAAGTAATATTCGGCATGCTAATTACATTGCCGGTTGCAAAATTGCATTATCTCTTATAGTTTCCGAGATATGGACTATCGATAATTTACACCTTAGGCTCTGCTTCTAACTTGGGCCCAAATTGTAAAATGGTCTTATCTATTGGCGATTTCGTTCCAATTCACATTCCAAGTAATATTCGGCATGCTAATTACATTGCCGGTTGCCAAATTGCATTATCTCTTATAGTTTCCGAGATATGGACTATCGATAATTTACACCTTAGGCTCTGCTTCTAACTTGGGCCCAAATTGTAAAATGGTCTTATCTATTGGCGATTTCGTTCCAATTCACACTCCAAGTAATATTCGGCATGCTAATTACATTGCCGGTTGCGAAATTGCATTATCTCTTATAGTTTCCGAGATATGGACTATCAATAATTTACACCTTAGGCTCTGCTTCTAAATTGGGCCCAAATTGTAAAATGGTCTTATCTATTGGCGATTTCGTTCCAATTCACATTCCAAGTAATATTCGGCATGCTAATTACATTGCCGGTTGCCAAATTGCATTATCTCTTATAGTTTCCGAGATATGGACTATCGATAATTTACACCCTAGGCTCTGCTTCTAACTTGGGCCCAAATTGTAAAATGGTCTTATCTATTGGCGATTTCGTTCCAATTCACATTCCAAGTAATATTCGGCATGCTAATTACATTGCCGGTTGCCAAATTGCATTATCTCTTATAGTTTCCGAGATATGGACTATTGATAATTTACACCTTAGGCTCTGCTTCTAACTTGGGCCCAAATTGTAAAATGGCCTTATCTATTGGCGATTTCGTTCCAATTCACATTCCAAGTAATATTCGGCATGCTAATTACATTGCCGGTTGCCAAATTGCATTATCTCTTGTAGTTTCCGAGATATGGACTATCAATAATTTACACCTTAGGCTCTGCTTCTAACTTGGGCCCAAATTGTAAAATGGTCTTATCTATTGGCGATTTCGTTCCAATTCACATTCCAAGTAATATTCGGCATGCTAATTACATTGCCGGTTGCCAAATTGCATTATCTCTTGTAGTTTCCGAGATATGGACTATCGATAATTTACACCTTAGGCTCTGCTTCTAACTTGGGCCCAAATTGTAAAATGGTCTTACCTATTGGCGATTTCGTTCCAATTCACATTCCAAGTAATATTCGGCATGCTAATTACATTGCCGGTTGCCAAATTGCATTATCTCTTATAGTTTCCGAGATATGGACTATCGATAATTTACACCTTAGGCTCTGCTTCTAACTTGGGCCCAAATTGTAAAATGGTCTTATCTATTGGCGATTTCGTTCCAATTCACATTCCAATTAATATTCGGCATGCTAATTACATTGCCGGTTGCCAAATTGCATTATCTCTTATAGTTTCCGAGATATGGACTATCGATAATTTATACCTTAGGCTCTGCTTCTAACTTGGGCCCAAATTGTAAAATGGTCTTATCTATTGGCGATTTCGTTCCAATTCACATTCCAAGTAATATTCGGCATGCTAATTACATTGCCGGTTGCCAAATTGCATTATCTCTTATAGTTTCCGAGATATGGACTATCGATAATTTACACCTTAGACTCTGCTTCTAACTTGGGCCCAAATTGTAAAATGGTCTTATCTATTCGCGATTTCGTTCCAATTCACATTCCAAGTAATATTCGGCATGCTAATTACATTGCCGGTTGCCAAATTGCATTATCTCTTATAGTTTCCGAGATATGGACTATCGATAATTTACACCTTAGGCTCTGCTTCTAACTTGGGCCCAAATTGTAAAATGGTCTTATCTATTGGCGATTTCGTTCCAATTCACATTCCAAGTAATATTCGGCATGCTAATTACATTGCCGGTTGCCAAATTGAATTATCTCTTATAGTTTCCGAGATATGGACTATCGATAATTTACACCTTAGGCTCTGCTTCTAACTTGGGCCCAAATTGTAAAATGGTCTTACCTATTGGCGATTTCGTTCCAATTCACATTCCAAGTAATATTCGGCATGCTAATTATATTGCCGGTTGCCAAATTGCATTATCTCTTATAGTTTCCGAGATATGGACTATCGATAATTTACACCTTAGGCTCTGCTTCTAACTTGGGCCCAAATTGTAAAATGGTCTTATCTATTGGCGATTTCGTTCCAATTCACATTCCAAGTAATATTCGGCATGCTAATTACATTGCCGGTTGCCAAATTGCATTATCTCTTATAGTTTCCGAGATATGGACTATCGATAATTTACACCTTAGGCTCTGCTTCTAACTTGGGCCCAAATTGTAAAATGGTCTTATCTATTGGCGATTTCGTCCCAATTCACATTCCAAGTGATATTCGGCATGCTAATTACATTGCCGGTTGCGAAATTGCATTATCTCTTATAGTTTCCGAGATATGGACTATCAATAATTTACACCTTAGGCTCTGCTTCTAACTTGGGCCCAAATTGTAAAATGGTCTTATCTATTGGCGATTTCGTTCCAATTCACATTCCAAGTAATATTCGGCATGCTAATTACATTGCCGGTTGCCAAATTGCATTATCTCTTATAGTTTTCGAGATATGGACTATCGATAATTTACACCTTAGGCTCTGCTTCTAACTTGGGCCCAAATTGTAAAATGGTCTTATCTATTGGCGATTTCGTTCCAATTCACATTCCAAGTAATATTCGGCATGCTAATTAAATTGCCGGTTGCCAAATTGCATTATCTCTTATAGTTTCCGAGATATGGACTATCGATAATTTACACCTTAGGCTCTGCTTCTAACTTGGGCCCAAATTGTAAAATGGTCTTATCTATTGGCGATTTCGTTCCAATTCACATTCCAAGTAATATTCGGCATGCTAATTACATTGCCGGTTGCCAAATTGCATTATCTCTTATAGTTTCCGAGATATGGACTATCGATAATTTACACCTTAGGCTCTGCTTCTAACTTGGGCCCAAATTGTAAAATGGTCTTATCTATTGGCGATTTCGTTCCAATTCACACTCCAAGTAATATTCGGCATGCTAATTACATTGCCGGTTGCGAAATTGCATTATCTCTTATAGTTTCCGAGATATGGACTATCAATAATTTATACCTTAGGCTCTGCTTCTAACTTGGGCCCAAATTGTAAAATGGTCTTATCTATTGGCGATTTCGTTCCAATTCACATTCCAAGTAATATTCGGCATGCTAATTACATTGCCGGTTGCCAAATTGCATTATCTCTTATAGTTTCCGAGATATGGACTATCGATAATTTACACCTTAGGCTCTGCTTCTAACTTGGGCCCAAATTGTAAAATGGTCTTATCTATTGGCGATTTCGTTCCAATTCACACTCCAAGTAATATTCGGCATGCTAATTACATTGCCGGTTGCGAAATTGCATTATCTCTTATAGTTTCCGAGATATGGACTATCAATAATTTACACCTTAGGCTCTGCATCTAACTTGGGCCCAAATTGTAAAATGGTCTTATCTATTGGCGATTTCGTTCCAATTCACATTCCAAGTAATATTCGGCATGCTAATTACATTGCCGGTTGCCAAATTGCATTATCTCTTATAGTTTCCGAGATATGGACTATCGATAATTTACACCTTAGGCTCTGCTTCTAACTTGGGCCCAAATTGTAAAATGGCCTTATCTATTGGCGATTTCGTCCCAATTCACATTCCAAGTAATATTCGGCATGCTAATTACATTGCCGGTTGCGAAATTGCATTATCTCTTATAGTTTCAGAGATATGGACTATCGATAATTTACACCTTAGGCTCTGCTTCTAAATTGGGCCCAAATTGTAAAATGGTCTTATCTATTGGCAATTTCGTTCCAATTCACATTCCAAGTAATATTCGGCATGCTAATTACATTGCCGGTTGCCAAATTGCATTATATCTTATAGTTTCCGAGATATGGACTATCGATAATTTACACCTTAGGCTCTGCTTCTAACTTGGGCCCAAATTGTAAAATGGTCTTATCTATTGGCGATTTCGTTCCAATTCACATTCCAAGTAATATTCGGCATGCTAATTACATTGCCGGTTGCCAAATTGCATTATCTCTTATAGTTTCAGAGATATGGACTATCGATAATTTACACCTTAGGCTCTGCTTCTAACTTGGGCCCAAATTGTAAAATGGTCTTATCTATTGGCGATTTCGTTCCAATTCACATTCCAAGTAATATTCGGCATGCTAATTACATTGCCGGTTGCCAAATTGCATTATCTCTTATAGTTTCCGAGATATGGACTATCGATAATTTACACCTTAGGCTCTGCTTCTAACTTGGGCCCAAATTGTAAAATGGTCTTATCTATTGGCGATTTAGTTGCAATTCACATTCCAAGTAATATTCGGCATGCTAATTACATTGCCGGTTGCCAAATTGCATTATCTCTTATAGTTTCCGAGATATGGACTATCGATAATTTACACCTTAGGCTCTGCTTCTAACTTGGGCCCAAATTGTAAAATGGTCTTATCTATTGGCGATTTAATTGCAATTCACATTCCAAGTAATATTCGGCATGCTAATTACATTGCCGGTTGCCAAATTGCATTATCTCTTATAGTTTCCGAGATATGGACTATCGATAATTTACACCTTAGGCTCTGCTTCTAACTTGGGCCCAAATTGTAAAATGGTCTTATCTATTGGCGATCTCGTTCCAATTCACATTCCAAGTAATATTCGGCATGCTAATTACATTGCCGGTTGCCAAATTGTATTATCTCTTATAGTTTCCGAGATATGGACTATCGATAATTTACACCTTAGGCTCTGCTTCTAACTTGGGCCCAAATTGTAAAATGGTCTTATCTATTGGCGATTTCGTTCCAATTCACACTCCAAGTAATATTCGGCATGCTAATTACATTGCCGGTTGCGAAATTGCATTATCTCTTATAGTTTCCGAGATATGGACTATCGATAATTTACACCTTAGGCTCTGCTTCTAACTTGGGCCCAAATTGTAAAATGGTCTTATCTATTGGCGATTTCGTTCCAATTCACATTCCAAGTAATATTCGGCATGCTAATTACATTGCCGGTTGCCAAATTGCATTATCTCTTATAGTTTCCGAGATATGGACTATCGATAATTTACACCTTAGGCTCTGCTTCTAACTTGGGCCCAAATTGTTAAATGGTCTTATCTATTGGCGATTTCGTTCCAATTCACATTCCAAGTAATATTCGGCATGCTAATTACATTGCCGGTTGCCAAATTGCATCATCTCTTATAGTTTCCGAGATATGGACTATCAATAATTTACACCTTAGGCTCTGCTTCTAACTTGGGCCCAAATTGTAAAATGGTCTTATCTATTGGCGATTTCGTTCCAATTCACATTCCAAGTAATACTCGGCATGCTAATTACATTGCCGGTTGCCAAATTGCATTATCTCTTATAGTTTCCGAGATATGGACTATCGATAATTTACACCTTAGGCTCGGCTTCTAACTTGGGCCCAAATTGTAAAATGGTCTTATCTATTGGCGATTTCGTTCCAATTCACATTCCAAGTAATATTCGGCATGCTAATTACATTGCCGGTTGCCAAATTGCATTATCTCTTATAGTTTCCGAGATATGGACTATCGATAATTTACACCTTAGGCTCTGCTTCTAACTTGGGCCCAAATTGTAAAATGGTCTTATCTATTGGCGATTTCGTTCCAATTCACATTCCAAGTAATATTCGGCATGCTAATTAAATTGCCGGTTGCCAAATTGCATTATCTCTTATAGTTTCCGAGATATGGACTATCGATAATTTACACCTTAGGCTCTGCTTCTAACTTGGGCCCAAATTGTAAAATGGTCTTATCTATTGGCGATTTAGTTGCAATTCACATTCCAAGTAATATTCGGCATGCTAATTACATTGCCGGTTGCCAAATTGCATTATCTCTTATAGTTTCCGAGATATGGACTATCGATAATTTACACCTTAGGCTCTGCTTCTAACTTGGGCCCAAATTGTAAAATGGTCTTATCTATTGGCGATTTCGTTCCAATTCACATTCCAAGTAATATTCGGCATGCTAATTACATTGCCGGTTGCCAAGTTGCATTATCTCTTATAGTTTCCGAGATATGGACTATCGATAATTTACACCTTAGGCTCTGCTTCTAACTTGGGCCCAAATTGTAAAATGTTCTTATCTATTGGCGATTTCGTCCCAATTCACATTCCAAGTGATATTCGGCATGCTAATTACATTGCCGGTTGCGAAATTGCATTATCTCTTATAGTTTCCGAGATATGGACTATCAATAATTTACACCTTAGGCTCTGCTTCTAACTTGGGCCCAAATTGTAAAATGGTCTTATCTATTGGCGATTTCGTTCCAATTCACATTCCAAGTAATATTCGGCATGCTAATTACATTGCCGGTTGCCAAATTGCATTATCTCTTATAGTTTCCGAGATATGGACTATCGATAATTTACACCTTAGGCTCTGCTTCTAACTTGGGCCCAAATTGTAAAATGGCCTTATCTATTGGCGATTTCGTCCCAATTCACATTCCAAGTGATATTCGGCATGCTAATTACATTGCCGGTTGCGAAATTGCATTATCTCTTATAGTTTCCGAGATATGGACTATCAATAATTTACACCTTAGGCTCTGCTTCTAACTTGGGCCCAAATTGTAAAATGGTCTTATCTATTGGCGATTTCGTTCCAATTCACATTCCAAGTAATATTCGGCATGCTAATTACATTGCCGGTTGCCAAATTGCATTATCTCTTATAGTTTCCGAGATATGGACTATCGATAATTTACACCTTAGGCTCTGCTTCTAACTTGGGCCCAAATTGTAAAATGGTCTTATCTATTGGCGATTTAGTTGCAATTCACATTCCAAGTAATATTCGGCATGCTAATTACATTGCCGGTTGCCAAATTGCATTATCTCTTATAGTTTCCGAGATATGGACTATCGATAATTTACACCTTAGGCTCTGCTTCTAACTTGGGCCCAAATTGTAAAATGGTCTTATCTATTGGCGATTTCGTTCCAATTCACATTCCAAGTAATATTCGGCATGCTAATTACATTGCCGGTTGCCAAGTTGCATTATCTCTTATAGTTTCCGAGATATGGACTATCGATAATTTACACCTTAGGCTCTGCTTCTAACTTGGGCCCAAATTGTAAAATGTTCTTATCTATTGGCGATTTCGTCCCAATTCACATTCCAAGTGATATTCGGCATGCTAATTACATTGCCGGTTGCGAAATTGCATTATCTCTTATAGTTTCCGAGATATGGACTATCAATAATTTACACCTTAGGCTCTGCTTCTAACTTGGGCCCAAATTGTAAAATGGTCTTATCTATTGGCGATTTCGTTCCAATTCACATTCCAAGTAATATTCGGCATGCTAATTACATTGCCGGTTGCCAAATTGCATTATCTCTTATAGTTTCCGAGATATGGACTATCGATAATTTACACCTTAGGCTCTGCTTCTAACTTGGGCCCAAATTGTAAAATGGTCTTATCTATTGGCGATTTCGTTCCAATTCACATTCCAAGTAATATTCGGCATGCTAATTACATTGCCGGTTGCCAAGTTGCATTATCTCTTATAGTTTCCGAGATATGGACTATCGATAATTTACACCTTAGGCTCTGCTTCTAACTTGGGCCCAAATTGTAAAATGTTCTTATCTATTGGCGATTTCGTCCCAATTCACATTCCAAGTGATATTCGGCATGCTAATTACATTGCCGGTTGCGAAATTGCATTATCTCTTATAGTTTCCGAGATATGGACTATCAATAATTTACACCTTAGGCTCTGCTTCTAACTTGGGCCCAAATTGTAAAATGGTCTTATCTATTGGCGATTTCGTTCCAATTCACATTCCAAGTAATATTCGGCATGCTAATTACATTGCCGGTTGCCAAATTGCATTATCTCTTATAGTTTCCGAGATATGGACTATCGATAATTTACACCTTAGGCTCTGCTTCTAACTTGGGCCCAAATTGTAAAATGGTCTTATCTATTGGCGATTTCGTTCCAATTCACATTCCAAGTAATATTCGGCATGCTAATTACATTGCCGGTTGCCAAATTGCATTATCTCTTATAGTTTCCGAGATATGGACTATCGATAATTTACACCTTAGGCTCTGCTTCTAACTTGGGCCCAAATTGTAAAATGGCCTTATCTATTGGCGATTTCGTTCCAATTCACATTCCAAGTAATATTCGGCATGCTAATTACATTGCCGGTTGCCAAATTGCATTATCTCTTATAGTTTCCGAGATATGGACTATCAATAATTTACACCTTAGGCTCTGCTTCTAACTTGGGCCCAAATTGTAAAATGGTCTTATCTATTGACGATTTCGTTCCAATTCACATTCCAAGTAATATTCGGCATGCTAATTACATTGCCGGTTGCCAAATTGCATTATCTCTTATAGTTTCCGAGATATGGACTATCGATAATTTACACCTTAGGCTCTGCTTCTAACTTGGGCCCAAATTGTAAAATGGCCTTATCTATTGACGATTTCGTCCCAATTCACATTCCAAGTAATATTCGGCATGCTAATTACATTGCCGGTTGCGAAATTGCATTATCTCTTATAGTTTCAGAGATATGGACTATCGATAATTTACACCTTAGGCTCTGCTTCTAACTTGGGCCCAAATTGTAAAATGGTCTTATCTATTGGCAATTTCGTTCCAATTCACATTCCAAGTAATATTCGGCATGCTAATTACATTGCCGGTTGCCAAATTGCATTATCTCTTATAGTTTCCGAGATATGGACTATCGATAATTTATACCTTAGGCTCTGCTTCTAACTTGGGCCCAAATTGTAAAATGGTCTTATCTATTGGCGATTTCGTTCCAATTCACATTCCAAGTAATATTCGGCATGCTAATTACATTGCCGGTTGCCAAATTGCATTAACTCTTATAGTTTCCGAGATATGGACTATCGATAATTTACACCTTAGGCTCTGCTTCTAACTTGGGCCCAAATTGTAAAATGGTCTTATCTATTGGCGATTTCGTTCCAATTCACATTCCAAGTAATATTCGGCATGCTAATTACATTGCCGGTTGCCAAATTGCATTATCTCTTATAGTTTCCGAGATATGGACTATCGATAATTTACACCATAGGCTCTGCTTCTAACTTGTTCCCAAATTGTAAAATGGTCTTATCTATTGGCGATTTCGTTCCAACTCACATTCCAAGTAATATTCGGCATGCTAATTACATTGCCGGTTGCCAAATTGCATTATCTCTTATAGTTTCCGAGATATGGACTATCGATAATTTACACCTTAGGCTCTGCTTCTAACTTGGGCCCAAATTGTGAAATGGTCTTATCTATTGGCGATTTCGTCCCAATTCACATTCCAAGTGATATTCGGCATGCTAATTACATTGCCGGTTGCGAAATTGCATTATCTCTTATAGTTTCCGAGATATGGAATATCAATAATTTACACCTTAGGCTCTGCTTCTAACTTGGGCCCAAATTGTAAAATGGTCTTATCTATTGGCGATTTCGTTCCAATTCACATTCCAAGTAATATTCGGCATGCTAATTACATTGCCGGTTGCCAAATTGCATTATCTCTTATAGTTTCCGATATATGGACTATCGATAATATACACCTTAGGCTCTGCTTCTAACTTGGGCCCAAATTGTAAAATGGTCTTATCTATTGGCGATTTCGTTCCAATTCACATTCCAAGTAATATTCGGCATGCTAATTACATTGCCGGTTGCCAAATTGCACCATCTCTTATAGTTTCCGAGATATGGA
Source organism: Rhynchophorus ferrugineus (assembly GCF_030347505.1). Classification (NCBI taxonomy): domain Eukaryota; kingdom Metazoa; phylum Arthropoda; class Insecta; order Coleoptera; family Curculionidae; genus Rhynchophorus; species Rhynchophorus ferrugineus. The sequence continues at coordinate 244,842 of NW_027472718.1, read as the reverse complement.
CTATCGATAATTTACACCTTAGGCTCTGCTTCTAACTTGGGCCCAAATTGTAAAATGGTCTTATCTATTGGCGATTTCGTCCCAATTCACATTCCAAGTGATATTCGGCATGCTAATTACATTGCCGGTTGCGAAATTGCATTATCTCTTATAGTTTCCGAGATATGGACTATCAATAATTTACACCTTAGGCTCTGCTTCTAACTTGGGCCCAAATTGTAAAATGGTCTTATCTATTGGCGATTTCGTTCCAATTCACATTCCAAGTAATATTCGGCATGCTAATTACATTGCCGGTTGCCAAATTGCATTATCTCTTATAGTTTCCGAGATATGGACTATCGATAATTTACACCTTAGGCTCTGCTTCTAACTTGGGCCCAAATTGTAAAATGGTCTTATCTATTGGCGATTTCGTTCCAATTCACATTCCAAGTAATATTCGGCATGCTAATTACATTGCCGGTTGCCAAATTGCATTATCTCTTATAGTTTCCGAGATATGGACTATCGATAATTTACACCTTAGGCTCTGCTTCTAACTTGGGCATAAATTGTAAAATGGTCTTATCTATTGGCGATTTCGTTCCAATTCACATTCCAAGTAATATTCGACATGCTAATTAAATTGCCGGTTGCCAAATTGCATTATCTCTTATAGTTTCCGAGATATGGACTATCGATAATTTACACCTTAGGCTCTGCTTCTAACTTGGGCCCAAATTGTAAAATGGTCTTATCTATTGGCGATTTAGTTGCAATTCACATTCCAAGTAATATTCGGCATGCTAATTACATTGCCGGTTGCCAAATTGCATTATCTCTTATAGTTTCCGAGATATGGACTATCGATAATTTACACCTTAGGCTCTGCTTCTAACTTGGGCCCAAATTGTAAAATGGTCTTATCTATTGGCGATTTCGTTCCAATTCACATTCCAAGTATTATTCGGCATGCTAATTACATTGCCGGTTGCCAAATTGCATTATCTCTTATAGTTTCCGAGATATGGACTATCGATAATTTACACCTTAGGCTCTGCTTCTAACTTGTGCCCAAATTGTAAAATGGTCTTATCTATTGGCGATTTCGTTCCAATTCACATTCCAAGTAATATTCGGCATGCTAATTACATTGCCGGTTGCCAAATCGCATTATCTCTTATAGTTTCCGGGATATGGACTATCGATAATTTACACCTTAGGCTCTGCTTCTAACTTGGGCCCAAATTGTAAAATGGTCTTATCTATTGGCGATTTCGTTCCAATTCACACTCCAAGTAATATTCGGCATGCTAATTACATTGCCGGTTGCGAAATTGCATTATCTCTTATAGTTTCCGAGATATGGACTATCGATAATTTACACCTTAGGCTCTGCTTCTAACTTGGGCCCAAATTGTAAAATGGTCTTATCTATTGGCGATTTCGTTCCAATTCACATTCCAAGTAATATTCGGCATGCTAATTACATTGCCGTTTGCCAAATTGCATTATCTCTTATAGTTTCCGAGATATGGACTATCGATAATTTACACCTTAGGCTCTGCTTCTAACTTGGGCCCAAATTGTAAAATGGTCTTATCTATTGGCGATTTCGCTCTAATTCACATTCCAAGTAATATTCGGCATGCTAATTACATTGCCGGTTGCCAAATTGCATTATCTCTTATAGTTTCCGAGATATGGACTATCGATAATTTACACCTTAGGCTCTGCTTCTAACTTGGGCCCAAATTGTAAAATGGTCTTATCTATTGGCGATTTCGTCCCAATTCACATTCCAAGTGATATTCGGCATGCTAATTACATTGCCGGTTGCGAAATTGCATTATCTCTTATAGTTTCCGAGATATGGACTATCAATAATTTACACCTTAGGCTCTGCTTCTAACTTGGGCCCAAATTGTAAAATGGTCTTATCTATTGGCGATTTCGTTCCAATTCACATTCCAAGTAATATTCGGCATGCTAATTACATTGCCGGTTGCCAAATTGCATTATCTCTTATAGTTTCCGAGATATGGACTATCGATAATTTACACCTTAGGCTCTGCTTCTAACTTGGGCCCAAATTGTAAAATGGTCTTATCTATTGGCGATTTCGTTCCAATTCACATTCCAAGTAATATTCGGCATGCTAATTACATTGCCGGTTGCCAAATTGCATTATCTCTTATAGTTTCCGAGATATGGACTATCGATAATTTACACCTTAGGCTCTGCTTCTAACTTGGGCCCAAATTGTAAAATGGCCTTATCTATTGGCGATTTCGTTCCAATTCACATTCCAAGTAATATTCGGCATGCTAATTACATTGCCGGTTGCCAAATTGCATTATCTCTTATAGTTTCCGAGATATGGACTATCAATAATTTACACCTTAGGCTCTGCTTCTAACTTGGGCCTAAATTGTAAAATGGTCTTATCTATTGACGATTTCGTTCCAATTCACATTCCAAGTAATATTCGGCATGCTAATTACATTGCCGGTTGCCAAATTGCATTATCTCTTATAGTTTCCGAGATATGGACTATCGATAATTTACACCTTAGGCTCTGCTTCTAACTTGGGCCCAAATTGTAAAATGGCCTTATCTATTGGCGATTTCGTCCCAATTCACATTCCAAGTAATATTCGGCATGCTAATTACATTGCCGGTTGCGAAATTGCTTTATCTCTTATAGTTTCAGAGATATGGACTATCGATAATTTACACCTTAGGCTCTGCTTCTAACTTGGGCCCAAATTGTAAAATGGTCTTATCTATTGGCAATTTCGTTCCAATTCACATTCCAAGTAATATTCGGCATGCTAATTACATTGCCGGTTGCCAAATTGCATTATCTCTTATAGTTTCCGAGATATGGACTATCGATAATTTACACCTTAGGCTCTGCTTCTAACTTGGGCCCAAATTGTAAAATGGTCTTATCTATTGGCGATTTCGTTCCAATTCACATTCCAAGTAATATTCGGCATGCTAATTACATTGCCGGTTGCCAAATTGCATTAACTCTTATAGTTTCCGAGATATGGACTATCGATAATTTACACCATAGGCTCTGCTTCTAACTTGGGCCCAAATTGTAAAATGGTCTTATCTATTGGCGATTTCGTTCCAATTCACATTCCTAGTAATATTCGGAATGCTAATTACATTGCCGGTTGCCAAATTGCATTATCTCTTATAGTTTCCGAGATATGGACTATCGATAATTTACACCATAGGCTCTGCTTCTAACTTGGGCCCAAATTGTAAAATGGTCTTATCTATTGGCGATTTCGTTCCAATTCACATTCCAAGTAATATTCGGCATGCTAATTACATTGCCGGTTGCCAAATTGCATTATCTCTTATAGTTTCCGAGATATGGACTATCGATAATTTACACCTTAGGCTCTGCTTCTAACTTGGGCCCAAATTGTAAAATGGTCTTATCTATTGGCGATTTCGTTCCAATTCACATTCCAAGTAATATTCGGCATGCTAATTACATTGCCGTTTGCCAAATTGCATTATCTCTTATAGTTTCCGAGATATGGACTATCGATAATTTACACCTTAGGCTCTGCTTCTAACTTGGGCCCAAATTGTAAAATGGTCTTATCTATTGGCGATTTCGTTCCAATTCACATTCCAAGTAATATTCGGCATGCTAATTACATTGCCGGTTGCCAAATTGAATTATCTCTTATAGTTTCCGAGATATGGACTATCGATAATTTACACCTTAGGCTCTGCTTCTAACTTGGGCCCAAATTGTAAAATGGTCTTACCTATTGGCGATTTCGTTCCAATTCACATTCCAAGTAATATTCGGCATGCTAATTACATTGCCGGTTGCCAAATTGCATTATCTCTTATAGTTTCCGAGATATGGACTATCGATAATTTACACCTTAGGCTCTGCTTCTAACTTGGGCCCAAATTGTAAAATGGTCTTATCTATTGGCGATTTCGTTCCAATTCACATTCCAAGTAATATTCGGCATGCTAATTACATTGCCGGTTGCCAAATTGCATTATCTCTTATAGTTTCCGAGATAAGGACTATCGATAATTTACACCTTAGGCTCTGCTTCTAACTTGGGCCCAAATTGTAAAATGGTCTTATCTATTGGCGATTTCGTCCCAATTCACATTCCAAGTGATATTCGGCATGCTAATTACATTGCCGGTTGCGAAATTGCATTATCTCTTATAGTTTCCGAGATATGGACTATCGATAATTTACACTTTAGGCTCTGCTTCTAACTTGGGCCCAAATTGTAAAATGGTCTTATCTATTGGCGATTTCGTTCCAATTCACATTCCAAGTAATATTCGGCATGCTAATTATATTGCCGGTTGCCAAATTGCATTATCTCTTATAGTTTCCGAGATATGGACTATCGATAATTTACACCTTAGGCTCTGCTTCTAACTTGGGCCCAAATTGTAAAATGGTCTTATCTATTGGCGATTTAGTTGCAATTCACATTCCAAGTAATATTCGGCATGCTAATTACATTGCCGGTTGCCAAATTGCATTATCTCTTATAGTTTCCGAGATATGGACTATCGATAATTTACACCTTAGGCTCTGCTTCTAACTTGGGCCCAAATTGTAAAATGGTCTTATCTATTGGCGATTTCGTTCCAATTCACATTCCAAGTAATATTCGGCATGCTAATTACATTGCCGGTTGCCAAATTGCATTATCTCTTATAGTTTCCGAGATATGGACTATCGATAATTTACACCTTAGGCTCTGCTTCTAACTTGGGCCCAAATTGTAAAATGGTCTTATCTATTGGGGATTTCGTTCCAATTCACATTCCAAGTAATATTCGGCATGCTAATTACATTGCCGGTTGCCAAATTGCATTATCTCTTATAGTTTCCGAGATATGGACTATCAATAATTTACACCTTAGGCTCTGCTTCTAACTTGGGCCCAAATTGTAAAATGGTCTTATCTATTGACGATTTCGTTCCAATTCACATACCAAGTAATATTCGGCATGCTAATTACATTGCCGGTTGCCAAATTGCATTATCTCTTATAGTTTCCGAGATATGGACTATCGATAATTTACACCTTAGGCTCTGCTTCTAACTTGGGCCCAAATTGTAAAATGGCCTTATCTATTGGCGATTTCGTCCCAATTCACACTCCAAGTAATATTCGGCATGCTAATTACATTGCCGGTTGCGAAATTGCATTATCTCTTATAGTTTCAGAGATATGGACTATCGATAATTTACACCTTAGGCTCTGCTTCTAACTTGGGCCCAAATTGTAAAATGGTCTTATCTATTGGCAATTTCGTTCCAATTCACATTTCAAGTAATATTCGGCATGCTAATTACATTGCCGGTTGCCAAATTGCATTATCTCTTATAGTTTCCGAGATATGGACTATCGATAATTTACACCTTAGGCTCTGCTTCTAACTTGGGCCCAAATTGTAAAATGGTCTTATCTATTGGCGATTTAGTTGCAATTCACATTCCAAGTAATATTCGGCATGCTAATTACATTGCCGGTTGCCAAATTGCATTATCTCTTATAGTTTCCGAGATATGGACTATCGATAATTTACACCTTAGGCTCTGCTTCTAACTTGGGCCCAAATTGTAAAATGGTCTTATCTATTGGCGATTTCGTTCCAATTCACATTCCAAGTAATATTCGGCATGCTAATTACATTGCCGGTTGCCAAATTGCATTATCTCTTATAGTTTCCGAGATATGGACTATCGATTATTTACACCTTAGGCTCTGCTTCTAACTTGGGCCCAAATTGTAAAATGGTCTTATCTATTGGCGATTTCGTTCCAATTCACATTCCAAGTAATATTCGGCATGCTAATTACATTACCGGTTGCCAAATTGCATTATCTCTTATAGTTTCCGAGATATGGACTATCGATAATTTACACCTTAGGCTCTGCTTCTAACTTGGGCCCAAATTGTAAAATGGTCTTATCTATTGGCGATTTAGTTGCAATTCACAATCCAAGTAATATTCGGCATGCTAATTACATTGCCGGTTGCCAAATTGCATTATCTCTTATAGTTTCCGAGATATGGACTATCGATAATTTACACCTTAGGCTCTGCTTCTAACTTGGGCCCAAATTGTAAAATGGTCTTATCTATTGGCGATTTCGTTCCAATTCACATTCCAAGTAATATTCGGCATGCTAATTACATTGCCGGTTGCCAAATTGCATTATCTCTTATAGTTTCCGAGATATGGACTATCGATAATTTACACCTTAGGCTCTGCTTCTAACTTGGGCCCAAATTGTAAAATGGTCTTATCTATTGGCGATTTCGTTCCAATTCACATTCCAAGTAATATTCGGCATGCTAATTACATTGCCGGTTGCCAAATTGCATTATCTCTTATAGTTTCCGAGATATGGACTATCAATAATTTACACCTTAGGCTCTGCTTCTAACTTGGGCCCAAATTGTAAAATGGCCTTATCTATTGACGATTTCGTTCCAATTCACATTCCAAGTAATATTCGGCATGCTAATTACATTGCCGGTTGCCAAATTGCATTATCTCTTATAGTTTCCGAGATATGGACTATCGATAATTTACACCTTAGGCTCTGCTTCTAACTTGGGCCCAAATTGTAAAATGGCCTTATCTATTGGCGATTTCGTCCCAATTCACATTCCAAGTAATATTCGGCATGCTAATTACATTTCCGGTTGCGAAATTGCATTATCTCTTATAGTTTCAGAGATATGGACTATCGATAATTTACACCTTAGGGTCTGCTTCTAACTTGGGCCCAAATTGTAAAATGGTCTTATCTATTGGCAATTTCGTTCCAATTCACATTCCAAGTAATATTCGGCATGCTAATTACATTGCCGGTTGCCAAATTGCATTATCTCTTATAGTTTCCGAGATATGGACTATCGATAATTTACACCTTAGGCTCTGCTTCTAACTTGGGCCCAAATTGTAAAATGGTCTTATCTATTGGCGATTTCGTTCCAATTCACATTCCAAGTAATATTCGGCATGCTAATTACATTGCCGGTTGCCAAATTGCATTAACTCTTATAGTTTCCGAGATATGGACTATCGATAATTTACACCATAGGCTCTGCTTCTAACTTGGGCCCAAATTGTAAAATGGTCTTATCTATTGGCGATTTCGTTCCAATTCACATTCCTAGTAATATTCGGAATGCTAATTACATTGCCGGTTGCCAAATTGCATTATCTCTTATAGTTTCCGAGATATGGACTATCGATAATTTACACCATAGGCTCTGCTTCTAACTTGGGCCCAAATTGTAAAATGGTCTTATCTATTGGCGATTTCGTTCCAATTCACATTCCAAGTAATATTCGGCATGCTAATTACATTGCCGGTTGCCAAATTGCATTATCTCTTATAGTTTCCGAGATATGGACTATCGATAATTTACACCTTAGGCTCTGCTTCTAACTTGGGCCCAAATTGTAAAATGGTCTTATCTATTGGCGATTTCGTTCCAATTCACATTCCAAGTAATATTCGGCATGCTAATTACATTGCCGTTTGCCAAATTGCATTATCTCTTATAGTTTCCGAGATATGGACTATCGATAATTTACACCTTAGGCTCTGCTTCTAACTTGGGCCCAAATTGTAAAATGGTCTTATCTATTGGCGATTTCGTTCCAATTCACATTCCAAGTAATATTCGGCATGCTAATTACATTGCCGGTTGCCAAATTGAATTATCTCTTATAGTTTCCGAGATATGGACTATCGATAATTTACACCTTAGGCTCTGCTTCTAACTTGGGCCCAATTTGTAAAATGGTCTTACCTATTGGCGATTTCGTTCCAATTCACATTCCAAGTAATATTCGGCATGCTAATTACATTGCCGGTTGCCAAATTGCATTATCTCTTATAGTTTCCGAGATATGGACTATCGATAATTTACACCTTAGGCTCTGCTTCTAACTTGGGCCCAAATTGTAAAATGGTCTTATCTATTGGCGATTTCGTTCCAATTCACATTCCAAGTAATATTCGGCATGCTAATTACATTGCCGGTTGCCAAATTGCATTATCTCTTATAGTTTCCGAGATAAGGACTATCGATAATTTACACCTTAGGCTCTGCTTCTAACTTGGGCCCAAATTGTAAAATGGTCTTATCTATTGGCGATTTCGTCCCAATTCACATTCCAAGTGATATTCGGCATGCTAATTACATTGCCGGTTGCGAAATTGCATTATCTCTTATAGTTTCCGAGATATGGACTATCGATAATTTACACTTTAGGCTCTGCTTCTAACTTGGGCCCAAATTGTAAAACGGTCTTATCTATTGGCGATTTCGTTCCAATTCACATTCCAAGTAATATTCGGCATGCTAATTATATTGCCGGTTGCCAAATTGCATTATCTCTTATAGTTTCCGAGATATGGACTATCGATAATTTACACCTTAGGCTCTGCTTCTAACTTGGGCCCAAATTGTAAAATTTTCTTATCTATTGGCGATTTAGTTGCAATTCACATTCCAAGTAATATTCGGCATGTTAATTACATTGCCGGTTGCCAAATTGCATTATCTCTTATAGTTTCCGAGATATGGACTATCGATAATTTACACCTTAGGCTCTGCTTCTAACTTGGGCCCAAATTGTAAAATGGTCTTATCTATTGGCGATTTCGTTCCAATTCACATTCCAAGTAATATTCGGCATGCTAATTACATTGCCGGTTGCCAAATTGCATTATCTCTTATAGTTTCCGAGATATGGACTATCGATAATTTACACCTTAGGCTCTGCTTCTAACTTGGGCCCAAATTGTAAAATGGTCTTATCTATTGGGGATTTCGTTCCAATTCACATTCCAAGTAATATTCGGCATGCTAATTACATTGCCGGTTGCCAAATTGCATTATCTCTTATAGTTTCCGAGATATGGACTATCAATAATTTACAACTTAGGCTCTGCTTCTAACTTGGGCCCAAATTGTAAAATGGTCTTATCTATTGACGATTTCGTTCCAATTCACATACCAAGTAATATTCGGCATGCTAATTACATTGCCGGTTGCCAAATTGCATTATCTCTTATAGTTTCCGAGATATGGACTATCGATAATTTACACCTTAGGCTCTGCTTCTAACTTGGGCCCAAATTGTAAAATGGCCTTATCTATTGGCGATTTCGTCCCAATTCACATTCCAAGTAATATTCGGCATGCTAATTACATTGCCGGTTGCGAAATTGCATTATCTCTTATAGTTTCAGAGATATGGACTATCGATAATTTACACCTTAGGCTCTGCTTCTAACTTGGGCCCAAATTGTAAAATGGTCTTATCTATTGGCGATTTCGTTCCAATTCACATTCCAAGTAATATTCGGCATTCTAATTACATTGCCGGTTGCCAAATTGCATTAACTCTTATAGTTTCCGAGATATGGACTATCGATAATTTACACCTTAGGCTCTGCTTCTAACTTGGGCCCAAATTGTAAAATGGTCTTATCTATTGGCGATTTCGTTCCAATTCACACTCCAAGTAATATTCGGCATGCTAATTACATTGCCGGTTGCGAAATTGCATGATCTCTTATAGTTTCCGAGATATGGACTATCGATAATTTACACCTTAGGCTCTGCTTCTAACTTGGGCCCAAATTGTAAAATGGTCTTATCTATTGGCGATTTCGTCCCAATTCACATTCCAAGTGATATTCGGCATGCTAATTACATTGCCGGTTGCGACATTGCATTATCTCTTATAGTTTCCGAGATATGGACTATCAATAATTTACACCTTAGGCTCTGCTTCTAACTTGGGCCCAAATTGTAAAATGGTCTTATCTATTGGCGATTTCGTTCCAATTCACATTCCAAGTAATATTCGGCATGCTAATTACATTGCCGGTTGCCAAATTGCATTATCTCTTATAGTTTCCGAGATATGGACTATCGATAATTTACACCTTAGGCTCTGCTTCTAACTTGGGCCCAAATTGTAAAATGGTCTTATCTATTGGCGATTTCGTTCCAATTCACATTCCAAGTAATATTCGGCATGCTAATTACATTGCCGGTTGCCAAATTGCATTATCTCTTATAGTTTCCGAGATATGGACTATCGATAATTTACACCTTAGGCTCTGCTTCTAACTTGGGCCCAAATTGTAAAATGGTCTTATCTATTGGCGATTTCGTTCCAATTCACATTCCAAGTAATATTCGGCATGCTAATTACATTGCCGGTTGCCAAATTGCATTATCTCTTATAGTTTCCGAGATATGGACTATCGATAATTTACACCTTAGGCTCTGCTTCTAACTTGGGCCCAAATTGTAAAATGGTCTTATCTATTGGCGATTTAGTTGCAATTCACATTCCAAGTAATATTCGGCATGCTAATTACATTGCCGGTTGCCAAATTGCATTATCTCTTATAGTTTCCGAGATATGGACTATCGATAATTTACACCTTAGGCTCTGCTTCTAACTTGGGCCCAAATTGTAAAATGGTCTTATCTATTGGCGATTTCGTTCCAATTCACATTCCAAGTAATATTCGGCATGCTAATTACATTGCCGGTTGCCAAATTGCATTATCTCTTATAGTTTCCGAGATATGGACTATCGATAATTTACACCTTAGGCTCTGCTTCTAACTTGGGCCCAAATTGTAAAATGGTCTTATCTATTGGCGATTTCGTTCCAATTCACACTCCAAGTAATATTCGGCATGCTAATTACATTGCCGGTTGCGAAATTGCATTATCTCTTATAGTTTCCGAGATATGGACTATCGATAATTTACACCTTAGGCTCTGCTTCTAACTTGGGCCCAAATTGTAAAATGGTCTTATCTATTGGCGATTTCGTTCCAATTCACATTCCAAGTAATATTCGGCATGCTAATTACATTGCCGGTTGCCAAATTGCATTATCTCTTATAGTTTCCGAGATATGGACTATCGATAATTTACACCTTAGGCTCTGCTTCTAACTTGGGCCCAAATTGTAAAATGGTCTTATCTATTGGCGATTTCGTTCCAATTCACATTCCAAGTAATATTCGGCATGCTAATTACATTGCCGGTTGCGAAATTGCATGATCTCTTATAGTTTCCGAGATATGGACTATCGATAATTTACACCTTAGGCTCTGCTTCTAACTTGGGCCCAAATTGTAAAATGGTCTTATCTATTGGCGATTTCGTTCCAATTCACATTCCAAGTAATACTCGGCATGCTAATTACATTGCCGGTTGCCAAATTGCATTATCTCTTATAGTTTCCGAGATATGGACTATCGATAATTTACACCTTAGGCTCTGCTTCTAACTTGGGCCCAAATTGTAAAATGGTCTTATCTATTGGCGATTTCGTTCCAATTCACATTCCAAGTAATATTCGGCATGCTAATTACATTGCCGGTTGCCAAATTGCATTATCTCTTATAGTTTCCGAGATATGGACTATCGATAATTTACACCTTAGGCTCTGCTTCTAACTTGGGCCCAAATTGTAAAATGGTCTTATCTATAGGCGATTTAGTTGCAATTCACATTCCAAGTAATATTCGGCATGCTAATTACATTGCCGGTTGCCAAATTGCATTATCTCTTATAGTTTCCGAGATATGGACTATCGATAATTTACACCTTAGGCTCTGCTTCTAACTTGGGCCCAAATTGTAAAATGGTCTTATCTATTGGCGATTTCGTTCCAATTCACATTCCAAGTAATATTCGGCATGCTAATTACATTGCCGGTTGCCAAATTGCATTATCTCTTATAGTTTCCGAGATATGGACTATCGATAATTTACACCTTAGGCTCTGCTTCTAACTTGGGCCCAAATTGTAAAATGGTCTTATCTATTGGCGATTTCGTTCCAATTCACACTCCAAGTAATATTCGGCATGCTAATTACATTGCCGGTTGCGAAATTGCATTATCTCTTATAGTTTCCGAGATATGGACTATCGATAATTTACACCTTAGGCTCTGCTTCTAACTTGGGCCCAAATTGTAAAATGGTCTTATCTATTGGCGATTTCGTTCCAATTCACATTCCAAGTAATATTCGGCATGCTAATTACATTGCCGGTTGCCAAATTGCATTATCTCTTATAGTTTCCGAGATATGGACTATCGATAATTTACACCTTAGGCTCTGCTTCTAACTTGGGCCCAAATTGTAAAATGGTCTTATCTATTGGCGATTTAGTTGCAATTCACATTCCAAGTACTATTCGGCATGCTAATTACATTGCCGGTTGCCAAATTGCATTATCTCTTATAGTTTCCGAGATATGGACTATCGATAATTTACACCTTAGGCTCTGCTTCTAACTTGGGCCCAAATTGTAAAATGGTCTTATCTATTGGCGATTTCGTTCCAATTCACATTCCAAGTAATATTCGGCATGCTAATTACATTGCCGGTTGCCAAATTGCATTATCTCTTATAGTTTCCGAGATATGGACTATCGATAATTTACACCTTAGGCTCTGCTTCTAACTTGGGCCCAAATTGTAAAATGGTCTTATCTATTGGCGATTTCGTTCCAATTCACACTCCAAGTAATATTCGGCATGCTAATTACATTGCCAGTTGCGAAATTGCATTATCTCTTATAGTTTCCGAGATATGGACTATCGATAATTTACACCTTAGGCTCTGCTTTTAACTTGGGCCCAAATTGTAAAATGGTCTTATATATTGGCGATTTCGTTCCAATTCACATTCCAAGTAATATTCGGCATGCTAATTACATTGCCGGTTGCCAAATTGCATTATCTCTTATAGTTTCCGAGATATGGACTATCGATAATTTACACCTTAGGCTCTGCTTCTAATTTGGGCCCAAATGGTAAAATGGTCTTATCTATTGGCGATTTCGTCCCAATTCACATTCCAAGTGATATTCGGCATGCTAATTACATTGCCGGTTGCGAAATTGCATTATCTCTTATAGTTTCCGAGATATGGACTATCAATAATTTACACCTTTGGCTCTGCTTCTAACTTGGGCCCAAATTGTAAAATGGTCTTATCTATTGGCGATTTCGTTCCAATTCACATTCCAAGTAATATTCGGCATGCTAATTACATTGCCGGTTGCCAAATTGCATTATCTCTTATAGTTTCCGAGATATGGACTATCGATAATTTACACCTTAGGCTCTGCTTCTAACTTGGGCCCAAATTGTAAAATGGTCTTATCTATTGGCGATTTCGTTCCAATTCACATTCCAAGTAATATTCGGCATGCTAATTACATTGCCGGTTGCCAAATTGAATTATCTCTTATAGTTTCCGAGATATGGACTATCGATAATTTACACCTTAGGCTCTGCTTCTAACTTGGGCCCAAATTGTAAAATGGTCTTATCTATTGGCGATTTCGTTCCAATTCACATTCCAAGTAATATTCGGCATGCTAATTACATTGCCGGTTGCCAAATTGCATTATCTCTTATAGTTTCCGAGATATGGACTATCGATAATTTACACCTTAGGCTCTGCTTCTAACTTGGGCCCAAATTGTAAAATGGTCTTATCTATTGGCGATTTCGTTCCAATTCACACTCCAAGTAATATTCGGCATGCTAATTACATTGCCGGTTGCGAAATTGCATTATCTCTTATAGTTTCCGAGATATGGACTATCGATAATTTACACCTTAGGCTCTGCTTCTAACTTGGGCCCAAATTGTAAAATGGTCTTATCTATTGGCGATTTCGTTCCAATTCACATTCCAAGTAATATTCGGCATGCTAATTACATTGCCGGTTGCCAAATTGCATTATCTCTTATAGTTTCCGAGATATGGACTATCGATAATTTACACCTTAGGCTCTGCTTCTAACTTGGGCCCAAATTGTAAAATGGTCTTATCTATTGGCGATTTAGTTGCAATTCACATTCCAAGTACTATTCGGCATGCTAATTACATTGCCGGTTGCCAAATTGCATTATCTCTTATAGTTTCCGAGATATGGACTATCGATAATTTACACCTTAGGCTCTGCTTCTAACTTGGGCCCAAATTGTAAAATGGTCTTATCTATTGGCGATTTCGTTCCAATTCACATTCCAAGTAATATTCGGCATGCTAATTACATTGCCGGTTGCCAAATTGCATTATCTCTTATAGTTTCCGAGATATGGACTATCGATAATTTACACCTTAGGCTCTGCTTCTAACTTGGGCCCAAATTGTAAAATGGTCTTATCTATTGGCGATTTCGTTCCAATTCACACTCCAAGTAATATTCGGCATGCTAATTACATTGCCAGTTGCGAAATTGCATTATCTCTTATAGTTTCCGAGATATGGACTATCGATAATTTACACCTTAGGCTCTGCTTTTAACTTGGGCCCAAATTGTAAAATGGTCTTATATATTGGCGATTTCGTTCCAATTCACATTCCAAGTAATATTCGGCATGCTAATTACATTGCCGGTTGCCAAATTGCATTATCTCTTATAGTTTCCGAGATATGGACTATCGATAATTTACACCTTAGGCTCTGCTTCTAATTTGGGCCCAAATGGTAAAATGGTCTTATCTATTGGCGATTTCGTCCCAATTCACATTCCAAGTGATATTCGGCATGCTAATTACATTGCCGGTTGCGAAATTGCATTATCTCTTATAGTTTCCGAGATATGGACTATCAATAATTTACACCTTTGGCTCTGCTTCTAACTTGGGCCCAAATTGTAAAATGGTCTTATCTATTGGCGATTTCGTTCCAATTCACATTCCAAGTAATATTCGGCATGCTAATTACATTGCCGGTTGCCAAATTGCATTATCTCTTATAGTTTCCGAGATATGGACTATCGATAATTTACACCTTAGGCTCTGCTTCTAACTTGGGCCCAAATTGTAAAATGGTCTTATCTATTGGCGATTTCGTTCCAATTCACATTCCAAGTAATATTCGGCATGCTAATTACATTGCCGGTTGCCAAATTGAATTATCTCTTATAGTTTCCGAGATATGGACTATCGATAATTTACACCTTAGGCTCTGCTTCTAACTTGGGCCCAAATTGTAAAATGGTCTTACCTATTGGCGATTTCGTTCCAATTCACATTCCAAGTAATATTCGGCATGCTAATTACATTGCCGGTTGCCAAATTGCATTATCTCTTATAGTTTCCGAGATATGGACTATCGATAATTTACACCTTAGGCTCTGCTTCTAACTTGGGCCCAAATTGTAAAATGGTCTTATCTATTGGCGATTTCGTTCCAATTCACATTCCAAGTAATATTCGGCATGCTAATTACATTGCCGGTTGCCAAATTGCATTATCTCTTATAGTTTCCGAGATATGGACTATCGATAATTTACACCTTAGGCTCTGCTTCTAACTTGGGCCCAAATTGTAAAATGGTCTTATCTATTGGCGATTTCGTCCCAATTCACATTCCAAGTGATATTCGGCATGCTAATTACATTGCAGGTTGCGAAATTGCATTATCTCTTATAGTTTCCGAGATATGGACTATCGATAATTTACACCTTAGGCTCTGCTTCTAACTTGGGCCCAAATTGTAAAATGGTCTTATCTATTGGCGATTTCGTTCCAATTCACATTCCAAGTAATATTCGGCATGCTAATTACATTGCCGGTTGCCAAATTGCATTATCTCTTATAGTTTCCGAGATATGGACTATCGATAATTTACACCTTAGGCTCTGCTTCTAACTTGGGCCCAAATTGTAAAATGGTCGTATCTATTGGCGATTTAGTTGCAATTCACATTCCAAGTAATATTCGGCATGCTAATTACATTGCCGGTTGCCAAATTGCATTATCTCTTATAGTTTCCGAGATATGGACTATCGATAATTTACACCTTAGGCTCTGCTTCTAACTTGGGCCCAAATTGTAAAATGGTCTTACCTATTGGCGATTTCGTTCCAATTCACATTCCAAGTAATATTCGGCATGCTAATTACATTGCCGGTTGCCAAATTGCATTATCTCTTATAGTTTCCGAGATATGGACTATCGATAATTTACACCTTAGGCTCTGCTTCTAACTTGGGCCCATATTGTAAAATGGTCTTATCTATTGGCGATTTCGTCCCAATTCACATTCCAAGTGATATTCGGCATGCTAATTACATTGCCGGTTGCGAAATTGCATTATCTCTTATAGTTTCCGAGATATGGACTATCGATAATTTACACCTTAGGCTCTGCTTCTAACTTGGGCCCAAATTGTAAAATGGTCTTATCTATTGGCGATTTCGTTCCAATTCACATTCCAAGTAATATTCGGCATGCTAATTACATTGCCGGTTGCCAAATTGCATTATCTCTTATAGTTTCCGAGATATGGACTATCGATAATTTACACCTTAGGCTCTGCTTCTAGCTTGGGCCCAAATTGTAAAATGGTCTTATCTATTGGCGATTTCGTTCCAATTCACATTCCAAGTAATATTCGGCATGCTAATTACATTGCCGGTTGCCAAATTGCATTATCTCTTATAGTTTCCGAGATATGGATTATCGATAATTTACACCTTAGGCTCTGCTTCTAACTTGGGCCCAAATTGTAAAATGGTCTTATCTATTGGCGATTTCGTTCCAATTCACATTCCAAGTAATATCCGGCATGCTAATTACATTGCCGGTTGCCAAATTGCATTATCTCTTATAGTTTCCGAGATATGGACTATCTATAATTTACACCTTAGGCTCTGCTTCTAACTTGGGCCCAAATTGTAAAATGGTCTTATCTATTGGCGATTTCGTCCCAATTCACATTCCAAGTGATATTCGGCATGCTAATTACATTGCCGGTTGCGAAATTGCATTAACTCTTATAGTTTCCGAGATATGGACTATCAATAATTTACACCTTAGGCTCTGCTTCTAACTTGGGCCCAAATTGTAAAATGGTCTTATCTATTGGCGATTTCGTTCCAATTCACATTCCAAGTAATATTCGGCATGCTAATTACATTGCCGGTTGCCAAATTGCATTATCTCTTATAGTTTCCGAGATATGGACTATCGATAATTTACACCTTAGGCTCTGCTTCTAACTTGGGCCCAAATTGTAAAATGGTCTTATCTATTGGCGATTTCGTTCCAATTCACATTCCAAGTAATATTCGGCATGCTAATTACATTGCCGGTTGCCAAATTGCATTATCTCTTACAGTTTCCGAGATATGGACTATCGATAATTTACACCTTAGGCTCTGCTTCTAACTTGGGCCCAAATTGTAAAATGGTCTTATCTATTGGCGATTTCGTTCCAATTCACATTCCAAGTAATATTCGGCATGCTAATTACATTGCCGGTTGCCAAATTGCATTATCTCTTATAGTTTCCGAGATATGGACTATCGATAATTTACACCTTAGGCTCTGCTTCTAACTTGGGCCCAAATTGTAAAATGGTCTTATCTATTGGCGATTTCGTTCCAATTCACATTCCAAGTAATATTCGGCATGCTAATTACATTGCCGGTTGCCAAATTGCATTATCTCTTATAGTTTCCGAGATATGGAATATCGATAATTTACACCTTAGGCTCTGCTTCTAACTTGGGCCCAAATTGTAAAATGGTCTTATCTATTGGCGTTTTCTTTCCAATTCACATTCCAAGTAATATTCGGCATGCTAATTACACTGCCGGTTGCCAAATTGCATTATCTCTTATAGTTTCCGAGATATGGACTATCGATAATTTACACCTTAGGCTCTGCTTCTAACTTGGGCCCAAATTGTAAAATCGTCTTATCTATTGGCGATTTCGTTCCAATTCACATTCCAAGTAATATTCGGCATGCTAATTACATTGCCGGTTGCCAAATTGCATTATCTTTTATAGTTTCCGAGATATGGACTATCGATAATTTACACCTTAGGCTCTGCTTCTAACTTGGGCCCAAATTGTAAAATCGTCTTATCTATTGGCGATTTCGTTCCAATTCACATTCCAAGTAATATTCGGCATGCTAATTACATTGCCGGTTGCCAAATTGCATTATCTCTTATAGTTTCCGAGATATGGACTATCGGTAATTTACACCTTAGGCTCTGCTTCTAACTTGGGCCCAAATTGTAAAATGGTCTTATCTATTGGCGATTTCGTTCCAATTCACATTCCAAGTAATATCCGGCATGCTAATTACATTGCCGGTTGCCAAATTGAATTATCTCTTATAGTTTCCGAGATATGGACTATCGATAATTTACACCTTAGGCTCTGCTTCTAACTTGGGCCCAAATTGTAAAATGGTCATACCTATAGGCGATTTCGTTCCAATTCACATTCCAAGTAATATTCGGCATGCTAATTACATTGCCGGTTGCCAAATTGCATTATCTCTTATAGTTTCCGAGATATGGACTATCGATAATTTACACCTTAGGCTCTGCTTCTAACTTGGGCCCAAATTGTAAAATGGTCTTATCTATTGGCGATTTCGTTCCAATTCACATTCCAAGTAATATTCGGCGTGCTAATTACATTGCCGGTTGCCATATTGCATTATCTCTTATAGTTTCCGAGATAT
This sequence comes from Rhynchophorus ferrugineus, assembly GCF_030347505.1. Classification (NCBI taxonomy): domain Eukaryota; kingdom Metazoa; phylum Arthropoda; class Insecta; order Coleoptera; family Curculionidae; genus Rhynchophorus; species Rhynchophorus ferrugineus. The sequence goes on along the minus strand of NW_027472718.1, from coordinate 226,255 downwards.
GGACTATCGATAATTTACATCTTAGGCTCTGCTTCTAACTTGGGCCCAAATTGTAAAATCGTCTTATCTATTGGCGATTTCGTTCCAATTCACATTCCAAGTAATATTCGGCATGCTAATTACATTGCCGGTTGCCAAATTGCATTATCTCTTATAGTTTATGAGATATGGACTATCGATAATTTACACCTTAGGCTCTGCTTCTAACTTGAGCCCAAATTGTAAAATGGTCTTATCTATTGGCGATTTCGTTCCAATTCACATTCCAAGTAATATCCGGCATGCTAATTACATTGCCGGTTGCCAAATTGAATTATCTCTTATAGTTTCCGAGATATGGACTATCGATAATTTACACCTTAGGCTCTGCTTCTAACTTGGGCCCAAATTGTAAAATGGTCTTATCTATTGGCGATTTCGTTCCAATTCACATTCCAAGTAATATTCGGCATGCTAATTACATTGCCGGTTGCCAAATTGCATTATCTCTTATAGTTTCCGAGATATGGACTATCGATAATTTACATCTTAGGCTCTGCTTCTAACTTGGGCCCAAATTGTAAAATGGTCTTATCTATTGGCGATTTCGTTCCAATTCACATTCCAAGTAATATTCGGCATGCTAATTACATTGCCGGTTGCCAAATTGCATTATCTCTTATAGTTTCCGAGATACGGACTATCGATAATTTACACCTTAGGCTCTGCTTCTAACTTGGGCCCAAATTGTAAAATGGTCTTATCTATTGGCGATTTCGTCCCAATTCACATTCCAAGTAATATACGGCATGCTAATTACATTGCCGGTTGCGAAATTGCATTATATCTTATAGTTTCCGAGATATGGACTATCAATAATTTACACCTTAGGCTCTGCTTCTAACTTGGGCCCAAATTGTAAAATGGCCTTATCTATTGGCGATTTCGTTCCAATTCACATTCCAAGTAATATTCGGCATGCTAATTACATTGCCGGTTGCCAAATTGTATTATCTCTTATAGTTTCCGAGATATGGACTATCGATAATTTACACCTTAGGCTCTGCTTCTAACTTGGTCCCAAATTTTAAAATGGTCTTATCTATTTTCGATTTCGTTCCAATTCACATTCCAAGTAATATTCGGCATGCTAATTACATTGCCGGTTGCCAAATTGCATTATCTCTTATAGTTTCCGAGATATGGACTATCGATAATTTACACCTTAGGCACTGCTTCTAACTTGGGCCCAAATTGTAAAATGGTCTTATCTATTGGCGATTTCGTTCCAATTCACATTCCAAGTAATATTCGGCATGCTAATTACATTGCCGGTTGCCAAATTGCATTATCTCTTATAGTTTCCGAGATATGGACTATCGATAATTTACACCTTAGGCTCTGCTTCTAACTTGGGCCCAAATTGTAAAATGGTCTTATCTATTGGCGATTTCGTTCCAATTCACATTCCAAGTAATATCCGGCATGCTAATTACATTGCCGGTTGCCAAATTGAATTATCTCTTATAGTTTCCGAGATATGGACTATCGATAATTTACACCTTAGGCTCTGCTTCTAACTTGGGCCCAAATTGTAAAATGGTCTTATCTATTGGCGATTTCGTTCCAATTCACATTCCAAGTAATATCCGGCATGCTAATTACATTGCCGGTTGCCAAATTGAATTATCTCTTATAGTTTCCGAGATATGGACTATCGATAATTTACACCTTAGGCTCTGCTTCTAACTTGGGCCCAAATTGTAAAATGGTCTTATCTATTGGCGATTTCGTTCCAATTCACATTCCAAGTAATATTCGGCATGCTAATTACATTGCCGGTTGCCAAATTGCATTATCTCTTATAGTTTCCGAGATATGGACTATCGATAATTTACACCTTAGGCTCTGCTTCTAACTTGGGCCCAAATTGTAAAATGGTCTTATCTATTGGCGATTTCGTTCCAATTCACATTCCAAGTAATATCCGGCATGCTAATTACATTGCCGGTTGCCAAATTGAATTATCTCTTATAGTTTCCGAGATATGGACTATCGATAATTTACACCTTAGGCTCTGCTTCTAACTTGGGCCCAAATTGTAAAATGGTCTTATCTATTGGCGATTTCGTTCCAATTCACATTCCAAGTAATATCCGGCATGCTAATTACATTGCCGGTTGCCAAATTGCATTATCTCTTATAGTTTCCGAGATATGGACTATCGATAATTTACACCTTAGGCTCTGCTTCTAACTTGGGCCCAAATTGTAAAATGGTCTTATCTATTGGCGATTTCGTTCCAATTCACATTCCAAGTAATATTCGGCATGCTAATTACATTGCCGGTTGCCAAATTGCATTATCTCTTATAGTTTCCGAGATATGGACTATCGATAATTTACATCTTAGGCTCTGCTTCTAACTTGGGCCCAAATTGTAAAATGGTCTTATCTATTGGCGATTTCGTTCCAATTCACATTCCAAGTAATATTCGGCATGCTAATTACATTGCCGGTTGCCAAATTGCATTATCTCTTATAGTTTCCGAGATATGGACTATCGATAATTTACACCTTAGGCTCTGCTTCTAACTTGGGCCCAAATTGTAAAATGGTCTTATCTATTGGCGATTTCGTCCCAATTCACATTCCAAGTGATATTCGGCATGCTAATTACATTGCCGGTTGCGAAATTGCATTAACTCTTATAGTTTCCGAGATATGGACTATCAATAATTTACACCTTAGGCTCTGCTTCTAACTTGGGCCCAAATTGTAAAATGGTCTTATCTATTGGCGATTTCGTTCCAATTCACATTCCAAGTAATTTTCGGCATGCTAATTACATTGCCGGTTGCCAAATTGCATTATCTCTTATAGTTTCCGAGATATGGACTATCGATAATTTACACCTTAGGCTCTGCTTCTAACTTGGGCCCAAATTGTAAAATGGTCTTATCTATTGGCGATTTCGTTCCAATTCACATTCCAAGTAATATTCGGCATGCTAATTACATTGCCGGTTGCCAAATTGCATTATCTCTTATAGTTTCCGAGATATGGACTATCGATAATTTACACCTTAGGCTCTGCTTCTAACTTGGGCCCAAATTGTAAAATGGTCTTATCTATTGGCGATTTCGTTCCAATTCACATTCCAAGTAATATTCGGCATGCTAATTACATTGCCGGTTGCCAAATTGCATTATCTCTTATAGTTTCCGAGATATGGACTATCGATAATTTACACCTTAGGCTCTGCTTCTAACTTGGGCCCAAATTGTAAAATGGTCTTATCTATTGGCGTTTTCTTTCCAATTCACATTCCAAGTAATATTCGGCATGCTAATTACACTGCCGGTTGCCAAATTGCATTATCTCTTATAGTTTCCGAGATATGGACTATCGATAATTTACACCTTAGGCTCTGCTTCTAACTTGGGCCCAAATTGTAAAATGGTCTTCTCTATTGGCGATTTCGTTCCAATTCACATTCCAAGTAATATTCGGCATGCTAATTACATTGCCGGTTGCCAAATTGCATTATCTCTTATAGTTTCCGAGATATGGACTATCGATAATTTACACCTTAGGCTCTGCTTCTAACTTGGGCCCAAATTGTAAAATGGTCTTCTCTATTGGCGATTTCGTTCCAATTCACATTCCAAGTAATATTCGGCATGCTAATTACATTGCCGGTTGCCAAATTGCATTATCTCTTATAGTTTCCGAGATATGGACTATCGATATTTTACACCTTAGGCTCTGCTTCTAACTTGGGCCCAAATTGTAAAATGGTCTTATCTATTGGCGATTTCGTTCCAATTCACATTCCAAGTAATTTTCGGCATGCTAATTACATTGCCGGTTGCCAAATTGCATTATCTCTTATAGTTTCCGAGATATGGACTATCGATAATTTACACCTTAGGCTCTGCTTCTAACTTGGGCCCAAATTGTAAAATGGTCTTATCTATTGGCGATTTCGTTCCAATTCACATTCCAAGTAATATTCGGCATGCTAATTACATTGCCGGTTGCCAAATTGCATTATCTCTTATAGTTTCCGAGATATGGACTATCGATAATTTACACCTTAGGCTCTGCTTCTAACTTGGGCCCAAATTGTAAAATGGTCTTATCTATTGGCGATTTCGTTCCAATTCACATTCCAAGTAATATTCGGCATGCTAATTACATTGCCGGTTGCCAAATTGCATTATCTCTTATAGTTTCCGAGATATGGAATATCGATAATTTACACCTTAGGCTCTGCTTCTAACTTGGTCCCAAATTGTAAAATGGTCTTATCTATTGGCGTTTTCTTTCCAATTCACATTCCAAGTAATATTCGGCATGCTAATTACACTGCCGGTTGCCAAATTGCATTATCTCTTATAGTTTCCGAGATATGGACTATCGATAATTTACACCTTAGGCTCTGCTTCTAACTTGGGCCCAAATTGTAAAATCGTCTTATCTATTGGCGATTTCGTTCCAATTCACATTCCAAGTAATATTCGGCATGCTAATTACATTGCCGGTTGCCAAATTGCATTATCTCTTATAGTTTCCGAGATATGGACTATCGATAATTTACACCTTAGGCACTGCTTCTAACTTGGGCCCAAATTGTAAAATGGTCTTATCTATTGGCGATTTCGTTCCAATTCACATTCCAAGTAATATTCGGCATGCTAATTACATTGCCGGTTGCCAAATTGCATTATCTCTTATAGTTTCCGAGATATGGACTATCGATAATTTACACCTTAGGCTCTGCTTCTAACTTGGGCCCAAATTGTAAAATGGTCTTATCTATTGGCGATTTCGTTCCAATTCACATTCCAAGTAATATCCGGCATGCTAATTACATTGCCGGTTGCCAAATTGAATTATCTCTTATAGTTTCCGAGATATGGACTATCGATAATTTACACCTTAGGCTCTGCTTCTAACTTGGGCCCAAATTGTAAAATGGTCTTATCTATTGGCGATTTCGTTCCAATTCACATTCCAAGTAATATCCGGCATGCTAATTACATTGCCGGTTGCCAAATTGAATTATCTCTTATAGTTTCCGAGATATGGGCTATCGATAATTTACACCTTAGGCTCTGCTTCTAACTTGGGCCCAAATTGTAAAATGGTCTTATCTATTGGCGATTTCGTTCCAATTCACATTCCAAGTAATATTCGGCATGCTAATTACATTGCCGGTTGCCAAATTGCATTATCTCTTATAGTTTCCGAGATATGGACTATCGATAATTTACATCTTAGGCTCTGCTTCTAACTTGGGCCCAAATTGTAAAATGGTCTTATCTATTGGCGATTTCGTTCCAATTCACATTCCAAGTAATATTCGGCATGCTAATTACATTGCCGGTTGCCAAATTGCATTATCTCTTATAGTTTCCGAGATATGGACTATCGATAATTTACACCTTAGGCTCTGCTTCTAACTTGGGCCCAAATTGTAAAATGGTCTTATCTATTGGCGATTTCGTCCCAATTCACATTCCAAGTGATATTCGGCATGCTAATTACATTGCCGGTTGCGAAATTGCATTAACTCTTATAGTTTCCGAGATATGGACTATCAATAATTTACACCTTAGGCTCTGCTTCTAACTTGGGCCCAAATTGTAAAATGGTCTTATCTATTGGCGATTTCGTTCCAATTCACATTCCAAGTAATTTTCGGCATGCTAATTACATTGCCGGTTGCCAAATTGCATTATCTCTTATAGTTTCCGAGATATGGACTATCGATAATTTACACCTTAGGCTCTGCTTCTAACTTGGGCCCAAATTGTAAAATGGTCTTATCTATTGGCGATTTCGTTCCAATTCACATTCCAAGTAATATTCGGCATGCTAATTACATTGCCGGTTGCCAAATTGCATTATCTCTTATAGTTTCCGAGATATGGACTATCGATAATTTACACCTTAGGCTCTGCTTCTAACTTGGGCCCAAATTGTAAAATGGTCTTATCTATTGGCGATTTCGTTCCAATTCACATTCCAAGTAATATTCGGCATGCTAATTACATTGCCGGTTGCCAAATTGCATTATCTCTTATAGTTTCCGAGATATGGACTATCGATAATTTACACCTTAGGCTCTGCTTCTAACTTGGGCCCAAATTGTAAAATGGTCTTATCTATTGGCGTTTTCTTTCCAATTCACATTCCAAGTAATATTCGGCATGCTAATTACACTGCCGGTTGCCAAATTGCATTATCTCTTATAGTTTCCGAGATATGGACTATCGATAATTTACACCTTAGGCTCTGCTTCTAACTTGGGCCCAAATTGTAAAATGGTCTTCTCTATTGGCGATTTCGTTCCAATTCACATTCCAAGTAATATTCGGCATGCTAATTACATTGCCGGTTGCCAAATTGCATTATCTCTTATAGTTTCCGAGATATGGACTATCGATAATTTACACCTTAGGCTCTGCTTCTAACTTGGGCCCAAATTGTAAAATGGTCTTCTCTATTGGCGATTTCGTTCCAATTCACATTCCAAGTAATATTCGGCATGCTAATTACATTGCCGGTTGCCAAATTGCATTATCTCTTATAGTTTCCGAGATATGGACTATCGATAATTTACACCTTAGGCTCTGCTTCTAACTTGGGCCCAAATTGTAAAATGGTCTTATCTATTGGCGATTTCGTTCCAATTCACATTCCAAGTAATTTTCGGCATGCTAATTACATTGCCGGTTGCCAAATTGCATTATCTCTTATAGTTTCCGAGATATGGACTATCGATAATTTACACCTTAGGCTCTGCTTCTAACTTGGGCCCAAATTGTAAAATGGTCTTATCTATTGGCGATTTCGTTCCAATTCACATTCCAAGTAATATTCGGCATGCTAATTACATTGCCGGTTGCCAAATTGCATTATCTCTTATAGTTTCCGAGATATGGACTATCGATAATTTACACCTTAGGCTCTGCTTCTAACTTGGGCCCAAATTGTAAAATGGTCTTATCTATTGGCGATTTCGTTCCAATTCACATTCCAAGTAATATTCGGCATGCTAATTACATTGCCGGTTGCCAAATTGCATTATCTCTTATAGTTTCCGAGATATGGAATATCGATAATTTACACCTTAGGCTCTGCTTCTAACTTGGGCCCAAATTGTAAAATGGTCTTATCTATTGGCGTTTTCTTTCCAATTCACATTCCAAGTAATATTCGGCATGCTAATTACACTGCCGGTTGCCAAATTGCATTATCTCTTATAGTTTCCGAGATATGGACTATCGATAATTTACACCTTAGGCTCTGCTTCTAACTTGGGCCCAAATTGTAAAATCGTCTTATCTATTGGCAATTTCGTTCCAATTCACATTCCAAGTAATATTCGGCATGCTAATTACATTGCCGGTTGCCAAATTGCATTATCTTTTATAGTTTCCGAGATATGGACTATCGATAATTTACACCTTAGGCTCTGCTTCTAACTTGGGCCCAAATTGTAAAATCGTCTTATCTATTGGCGATTTCGTTCCAATTCACATTCCAAGTAATATTCGGCATGCTAATTACATTGCCGGTTGCCAAATTGCATTATCTCTTATAGTTTCCGAGATATGGACTATCGGTAATTTACACCTTAGGCTCTGCTTCTAACTTGGGCCCAAATTGTAAAATGGTCTTATCTATTGGCGATTTCGTTCCAATTCACATTCCAAGTAATATCCGGCATGCTAATTACATTGCCGGTTGCCAAATTGAATTATCTCTTATAGTTTCCGAGATATGGACTATCGATAATTTACACCTTAGGCTCTGCTTCTAACTTGGGCCCAAATTGTAAAATGGTCTTACCTATTGGCGATTTCGTTCCAATTCACATTCCAAGTAATATTCGGCATGCTAATTACATTGCCGGTTGCCAAATTGCATTATCTCTTATAGTTTCCGAGATATGGACTATCGATAATTTACACCTTAGGCTCTGCTTCTAACTTGGGCCCAAATTGTAAAATGGTCTTATCTATTGGCGATTTCGTTCCAATTCACATTCCAAGTAATATTCGGCATGCTAATTACATTGCCGGTTGCCATATTGCATTATCTCTTATAGTTTCCGAGATATGGACTATCGATAATTTACATCTTAGGCTCTGCTTCTAACTTGGGCCCAAATTGTAAAATCGTCTTATCTATTGGCGATTTCGTTCCAATTCACATTCCAAGTAATATTCGGCATGCTAATTACATTGCCGGTTGCCAAATTGCATTATCTCTTATAGTTTATGAGATATGGACTATCGATAATTTACACCTTAGGCTCTGCTTCTAACTTGAGCCCAAATTGTAAAATGGTCTTATCTATTGGCGATTTCGTTCCAATTCACATTCCAAGTAATATCCGGCATGCTAATTACATTGCCGGTTGCCAAATTGAATTACCTCTTATAGTTTCCGAGATATGGACTATCGATAATTTACACCTTAGGCTCTGCTTCTAACTTGGGCCCAAATTGTAAAATGGTCTTATCTATTGGCGATTTCGTTCCAATTCACATTCCAAGTAATATTCGGCATGCTAATTACATTGCCGGTTGCCAAATTGCATTATCTCTTATAGTTTCCGAGATATGGACTATCGATAATTTACATCTTAGGCTCTGCTTCTAACTTGGGCACAAATTGTAAAATGGTCTTATCTATTGGCGATTTCGTTCCAATTCACATTCCAAGTAATATTCGGCATGCTAATTACATTGCCGGTTGCCAAATTGCATTATCCCTTATAGTTTCCGAGATATGGACTATCGATAATTTACACCTTAGGCTCTGCTTCTAACTTGGGCCCAAATTGTAAAATGGTCTTATCTATTGGCGATTTCGTCCCAATTCACATTCCAAGTAATATACGGCATGCTAATTACATTGCCGGTTGCGAAATTGCATTATATCTTATAGTTTCCGAGATATGGACTATCAATAATTTACACCTTAGGCTCTGCTTCTAACTTGGGCCCAAATTGTAAAATGGCCTTATCTATTGGCGATTTCGTTCCAATTCACATTCCAAGTAATATTCGGCATGCTAATTACATTGCCGGTTGCCAAATTGCATTATCTCTTATAGTTTCCGAGATATGGACTATCGATAATTTACACCTTAGGCTCTGCTTCTAACTTGGTCCCAAATTGTAAAATGGTCTTATCTATTGGCGATTTCGTTCCAATTCACATTCCAAGTAATATTCGGCATGCTAATTACATTGCCGGTTGCCAAATTGCATTATCTCTTATAGTTTCCGAGATATGGACTATCGATAATTTACACCTTAGGCTCTGCTTCTAACTTGGGCCCAAATTGTAAAATGGTCTTATCTATTGGCGATTTCGTTCCAATTCACATTCCAAGTAATATTCGGCATGCTAATTACATTGCCGGTTGCCAAATTGCATTATCTCTTATAGTTTCCGAGATATGGACTATCGATAATTTACACCTTAGGCTCTGCTTCTAACTTGGGCCCAAATTGTAAAATGGTCTTATCTATTGGCGATTTCGTTCCAATTCACATTCCAAGTAATATCCGGCATGCTAATTACATTGCCGGTTGCCAAATTGAATTATCTCTTATAGTTTCCGAGATATGGACTATCGATAATTTACACCTTAGGCTCTGCTTCTAACTTGGGCCCAAATTGTAAAATGGTCTTATCTATTGGCGATTTCGTTCCAATTCACATTCCAAGTAATATCCGGCATGCTAATTACATTGCCGGTTGCCAAATTGAATTATCTCTTATAGTTTCCGAGATATGGGCTATCGATAATTTACACCTTAGGCTCTGCTTCTAACTTGGGCCCAAATTGTAAAATGGTCTTATCTATTGGCGATTTCGTTCCAATTCACATTCCAAGTAATATTCGGCATGCTAATTACATTGCCGGTTGCCAAATTGCATTATCTCTTATAGTTTCCGAGATATGGACTATCGATAATTTACATCTTAGGCTCTGCTTCTAACTTGGGCCCAAATTGTAAAATGGTCTTATCTATTGGCGATTTCGTTCCAATTCACATTCCAAGTAATATTCGGCATGCTAATTACATTGCCGGTTGCCAAATTGCATTATCTCTTATAGTTTCCGAGATATGGACTATCGATAATTTACACCTTAGGCTCTGCTTCTAACTTGGGCCCAAATTGTAAAATGGTCTTATCTATTGGCGATTTCGTCCCAATTCACATTCCAAGTGATATTCGGCATGCTAATTACATTGCCGGTTGCGAAATTGCATTAACTCTTATAGTTTCCGAGATATGGACTATCAATAATTTACACCTTAGGCTCTGCTTCTAACTTGGGCCCAAATTGTAAAATGGTCTTATCTATTGGCGATTTCGTTCCAATTCACATTCCAAGTAATTTTCGGCATGCTAATTACATTGCCGGTTGCCAAATTGCATTATCTCTTATAGTTTCCGAGATATGGACTATCGATAATTTACACCTTAGGCTCTGCTTCTAACTTGGGCCCAAATTGTAAAATGGTCTTATCTATTGGCGATTTCGTTCCAATTCACATTCCAAGTAATATTCGGCATGCTAATTACATTGCCGGTTGCCAAATTGCATTATCTCTTATAGTTTCCGAGATATGGACTATCGATAATTTACACCTTAGGCTCTGCTTCTAACTTGGGCCCAAATTGTAAAATGGTTTTATCTATTGGCGATTTCGTTCCAATTCACATTCCAAGTAATATTCGGCATGCTAATTACATTGCCGGTTGCCAAATTGCATTATCTCTTATAGTTTCCGAGATATGGACTATCGATAATTTACACCTTAGGCTCTGCTTCTAACTTGGGCCCAAATTGTAAAATGGTCTTATCTATTGGCGTTTTCTTTCCAATTCACATTCCAAGTAATATTCGGCATGCTAATTACACTGCCGGTTGCCAAATTGCATTATCTCTTATAGTTTCCGAGATATGGACTATCGATAATTTACACCTTAGGCTCTGCTTCTAACTTGGGCCCAAATTGTAAAATGGTCTTCTCTATTGGCGATTTCGTTCCAATTCACATTCCAAGTAATATTCGGCATGCTAATTACATTGCCGGTTGCCAAATTGCATTATCTCTTATAGTTTCCGAGATATGGACTATCGATAATTTACACCTTAGGCTCTGCTTCTAACTTGGGCCCAAATTGTAAAATGGTCTTCTCTATTGGCGATTTCGTTCCAATTCACATTCCAAGTAATATTCGGCATGCTAATTACATTGCCGGTTGCCAAATTGCATTATCTCTTATAGTTTCCGAGATATGGACTATCGATAATTTACACCTTAGGCTCTGCTTCTAACTTGGGCCCAAATTGTAAAATGGTCTTCTCTATTGGCGATTTCGTTCCAATTCACATACCAAGTAATATTCGGCATGCTAATTACATTGCCGGTTGCCAAATTGCATTATCTTTTATAGTTTCCGAGATATGGACTATCGATAATTTACACCTTAGGCTCTGCTTCTAACTTGGGCCCAAATTGTAAAATCGTCTTATCTATTGGCGATTTCGTTCCAATTCACATTCCAAGTAATATTCGGCATGCTAATTACATTGCCGGTTGCCAAATTGCATTATCTCTTATAGTTTCCGAGATATGGACTATCGGTAATTTACACCTTAGGCTCTGCTTCTAACTTGGGCCCAAATTGTAAAATGGTCTTATCTATTGGCGATTTCGTTCCAATTCACATTCCAAGTAATATCCGGCATGCTAATTACATTGCCGGTTGCCAAATTGAATTATCTCTTATAGTTTCCGAGATATGGACTATCGATAATTTACACCTTAGGCTCTGCTTCTAACTTGGGCCCAAATTGTAAAATGGTCTTACCTATTGGCGATTTCGTTCCAATTCACATTCCAAGTAATATTCGGCATGCTAATTACATTGCCGGTTGCCAAATTGCATTATCTCTTATAGTTTCCGAGATATGGACTATCGATAATTTACACCTTAGGCTCTGCTTCTAACTTGGGCCCAAATTGTAAAATGGTCTTATCTATTGGCGATTTCGTTCCAATTCACATTCCAAGTAATATTCGGCGTGCTAATTACATTGCCGGTTGCCATATTGCATTATCTCTTATAGTTTCCGAGATATGGACTATCGATAATTTACATCTTAGGCTCTGCTTCTAACTTGGGCCCAAATTGTAAAATCGTCTTATCTATTGGCGATTTCGTTCCAATTCACATTCCAAGTAATATTCGGCATGCTAATTACATTGCCGGTTGCCAAATTGCATTATCTCTTATAGTTTATGAGATATGGACTATCGATAATTTACACCTTAGGCTCTGCTTCTAACTTGGGCCCAAATTGTAAAATGGTCTTATCTATTGGCGATTTCGTTCCAATTCACATTCCAAGTAATATTCGGCATGCTAATTACATTGCCGGTTGCCAAATTGCATTATCTCTTATAGTTTCCGAGATATGGACTATCGATAATTTACACCTTAGGCTCTGCTTCTAACTCGGGCCCAAATTGTAAAATGGTCTTATCTATTGGCGATTTCGTTCCAATTCACATTCCAAGTAATATTCGGCATGATAATTACATTGCCGGTTGCCAAATTGCATTATCTCTTATAGTTTCCGAGATATGGACTATCGATAATTTACACCTTAGGCTCTGCTTCTAACTTGGGCCCAAATTGTAAAATGGTCTTATCTATTGGCGATTTCGTTCCAATTCACATTCCAAGTAATATTCGGCATGCTAATTACATTGCCGGTTGCCAAATTGCATTATCTCTTATATTTTCCGAGATATGGACTATCGATAATTTACACCTTAGGCTCTGCTTCTAACTTGGTCCCAAATTGTAAAATGGTCTTATCTATTGGCGATCTCGTTCCAATTCACATTCCAAGTAATATTCGGCATGCTAATTACATTGCCGGTTGCCAAATTGCATTATCTCTTATAGTTTCCGAGATATGGACTATCGATAATTTACACCTTAGGCTCTGCTTCTAACTTGGGCCCAAATTGTAAAATGGTCTTATCTATTGGCGATTTCGTTCCAATTCACATTCCAAGTAATATCCGGCATGCTAATTACATTGCCGGTTGCCAAATTGAATTATCTCTTATAGTTTCCGAGATATGGACTATCGATAATTTACACCTTAGGCTCTGCTTCTAACTTGGGCCCAAATTGTAAAATGGTCTTATCTATTAGCGATTTCGTTCCAATTCACATTCCAAGTAATATTCGGCATGCTAATTACATTGCCGGTTGCCAAATTGCATTATCTCTTATAGTTTCCGAGATATGGACTATCGATAATTTACATCTTAGGCTCTGCTTCTAACTTGGGCCCAAATTGTAAAATGGTCTTATCTATTGGCGATTTCGTTCCAATTCACATTAAAAGTAATATTCGGCATGCTAATTACATTGCCGGTTGCCAAATTGCATTATCTCTTATAGTTTCCGAGATATGGACTATCGATAATTTACACCTTAGGCTCTGCTTCTTACTTGGGCCCAAATTGTAAAATGGCCTTATCTATTGGCGATTTCGTCCCAATTCACAATCCAAGTGATATTCGGCATGCTAATTACATTGCCGGTTGCGAAATTGCATTAACTCTTATAGTTTCCGAGATATGGACTATCAATAATTTACACCTTAGGCTCTGCTTCTAACTTGGGCCCAAATTGTAAAATGGTCTTATCTATTGGCGATTTCGTTCCAATTCACATTCCAAGTAATTTTCGGCATGCTAATTACATTGCCGGTTGCCAAATTGCATTATCTCTTATAGTTTCCGAGATATGGACTATCGATAATTTACACCTTAGGCTCTGCTTCTAACTTGGGCCCAAATTGTAAAATGGTCTTATCTATTGGCGATTTCGTTCCAATTCACATTCCAAGTAATATTCGGCATGCTAATTACATTGCCGGTTGCCAAATTGCATTATCTCTTATAGTTTCCGAGATATGGACTATCGATAATTTACACCTTAGGCTCTGCTTCTAACTTGGGCCCAAATTGTAAAATGGTCTTATCTATTGGCGATTTCGTTCCAATTCACATTCCAAGTAATATCCGGCATGCTAATTACATTGCCGGTTGCCAAATTGAATTATCTCTTATAGTTTCCGAGATATGGACTATCGATAATTTACACCTTAGGCTCTGCTTCTAACTTGGGCCCAAATTGTAAAATGGTCTTATCTATTGGCGATTTCGTTCCAATTCACATTCCAAGTAATATTCGGCATGCTAATTACATTGCCGGTTGCCAAATTGCATTATCTCTTATAGTTTCCGAGATATGGACTATCGATAATTTACATCTTAGGCTCTGCTTCTAACTTGGGCCCAAATTGTAAAATGGTCTTATCTATTGGCGATTTCGTTCCAATTCACATTAAAAGTAATATTCGGCATGCTAATTACATTGCCGGTTGCCAAATTGCATTATCTCTTATAGTTTCCGAGATATGGACTATCGATAATTTACACCTTAGGCTCTGCTTCTAACTTGGGCCCAAATTGTAAAATGGCCTTATCTATTGGCGATTTCGTCCCAATTCACAATCCAAGTGATATTCGGCATGCTAATTACATTGCCGGTTGCGAAATTGCATTAACTCTTATAGTTTCCGAGATATGGACTATCAATAATTTACACCTTAGGCTCTGCTTCTAACTTGGGCCCAAATTGTAAAATGGTCTTATCTATTGGCGATTTCGTTCCAATTCACATTCCAAGTAATTTTCGGCATGCTAATTACATTGCCGGTTGCCAAATTGCATTATCTCTTATAGTTTCCGAGATATGGACTATCGATAATTTACACCTTAGGCTCTGCTTCTAACTTGGGCCCAAATTGTAAAATGGTCTTATCTATTGGCGATTTCGTTCCAATTCACATTCCAAGTAATATTCGGCATGCTAATTACATTGCCGGTTGCCAAATTGCATTATCTCTTATAGTTTCCGAGATATGGACTATCGATAATTTACACCTTAGGCTCTGCTTCTAACTTGGGCCCAAATTGTAAAATGGTTTTATCTATTGGCGTTTTCTTTCCAATTCACATTCCAAGTAATATTCGGCATGCTAATTACACTGCCGGTTGCCAAATTGCATTATCTCTTATAGTTTCCGAGATATGGACTATCGATAATTTACACCTTAGGCTCTGCTTCTAACTTGGGCCCAAATTGTAAAATGGTCTTCTCTATTGGCGATTTCGTTCCAATTCACATTCCAAGTAATATTCGGCATGCTAATTACATTGCCGGTTGCCAAATTGCATTATCTCTTATAGTTTCCGAGATATGGACTATCGATAATTTACACCTTAGGCTCTGCTTCTAACTTGGGCCCAAATTGTAAAATGGTCTTCTCTATTGGCGATTTCGTTCCAATTCACATTCCAAGTAATATTCGGCATGCTAATTACATTGCCGGTTGCCAAATTGCATTATCTTTTATAGTTTCCGAGATATGGACTATCGATAATTTACACCTTAGGCTCTGCTTCTAACTTGGGCCCAAATTGTAAAATCGTCTTATCTATTGGCGATTTCGTTCCAATTCACATTCCAAGTAATATTCGGCATGCTAATTACATTGCCGGTTGCCAAATTGCATTATCTCTTATAGTTTCCGAGATATGGACTATCGGTAATTTACACCTTAGGCTCTGCTTCTAACTTGGGCCCAAATTGTAAAATGGTCTTATCTATTGGCGATTTCGTTCCAATTCACATTCCAAGTAATATCCGGCATGCTAATTACATTGCCGGTTGCCAAATTGAATTATCTCTTATAGTTTCCGAGATATGGACTATCGATAATTTACACCTTAGGCTCTGCTTCTAACTTGGGCCCAAATTGTAAAATGGTCTTATCTATTGGCGATTTCGTTCCAATTCACATTCCAAGTAATATTCGGCATGCTAATTACATTGCCGGTTGCCAAATTGCATTATCTCTTATAGTTTCCGAGATATGGACTATCGATAATTTACACCTTAGGCTCTGCTTCTAACTTGGGCCCAAATTGTAAAATGGTCTTATCTATTGGCGTTTTCTTTCCAATTCACATTCCAAGTAATATTCGGCATGCTAATTACACTGCCGGTTGCCAAATTGCATTATCTCTTATAGTTTCCGAGATATGGACTATCGATAATTTACACCTTAGGCTCTGCTTCTAACTTGGGCCCAAATTGTAAAATGGTCTTCTCTATTGGCGATTTCGTTCCAATTCACATTCCAAGTAATATTCGGCATGCTAATTACATTGCCGGTTGCCAAATTGCATTATCTCTTATAGTTTCCGAGATATGGACTATCGATAATTTACACCTTAGGCTCTGCTTCTAACTTGGGCCCAAATTGTAAAATGGTCTTCTCTATTGGCGATTTCGTTCCAATTCACATTCCAAGTAATATTCGGCATGCTAATTACATTGCCGGTTGCCAAATTGCATTATCTCTTATAGTTTCCGAGATATGGACTATCGATAATTTACACCTTAGGCTCTGCTTCTAACTTGGGCCCAAATTGTAAAATGGTCTTATCTATTGGCGATTTCGTTCCAATTCACACTCCAAGTAATATTCGGCGTGCTAATTACATTGCCGGTTGCCATATTGCATTATCTCTTATAGTTTCCGAGATATGGACTATCGATAATTTACACCTTAGGCTCTGCTTCTAACTTGGGCCCAAATTGTAAAATGGTCTTATCTATTGGCGATTTCGTCCCAATTCACATTCCAAGTAATATTCGGCATGCTAATTACATTGCCGGTTGCGAAATTGCATTATATCTTATAGTTTCCGAGATATGGACTATCAATAATTTACACCTTAGGCTCTGCTTCTAACTTGGTCCCAAATTGTAAAATGGTCTTATCTATTGGCGATTTCGTTCCAATTCACATTCCAAGTAATATTCGGCATGCTAATTACATTGCCGGTTGCCAAATTGCATTATCTCTTATAGTTTCCGAGATATGGACTATCGATAATTTACACCTTAGGCTCTGCTTCTAACTTGGGCCCAAATTGTAAAATGGTCTTATCTATTGGCGATTTCGTTCCAATTCACATTCCAAGTAATATCCGGCATGCTAATTACATTGCCGGTTGCCAAATTGAATTATCTCTTATAGTTTCCGAGATATGGACTATCGATAATTTACACCTTAGGCTCTGCTTCTAACTTGGGCTCAAATTGTAAAATGGTCTTACCTATTGGCGATTTCGTTCCAATTCACATTCCAAGTAATATTCGGCATGCTAATTACATTGCCGGTTGCCAAATTGCATTATCTCTAATAGTTTCCGAGATATGGACTATCGATAATTTACACCTTAGGCTCTGCTTCTAACTTGGGCCCAAATTGTAAAATGGTCTTATCTATTGGCGATTTCGTTCCAATTCACATTCCAAGTAATATTCGGCATGCTAATTACATTGCCGGTTGCCAAATTGCATTATCTCTTATAGTTTCCGAGATATGGACTATCGATAATTTACATCTTAGGCTCTGCTTCTAACTTGGGCCCAAATTGTAAAATGGTCTTATCTATTGGCGATTTCGTTCCAATTCACATTCCAAGTAATATTCGGCATGCTAATTACATTGCCGGTTGCCAAATTGCATTATCTCTTATAGTTTCCGAGATATGGACTATCGATAATTTACACCTTAGGCTCTGCTTCTAACTTGGGCCCAAATTGTAAAATGGTCTTATCTATTGGCGATTTCGTCCCAATTCACATTCCAAGTAATATTCGGCATGCTAATTACATTGCCGGTTGCGAAATTGCATTATATCTTATAGTTTCCGAGATATGGACTATCAATAATTTACACCTTAGGCTCTGCTTCTAACTTGGGCCCAAATTGTAAAATGGCCTTATCTATTGGCGATTTCGTTCCAATTCACATTCCAAGTAATATTCGGCATGCTAATTACATTGCCGGTTGCCAAATTGCATTATCTCTTATAGTTTCCGAGATATGGACTATCGATAATTTACACCTTAGGCTCTGCTTCTAACTTGGTCCCAAATTGTAAAATGGTCTTATCTATTGGCGATTTCGTTCCAATTCACATTCCAAGTAATATTCGGCATGCAAATTACATTGCCGGTTGCCAAATTGCATTATCTCTTATAGTTTCCGAGATATGGATTATCGATAATTTACACCTTAGGCTCTGCTTCTAACTTGGGCCCAAATTGTAAAATGGCCTTATCTATTGGCGATTTCGTTCCAATTCACATTCCAAGTAATATTCGGCATGCTAATTACATTGCCGGTTGCCAAATTGCATTATCTCTTATAGTTTCCGAGATATGGACTATCGATAATTTACACCTTAGGCTCTGCTTCTAACTTGGGCCCAAATTGTAAAATGGTCTTATCTATTGGCGATTTCGTTCCAATTCACATTCCAAGTAATATTCGGCATGCTAATTACATTGCCGGTTGCCAAATTGCATTATCTCTTATAGTTTCCGAGATATGGACTATCGATAATTTACACCTTAGGCTCTGCTTCTAACTCGGGCCCAAATTGTAAAATGGTCTTATCTATTGGCGATTTCGTTCCAATTCACACTCCAAGTAATATTCGGCATGCTAATTACATTGCCGGTTGCCAAATTGCATTATCTCTTATAGTTTCCGAGATATGGACTATCGATAATTTACACCTTAGGCTCTGCTTCTAACTTGGGCCCAAATTGTAAAATGGTCTTATCTATTGGCGATTACGTCCCAATTCACATTCCAAGTGATATTCGGCATGCTAATTACATTGCCGGTTGCGAAATTGCATTAACTCTTATAGTTTCCGAGATATGGACTATCAATAATTTACACCTTAGGCTCTGCTTCTAACTTGGGCCCAAATTGTAAAATGGTCTTATCTATTGGCGATTTCGTTCCAATTCACATTCCAAGTAATTTTCGGCATGCTAATTACATTGCCGGTTGCCAAATTGCATTATCTCTTATAGTTTCCGAGATATGGACTATCGATAATTTACACCTTAGGCTCTGCTTCTAACTTGGGCCCAAATTGTAAAATGGTCTTATCTATTGGCGATTTCGTTCCAATTCACATTCCAAGTAATATTCGGCATGCTAATTACATTGCCGGTTGCCAAATTGCATTATCTCTTATAGTTTCCGAGATATGGACTATCGATAATTTACACCTTAGGCTCTGCTTCTAACTTGGGCCCAAATTGTAAAATGGTCTTATCTATTGGCGATTTCGTTCCAATTCACATTCCAAGTAATATTCGGCATGCTAATTACATTGCCGGTTGCCAAATTGCATTATCTCTTATAGTTTCCGAGATATGGACTATCGATAATTTACACCTTAGGCTCTGCTTCTAACTTGGGCCCAAATTGTAAAATGGTCTTATCTATTGGCGATTTCGTTCCAATTCACATTCCAAGTAATATCCGGCATGCTAATTACATTGCCGGTTGCCAAATTGAATTATCTCTTATAGTTTCCGAGATATGGACTATCGATAATTTACTCCTTAGGCTCTGCTTCTAACTTGGGCCCAAATTGTAAAATGGTCTTATCTATTGGCGATTTCGTTCCAATTCACATTCCAAGTAATATTCGGCATGCTAATTACATTGCCGGTTGCCAAATTGCATTATCTCTTATAGTTTCCGAGATATGGACTATCGATAATTTACATCTTAGGCTCTGCTTCTAACTTGGGCCCAAATTGTAAAATGGTCTTATCTATTGGCGATTTCGTTCCAATTCACATTCCAAGTAATATTCGGCATGCTAATTACATTGCCGGTTGCCAAATTGCATTATCTCTTATAGTTTCCGAGATATGGACTATCGATAATTTACACCTTAGGCTCTGCTTCTAACTTGGGCCCAAATTGTAAAATGGTCTTATCTATTGGCGATTTCGTCCCAATTCACATTCCAAGTGATATTCGGCATGCTAATTACATTGCCGGTTGCGAAATTGCATTAACTCTTATAGTTTCCGAGATATGGACTATCAATAATTTACACCTTAGGCTCTGCTTCTAACTTGGGCCCAAATTGTAAAATGGTCTTATCTATTGGCGATTTCGTTCCAATTCACATTCCAAGTAATTTTCGGCATGCTAATTACATTGCCGGTTGCCAAATTGCATTATCTCTTATAGTTTCCGAGATATGGACTATCGATAATTTACACCTTAGGCTCTGCTTCTAACTTGGGCCCAAATTGTAAAATGGTCTTATCTATTGGCGATTTCGTTCCAATTCACATTCCAAGTAATATCCGGCATGCTAATTACATTGCCGGTTGCCAAATTGAATTATCTCTTATAGTTTCCGAGATATGGACTATCGATAATTTACACCTTTGGCTCTGCTTCTAACTTGGGCCCAAATTGTAAAATGGTCTTATCTATTGGCGATTTCGTTCCAATTCACATTCCAAGTAATATTCGGCATGCTAATTACATTGCCGGTTGCCAAATTGCATTATCTCTTATAGTTTCCGAGATATGGACTATCGATAATTTACATCTTTGGCTCTGCTTCTAACTTGGGCCCAAATTGTAAAATGGTCTTATCTATTGGCGATTTCGTTCCAATTCACATTCCAAGTAATATTTGGCATGCTAATTACATTGCCGGTTGCCAAATTGCATTATCTCTTATAGTTTCCGAGATATGGACTATCGATAATTTACACCTTAGGCTCTGCTTCTAACTTGGGCCCAAATTGTAAAATGGTTTTATCTATTGGCGTTTTCTTTCCAATTCACATTCCAAGTAATATTCGGCATGCTAATTACACTGCCGGTTGCCAAATTGCATTATCTCTTATAGTTTCCGAGATATGGACTATCGATAATTTACACCTTAGGCTCTGCTTCTAACTTGGGCCCAAATTGTAAAATGGTCTTCTCTATTGGCCATTTCGTTCCAATTTACATTCCAAGTAATATTCGGCATGCTAATTACATTGCCGGTTGCCAAATTGCATTATCTCTTATAGTTTCCGAGATATGGACTATCGATAATTTACACCTTAGGCTCTGCTTCTAACTTGGGCCCAAATTGTAAAATGGTCTTCTCTATTGGCGATTTCGTTCCAATTCACATTCCAAGTAATATTCGGCATGCTAATTACATTGCCGGTTGCCAAATTGCATTATCTCTTATAGTTTCCGAGATATGGACTATCGATAATTTACATCTTAGGCTCTGCTTCTAACTTGGGCCCAAATTGTAAAATGGTCTTATCTATTGGCGATTTCGTTCCAATTCACATTAAAAGTAATATTCGGCATGCTAATTACATTGCCGGTTGCCAAATTGCATTATCTCTTATAGTTTCCGAGATATGGACTATCGATAATTTACACCTTAGGCTCTGCTTCTAACTTGGGCCCAAATTGTAAAATGGTCTTATCTATTGGCGATTTCGTCCCAATTCACAATCCAAGTGATATTCGGCATGCTAATTACATTGCCGGTTGCGAAATTGCATTAACTCTTATAGTTTCCGAGATATGGACTATCAATAATTTACACCTTAGGCTCTGCTTCTAACTTGGGCCCAAATTGTAAAATGGTCTTATCTATTGGCGATTTCGTTCCAATTCACATTCCAAGTAATTTTCGGCATGCTAATTACATTGCCGGTTGCCAAATTGCATTATCTCTTATAGTTTCCGAGATATGGACTATCGATAATTTACACCTTAGGCTCTGCTTCTAACTTGGGCCCAAATTGTAAAATGGTTTTATCTATTGGCGTTTTCTTTCCAATTCACATTCCAAGTAATATTCGGCATGCTAATTACACTGCCGGTTGCCAAATTGCATTATCTCTTATAGTTTCCGAGATATGGACTATCGATAATTTACACCTTAGGCTCTGCTTCTAACTTGGGCCCAAATTGTAAAATGGTCTTCTCTATTGGCGATTTCGTTCCAATTCACATTCCAAGTAATATTCGGCATGCTAATTACATTGCCGGTTGCCAAATTGCATTATCTCTTATAGTTTCCGAGATATGGACTATCGATAATTTACACCTTAGGCTCTGCTTCTAACTTGGGCCCAAATTGTAAAATGGTCTTCTCTATTGGCGATTTCGTTCCAATTCACATTCCAAGTAATATTCGGCATGCTAATTACATTGCCGGTTGCCAAATTGCATTATCTTTTATAGTTTCCGAGATATGGACTATCGATAATTTACACCTTAGGCTCTGCTTCTAACTTGGACCCAAATTGTAAAATCGTCTTATCTATTGGCGATTTCGTTCCAATTCACATTCCAAGTAATATTCGGCATGCTAATTACATTGCCGGTTGCCAAATTGCATTATCTCTTATAGTTTCCGAGATATGGACTATCGGTAATTTACACCTTAGGCTCTGCTTCTAACTTGGGCCCAAATTGTAAAATGGTCTTATCTATTGGCGATTTCGTTCCAATTCACATTCCAAGTAATATCCGGCATGCTAATTACATTGCCGGTTGCCAAATTGAATTATCTCTTATAGTTTCCGAGATATGGACTATCGATAATTTACACCTTAGGCTCTGCTTCTAACTTGGGCCCAAATTGTAAAATGGTCTTATCTATTGGCGATTTCGTTCCAATTCACATTCCAAGTAATATTCGGCATGCTAATTACATTGCCGGTTGCCAAATTGCATTATCTCTTATAGTTTCCGAGATATGGACTATCGATAATTTACACCTTAGGCTCTGCTTCTAACTTGGGCCCAAATTGTAAAATGGTCTTATCTATTGGCGTTTTCTTTCCAATTCACATTCCAAGTAATATTCGGCATGCTAATTACACTGCCGGTTGCCAAATTGCATTATCTCTTATAGTTTCCGAGATATGGACTATCGATAATTTACACCTTAGGCTCTGCTTCTAACTTGGGCCCAAATTGTAAAATGGTCTTCTCTATTGGCGATTTCGTTCCAATTCACATTCCAAGTAATATTCGGCATGCTAATTACATTGCCGGTTGCCAAATTGCATTATCTCTTATAGTTTCCGAGATATGGACTATCGATAATTTACACCTTAGGCTCTGCTTCTAACTTGGGCCCAAATTGTAAAATGGTCTTCTCTATTGGCGATTTCGTTCCAATTCACATTCCAAGTAATATTCGGCATGCTAATTACATTGCCGGTTGCCAAATTGCATTATCTTTTATAGTTTCCGAGATATGGACTATCGATAATTTACACCTTAGGCTCTGCTTCTAACTTGGGCCCAAATTGTAAAATCGTCTTATCTATTGGCGATTTCGTTCCAATTCACATTCCAAGTAATATTCGGCATGCTAATTACATTGCCGGTTGCCAAATTGCATTATCTCTTATAGTTTCCGAGATATGGACTATCGGTAATTTACACCTTAGGCTCTGCTTCTAACTTGGGCCCAAATTGTAAAATGGTCTTATCTATTGGCGATTTCGTTACAATTCACATTCCAAGTAATATCCGGCATGCTAATTACATTGCCGGTTGCCAAATTGAATTATCTCTTATAGTTTCCGAGATATGGACTATCGATAATTTACACCTTAGGCTCTGCTTCTAACTTGGGCCCAAATTGTAAAATGGTCTTACCTATTGGCGATTTCGTTCCAATTCACATTCCAAGTAATATTCGGCATGCTAATTACATTGCCGGTTGCCAAATTGCATTATCTCTTATAGTTTCCGAGATATGGACTATCGATAATTTACACCTTAGGCTCTGCTTCTAACTTGGGCCCAAATTGTAAAATGGTCTTATCTATTGGCGATTTCGTTCCAATTCACATTCCAAGTAATATTCGGCGTGCTAATTATATTGCCGGTTGCCATATTGCATTATCTCTTATAGTTTCCGAGATATGGACTATCGATAATTTACACCTTAGGCTCTGCTTCTAACTTGGGCCCAAATTGTAAAATGGCCTTATCTATTGGCGATTTCGTCCCAATTCACATTCCAAGTAATATTCGGCATGCTAATTACATTGCCGGTTGCGAAATTGCATTATATCTTATAGTTTCCGAGATATGGACTATCAATAATTTACACCTTAGGCTCTGCTTCTAACTTGGTCCCAAATTGTAAAATGGTCTTATCTATTGGCGATTTCGTTCCAATTCACATTCCAAGTAATATTCGGCATGCTAATTACATTGCCGGTTGCCAAACTGCATTATCTCTTATAGTTTCCGAGATATGGACTATCGATAATTTACACCTTAGGCTCTGCTTCTAACTTGGGCCCAAATTGTAAAATGGTCTTATCTATTGGCGATTTCGTTCCAATTCACATTCCAAGTAATATCCGGCATGCTAATTACATTGCCGGTTGCCAAATTGAATTATCTCTTATAGTTTCCGAGATATGGACTATCGATAATTTACACCTTAGGCTCTGCTTCTAACTTGGGCTCAAATTGTAAAATGGTCTTACCTATTGGCGATTTCGTTCCAATTCACATTCCAAGTAATATTCGGCATGCTAATTACATTGCCGGTTGCCAAATTGCATTATCTCTAATAGTTTCCGAGATATGGACTATCGATAATTTACACCTTAGGCTCTGCTTCTAACTTGGGCCCAAATTGTAAAATGGTCTTATCTATTGGCGATTTCGTTCCAATTCACATTCCAAGTAATATTCGGCATGCTAATTACATTGCCGGTTGCCAAATTGCATTATCTCTTATAGTTTCCGAGATATGGACTATCGATAATTTACATCTTAGGCTCTGCTTCTAACTTGGGCCCAAATTGTAAAATGGTCTTATCTATTGGCGATTTCGTTCCAATTCACATTCCAAGTAATATTCGGCATGCTAATTACATTGCCGGTTGCCAAATTGCATTATCTCTTATAGTTTCCGAGATATGGACTATCGATAATTTACACCTTAGGCTCTGCTTCTAACTTGGGCCCAAATTGTAAAATGGTCTTATCTATTGGCGATTTCGTCCCAATTCACATTCCAAGTAATATTCGGCATGCTAATTACATTGCCGGTTGCGAAAATGGCATTATATCTTATAGTTTCCGAGATATGGACTATCAATAATTTACACCTTAGGCTCTGCTTCTAACTTGGGCCCAAATTGTAAAATGGCCTTATCTATTGGCGATTTCGTTCCAATTCACATTCCAAGTAACATTCGGCATGCTAATTACATTGCCGGTTGCCAAATTGCATTATCTCTTATAGTTTCCGAGATATGGACTATCGATAATTTACACCTTAGGCTCTGCTTCTAACTTGGTCCCAAATTGTAAAATGGTCTTATCTATTGGCGATTTCGTTCCAATTCACATTCCAAGTAATATTCGGCATGCAAATTACATTGCCGGTTGCCAAATTGCATTATCTCTTATAGTTTCCGAGATATGGATTATCGATAATTTACACCTTAGGCTCTGCTTCTAACTTGGGCCCAAATTGTAAAATGGCCTTATCTATTGGCGATTTCGTTCCAATTCACATTCCAAGTAATATTCGGCATGCTAATTACATTGCCGGTTGCCAAATTGCATTATCTCTTATAGTTTCCGAGATATGGACTATCGATAATTTACACCTTAGGCTCTGCTTCTAACTTGGGCCCAAATTGTAAAATGGTCTTATCTATTGGCGATTTCGTTCCAATTCACATTCCAAGTAATATTCGGCATGCTAATTACATTGCCGGTTGCCAAATTGCATTATCTCTTATAGTTTCCGAGATATGGACTATCGATAATTTACACCTTAGGCTCTGCTTCTAACTCGGGCCCAAATTGTAAAATGGTCTTATCTATTGGCGATTTCGTTCCAATTCACACTCCAAGTAATATTCGGCATGCTAATTACATTGCCGGTTGCCAAATTGCATTATCTCTTATAGTTTCCGAGATATGGACTATCGATAATTTACACCTTAGGCTCTGCTTCTAACTTGGGCCCAAATTGTAAAATGGTCTTATCTATTGGCGATTTCGTCCCAATTCACATTCCAAGTGATATTCGGCATGCTAATTACATTGCCGGTTGCCAAATTGCATTATCTCTTATAGTTTCCGAGATATGGACTATCGATAATTTACACCTTAGGCTCTGCTTCTAACTTGGGCCCAAATTGTAAAATGGTCTTATCTATTGGCGATTTCGTTCCAATTCACATTCCAAGTAATATCCGGCATGCTAATTACATTGCCGGTTGCCAAATTGAATTATCTCTTATAGTTTCCGAGATATGGACTATCGATAATTTACTCCTTAGGCTCTGCTTCTAACTCGGGCCCAAATTGTAAAATGGTCTTATCTATTGGCGATTTCGTTCCAATTCACATTCCAAGTAATATTCGGCATGCTAATTACATTGCCGGTTGCCAAATTGCATTATCTCTTATAGTTTCCGAGATATGGACTATCGATAATTTACATCTTAGGCTCTGCTTCTAACTTGGGCCCAAATTGTAAAATGGTCTTATCTATTGGCGATTTCGTTCCAATTCACATTCCAAGTAATATTCGGCATGCTAATTACATTGCCGGTTGCCAAATTGCATTATCTCTTATAGTTTCCGAGATATGGACTATCGATAATTTACACCTTAGGCTCTGCTTCTAACTTGGGCCCAAATTGTAAAATGGTCTTATCTATTGGCGATTTCGTCCCAATTCACATTCCAAGTGATATTCGGCATGCTAATTACATTGCCGGTTGCGAAATTGCATTAACTCTTATAGTTTCCGAGATATGGACTATCAATAATTTACACCTTAGGCTCTGCTTCTAACTTGGGCCCAAATTGTAAAATGGTCTTATCTATTGGCGATTTCGTTCCAATTCACATTCCAAGTAATTTTCGGCATGCTAATTACATTGCCGGTTGCCAAATTGCATTATCTCTTATAGTTTCCGAGATATGGACTATCGATAATTTACTCCTTAGGCTCTGCTTCTAACTTGGGCCCAAATTGTAAAATGGTCTTATCTATTGGCGATTTCGTCCCAATTCACATTCCAAGTGATATTCGGCATGCTAATTACATTGCCGGTTGCCAAATTGCATTATCTCTTATAGTTTCCGAGATATGGACTATCGATAATTTACACCTTAGGCTCTGCTTCTAACTTGGGCCCAAATTGTAAAATGGTCTTATCTATTGGCGATTTCGTTCCAATTCACATTCCAAGTAATATCCGGCATGCTAATTACATTGCCGGTTGCCAAATTGAATTATCTCTTATAGTTTCCGAGATATGGACTATCGATAATTTACTCCTTAGGCTCTGCCTCTAACTTGGGCCCAAATTGTAAAATGGTCTTATCTATTGGCGATTTCGTTCCAATTCACATTCCAAGTAATATTCGGCATGCTAATTACATTGCCGGTTGCCAAATTGCATTATCTCTTATAGTTTCCGAGATATGGACTATCGATAATTTACATCTTAGGCTCTGCTTCTAACTTGGGCCCAAATTGTAAAATGGTCTTATCTATTGGCGATTTCGTTCCAATTCACATTCCAAGTAATATTCGGCATGCTAATTACATTGCCGGTTGCCAAATTGCATTATCTCTTATAGTTTCCGAGATATGGACTATCGATAATTTACACCTTAGGCTCTGCTTCTAACTTGGGCCCAAATTGTAAAATGGTCTTATCTATTGGCGATTTCGTCCCAATTCACATTCCAAGTGATATTCGGCATGCTAATTACATTGCCGGTTGCGAAATTGCATTAACTCTTATAGTTTCCGAGATATGGACTATCAATAATTTACACCTTAGGCTCTGCTTCTAACTTGGGCCCAAATTGTAAAATGGTCTTATCTATTGGCGATTTCGTTCCAATTCACATTCCAAGTAATTTTCGGCATGCTAATTACATTGCCGGTTGCCAAATTGCATTATCTCTTATAGTTTCCGAGATATGGACTATCGATAATTTACACCTTAGGCTCTGCTTCTAACTTGGGCCCAAATTGTAAAATGGTCTTATCTATTGGCGATTTCGTTCCAATTCACATTCCAAGTAATATCCGGCATGCTAATTACATTGCCAGTTGCCAAATTGAATTATCTCTTATAGTTTCCGAGATATGGACTATCGATAATTTACACCTTAGGCTCTGCTTCTAACTTGGGCCCAAATTGTAAAATGGTCTTATCTATTGGCGATTTCGTTCCAATTCACATTCCAAGTAATATTCGGCATGCTAATTACATTGCCGGTTGCCAAATTGCATTATCTCTTATAGTTTCCGAGATATGGACTATCGATAATTTACATCTTAGGCTCTGCTTCTAACTTGGCCCCATATTGTAAAATGGTCTTATCTATTGGCGATTTCGTTCCAATTCACATTCCAAGTAATATTCGGCATGCTAATTACATTGCCGGTTGCCAAATTGCATTATCTCTTATAGTTTCCGAGATATGGACTATCGATAATTTACACCTTAGGCTCTGCTTCTAACTTGGGCCCAAATTGTAAAATGGTCTTATCTATTGGCGATTTCGTCCCAATTCACATTCCAAGTAATATTCGGCATGCTAATTACATTGCCGGTTGCGAAATTGCATTATATCTTATAGTTTCCGAGATATGGACTATCAATAATTTACACCTTAGGCTCTGCTTCTAACTTGGGCCCAAATTGTAAAATGGCCTTATCTATTGGCGATTTCGTTCCAATTCACATTCCAAGTAATATTCGGCATGCTAATTACATTGCCGGTTGCCAAATTGCATTATCTCTTATAGTTTCCGAGATATGGACTATCGATAATTTACACCTTAGGCTCTGCTTCTAACTTGGTCCCAAATTGTAAAATGGTCTTATCTATTGGCGATTTCGTTCCAATTCACATTCCAAGTAATATTCGGCATGCTAATTACATTGCCGGTTGCCAAATTGCATTATCTCTTATAGTTTCCGAGATATGGACTATCGATAATTTACACCTTAGGCTCTGCTTCTAACTTGGGCCCAAATTGTAAAATGGTCTTATCTATTGGCGATTTCGTTCCAATTCACATTCCAAGTAATATTCGGCATGCTAATTACATTGCCGGTTGCCAAATTGCATTATCTCTTATAGTTTCCGAGATATGGACTATCGATAATTTACACCTTAGGCTCTGCTTCTAACTTGGGCCCAAATTGTAAAATGGTCTTATCTATTGGCGATTTCGTTCCAATTCACATTCCAAGTAATATTCGGCATGCTAATTACATTGCCGGTTGCCAAATTGCATTATCTCTTATAGTTTCCGAGATATGGACTATCGATAATTTACACCTTAGGCTCTGCTTCTAACTCGGGCCCCAATTGTAAAATGGTCTTATCTATTGGCGATTTCGTTCCAATTCACACTCCAAGTAATATTCGGCATGATAATTACATTGCCGGTTGCCAAATTGCATTATCTCTTATAGTTTCCGAGATATGGACTATCGATAATTTACACCTTAGGCTCTGCTTCTAACTTGGGCCCAAATTGTAAAATGGTCTTATCTATTGGCGATTTCGTCCCAATTCACATTCCAAGTGATATTCGGCATGCTAATTACATTGCCGGTTGCGAAATTGCATTAACTCTTATAGTTTCCGAGATATGGACTATCGATAATTTACACCTTAGGCTCTGCTTCTAACTCGGGCCCCAATTGTAAAATGGTCTTATCTATTGGCGATTTCGTTCCAATTCACATTCCAAGTAATTTTCGGCATGCTAATTACATTGCCGGTTGCCAAATTGCATTATCTCTTATAGTTTCCGAGATATGGACTATCGATAATTTACACCTTAGGCTCTGTTTCTAACTTGGGCCCAAATTGTAAAATGGTCTTATCTATTGGCGATTTCGTTCCAATTCACATTCCAAGTAATATTCGGCATGCTAATTACATTGCCGGTTGCCAAATTGCATTATCTCTTATAGTTTCCGAGATATGGACTATCGATAATTTACACCTTAGGCTCTGCTTCTAACTTGGGCCCAAATTGTAAAATGGTCTTATCTATTGGCGATTTCGTTCCAATTCACATTCCAAGTAATATTCGGCATGCTAATTACATTGCCGGTTGCCAAATTGCATTATCTCTTATAGTTTCCGAGATATGGACTATCGATAATTTACACCTTAGGCTCTGCTTCTAACTTGGGCCCAAATTGTAAAATGGTCTTCTCTATTGGCGATTTCGTTCCAATTCACATTCCAAGTAATATTCGGCATGCTAATTACATTGCCGGTTGCCAAATTGCATTATCTCTTATAGTTTCCGAGATATGGACTATCGATAATTTACACCTTAGGCTCTGCTTCTAACTTGGGCCCAAATTGTAAAATGGTCTTCTCTATTGGCGATTTCGTTCCAATTCACATTCCAAGTAATATTCGGCATGCTAATTACATTGCCGGTTGCCAAATTGCATTATCTCTTATAGTTTCCGAGATATGGACTATCGATAATTTACACCTTAGGCTCTGCTTCTAACTTGGGCCCAAATTGTAAAATGGTCTTCTCTATTGGCGATTTCGTTCCAATTCACATTCCAAGTAACATTCGGCATGCTAATTACATTGCCGGTTGCCAAATTGCATTATCTTTTATAGTTTCCGAGATATGGACTATCGATAATTTACACCTTAGGCTCTGCTTCTAACTTGGGCCCAAATTGTAAAATCGTCTTATCTATTGACGATTTCGTTCCAATTCACATTCCAAGTAATATTCGGCATGCTAAGTACATTGCCGGTTGCCAAATTGCATTATCTCTTATAGTTTCCGAGATATGGACTATCGGTAATTTACACCTTAGGCTCTGCTTCTAACTTGGGCCCAAATTGTAAAATGGTCTTATCTATTGGCGATTTCGTTCCAATTCACATTCCAAGTAATATCCGGCATGCTAATTACATTGCCGGTTGCCAAATTGAATTATCTCTTATAGTTTCCGAGATATGGACTATCGATAATTTACACCTTAGGCTCTGCTTCTAACTTGGGCCCAAATTGTAAAATGGTCTTACCTATTGGCGATTTCGTTCCAATTCACATTCCAAGTAATATTCGGCATGCTAATTACATTGCCGGTTGCCAAATTGCATTATCTCTTATAGTTTCCGAGATATGGACTATCGATAATTTACACCTTAGGCTCTGCTTCTAACTTGGGCCCAAATTGTAAAATGGTCTTATCTATTGGCAATTTCGTCCCAATTCACATTCCAAGTAATATTCGGCATGCTAATTACATTGCCGGTTGCGAAATTGCATTATATCTTATAGTTTCCGAGATATGGACTATCAATAATTTACACCTTAGGCTCTGCTTCTAACTTGGGCCCAAATTGTAAAATGGCCTTATCTATTGGCTATTTCGTTCCAATTCACATTCCAAGTAATATTCGGCATGCTAATTACATTGCCGGTTGCCAAATTACATTATCTCTTATAGTTTCCGAGATATGGACTATCGATAATTTACACCTTAGGCTCTGCTTCTAACTTGGTCCCAAATTGTAAAATGGTCTTATCTATTGGCGATTTCGTTCCAATTCACATTCCAAGTAATATTCGGCATGCTAATTACATTGCCGGTTGCCAAATTGCATTATCTCTTATAGTTTCCGAGATATGGACTATCGATAATTTACACCTTAGGCTCTGCTTCTAACTTGGGCCCAAATTGTAAAATGGTCTTATCTATTGGCGATTTCGTTCCAATTCACATTCCAAGTAATATTCGGCATGCTAATTACATTGCCGGTTGCCAAATTGCATTATCTCTTATAGTTTCCGAGATATGGATTATCGATAA
This sequence comes from Rhynchophorus ferrugineus, assembly GCF_030347505.1. Lineage (NCBI taxonomy): Eukaryota > Metazoa > Arthropoda > Insecta > Coleoptera > Curculionidae > Rhynchophorus > Rhynchophorus ferrugineus. The sequence goes on along the minus strand of NW_027472718.1, from coordinate 194,300 downwards.
TTTACACCTTAGGCTCTGCTTCTAACTTGGGCCCAAATTGTAAAATGGTCTTATCTATTGGCGATTTCGTTCCAATTCACATTCCAAGTAATATCCGGCATGCTAATTACATTGCCGGTTGCCAAATTGCATTATCTCTTATAGTTTCCGAGATATGGACTATCGATAATTTACACCTTAGGCTCTGCTTCTAACTTGGGCCCAAATTGTAAAATGGTCTTATCTATTGGCGATTTCGTCCCAATTCACATTCCAAGTGATATTCGGCATGCTAATTACATTGCCGGTTGCGAAATTGCATTAACTCTTATAGTTTCCGAGATATGGACTATCAATAATTTACACCTTAGGCTCTGCTTCTAACTTGGGCCCAAATTGTAAAATGGTCTTATCTATTGGCGATTTCGTTCCAATTCACATTCCAAGTAATTTTCGGCATGCTAATTACATTGCCGGTTGCCAAATTGCATTATCTCTTATAGTTTCCGAGATATGGACTATCGATAATTTACACCTTAGGCTCTGCTTCTAACTTGGGCCCAAATTGTAAAATGGTCTTATCTATTGGCGATTTCGTTCCAATTCACATTCCAAGTAATATTCGGCATGCTAATTACATTGCCGGTTGCCAAATTGCATTATCTCTTATAGTTTCCGAGATATGGACTATCGATAATTTACACCTTAGGCTCTGCTTCTAACTTGGGCCCAAATTGTAAAATGGTCTTATCTATTGGCGATTTCGTTCCAATTCACATTCCAAGTAATATTCGGCATGCTAATTACATTGCCGGTTGCCAAATTGCATTATCTCTTATAGTTTCCGAGATATGGAATATCGATAATTTACACCTTAGGCTCTGCTTCTAACTTGGGCCCAAATTGTAAAATGGTCTTATCTATTGGCGTTTTCTTTCCAATTCACATTCCAAGAAATATTCGGCATGCTAATTACACTGCCGGTTGCCAAATTGCATTATCTCTTATAGTTTCCGAGATATGGACTATCGATAATTTACACCTTAGGCTCTGCTTCTAACTTGGGCCCAAATTGTAAAATCGTCTTATCTATTGGCGATTTCGTTCCAATTCACATTCCAAGTAATATTCGGCATGCTAATTACATTGCCGGTTGCCAAATTGCATTATCTTTTATAGTTTCCGAGATATGGACTATCGATAATTTACACCTTAGGCTCTGCTTCTAACTTGGACCCAAATTGTAAAATCGTCTTATCTATTGGCGATTTCGTTCCAATTCACATTCCAAGTAATATTCGGCATGCTAATTACATTGCCGGTTGCCAAATTGCATTATCTCTTATAGTTTCCGAGATATGGACTATCGGTAATTTACACCTTAGGCTCTGCTTCTAACTTGGGCCCAAATTGTAAAATGGTCTTATCTATTGGCGATTTCGTTCCAATTCACATTCCAAGTAATATCCGGCATGCTAATTACATTGCCGGTTGCCAAATTGAATTATCTCTTATAGTTTCCGAGATATGGACTATCGATAATTTACACCTTAGGCTCTGCTTCTAACTTGGGCCCAAATTGTAAAATGGTCTTACCTATTGGCGATTTCGTTCCAATTCACATTCCAAGTAATATTCGGCATGCTAATTACATTGCCGGTTGCCAAATTGCATTATCTCTTATAGTTTCCGAGATATGGACTATCGATAATTTACACCTTAGGCTCTGCTTCTAACTTGGGCCCAAATTGTAAAATGGTCTTATCTATTGGCGATTTCGTTCCAATTCACATTCCAAGTAATATTCGGCGTGCTAATTACATTGCCGGTTGCCATATTGCATTATCTCTTATAGTTTCCGAGATATGGACTATCGATAATTTACATCTTAGGCTCTGCTTCTAACTTGGGCCCAAATTGTAAAATCGTCTTATCTATTGGCGATTTCGTTCCAATTCACATTCCAAGTAATATTCGGCATGCTAATTACATTGCCGGTTGCCAAATTGCATTATCTTTTATAGTTTCCGAGATATGGACTATCGATAATTTACACCTTAGGCTCTGCTTCTAACTTGGACCCAAATTGTAAAATCGTCTTATCTATTGGCGATTTCGTTCCAATTCACATTCCAAGTAATATTCGGCATGCTAATTACATTGCCGGTTGCCAAATTGCATTATCTCTTATAGTTTCCGAGATATGGACTATCGATAATTTACACCTTAGGCTCTGCTTCTAACTTGGGCCCAAATTGTAAAATGGTCTTATCTATTGGCGATTTCGTCCCAATTCACATTCCAAGTGATATTCGGCATGCTAATTACATTGCCGGTTGCGAAATTGCATTAACTCTTATAGTTTCCGAGATATGGACTATCAATAATTTACACCTTAGGCTCTGCTTCTAACTTGGGCCCAAATTGTAAAATGGTCTTATCTATTGGCGATTTCGTTCCAATTCACATTCCAAGTAATTTTCGGCATGCTAATTACATTGCCGGTTGCCAAATTGCATTATCTCTTATAGTTTCCGAGATATGGACTATCGATAATTTACACCTTAGGCTCTGCTTCTAACTTGGGCCCAAATTGTAAAATGGTCTTATCTATTGGCGATTTCGTTCCAATTCACATTCCAAGTAATATTCGGCATGCTAATTACATTGCCGGTTGCCAAATTGCATTATCTCTTATAGTTTCCGAGATATGGACTATCGATAATTTACACCTTAGGCTCTGCTTCTAACTTGGGCCCAAATTGTAAAATGGTCTTATCTATTGGCGATTTCGTTCCAATTCACATTCCAAGTAATATTCGGCATGCTAATTACATTGCCGGTTGCCAAATTGCATTATCTCTTATAGTTTCCGAGATATGGAATATCGATAATTTACACCTTAGGCTCTGCTTCTAACTTGGGCCCAAATTGTAAAATGGTCTTATCTATTGGCGTTTTCTTTCCAATTCACATTCCAAGAAATATTCGGCATGCTAATTACACTGCCGGTTGCCAAATTGCATTATCTCTTATAGTTTCCGAGATATGGACTATCGATAATTTACACCTTAGGCTCTGCTTCTAACTTGGGCCCAAATTGTAAAATCGTCTTATCTATTGGCGATTTCGTTCCAATTCACATTCCAAGTAATATTCGGCATGCTAATTACATTGCCGGTTGCCAAATTGCATTATCTTTTATAGTTTCCGAGATATGGACTATCGATAATTTACACCTTAGGCTCTGCTTCTAACTTGGACCCAAATTGTAAAATCGTCTTATCTATTGGCGATTTCGTTCCAATTCACATTCCAAGTAATATTCGGCATGCTAATTACATTGCCGGTTGCCAAATTGCATTATCTCTTATAGTTTCCGAGATATGGACTATCGATAATTTACACCTTAGGCTCTGCTTCTAACTTGGGCCCAAATTGTAAAATGGTCTTATCTATTGGCGATTTCGTTCCAATTCACATTCCAAGTAATATTCGGCATGCTAATTACATTGCCGGTTGCCAAATTGCATTATCTCTTATAGTTTCCGAGATATGGAATATCGATAATTTACACCTTAGGCTCTGCTTCTAACTTGGGCCCAAATTGTAAAATGGTCTTATCTATTGGCGTTTTCTTTCCAATTCACATTCCAAGAAATATTCGGCATGCTAATTACACTGCCGGTTGCCAAATTGCATTATCTCTTATAGTTTCCGAGATATGGACTATCGATAATTTACACCTTAGGCTCTGCTTCTAACTTGGGCCCAAATTGTAAAATCGTCTTATCTATTGGCGATTTCGTTCCAATTCACATTCCAAGTAATATTCGGCATGCTAATTACATTGCCGGTTGCCAAATTGCATTATCTTTTATAGTTTCCGAGATATGGACTATCGATAATTTACACCTTAGGCTCTGCTTCTAACTTGGACCCAAATTGTAAAATCGTCTTATCTATTGGCGATTTCGTTCCAATTCACATTCCAAGTAATATTCGGCATGCTAATTACATTGCCGGTTGCCAAATTGCATTATCTCTTATAGTTTCCGAGATATGGACTATCGGTAATTTACACCTTAGGCTCTGCTTCTAACTTGGGCCCAAATTGTAAAATGGTCTTATCTATTGGCGATTTCGTTCCAATTCACATTCCAAGTAATATCCGGCATGCTAATTACATTGCCGGTTGCCAAATTGAATTATCTCTTATAGTTTCCGAGATATGGACTATCGATAATTTACACCTTAGGCTCTGCTTCTAACTTGGGCCCAAATTGTAAAATGGTCTTACCTATTGGCGATTTCGTTCCAATTCACATTCCAAGTAATATTCGGCATGCTAATTACATTGCCGGTTGCCAAATTGCATTATCTCTTATAGTTTCCGAGATATGGACTATCGATAATTTACACCTTAGGCTCTGCTTCTAACTTGGGCCCAAATTGTAAAATGGTCTTATCTATTGGCGATTTCGTTCCAATTCACATTCCAAGTAATATTCGGCGTGCTAATTACATTGCCGGTTGCCATATTGCATTATCTCTTATAGTTTCCGAGATATGGACTATCGATAATTTACATCTTAGGCTCTGCTTCTAACTTGGGCCCAAATTGTAAAATCGTCTTATCTATTGGCGATTTCGTTCCAATTCACATTCCAAGTAATATTCGGCATGCTAATTACATTGCCGGTTGCCAAATTGCATTATCTTTTATAGTTTCCGAGATATGGACTATCGATAATTTACACCTTAGGCTCTGCTTCTAACTTGGACCCAAATTGTAAAATCGTCTTATCTATTGGCGATTTCGTTCCAATTCACATTCCAAGTAATATTCGGCATGCTAATTACATTGCCGGTTGCCAAATTGCATTATCTCTTATAGTTTCCGAGATATGGACTATCGATAATTTACACCTTAGGCTCTGCTTCTAACTTGGGCCCAAATTGTAAAATGGTCTTATCTATTGGCGATTTCGTCCCAATTCACATTCCAAGTGATATTCGGCATGCTAATTACATTGCCGGTTGCGAAATTGCATTAACTCTTATAGTTTCCGAGATATGGACTATCAATAATTTACACCTTAGGCTCTGCTTCTAACTTGGGCCCAAATTGTAAAATGGTCTTATCTATTGGCGATTTCGTTCCAATTCACATTCCAAGTAATTTTCGGCATGCTAATTACATTGCCGGTTGCCAAATTGCATTATCTCTTATAGTTTCCGAGATATGGACTATCGATAATTTACACCTTAGGCTCTGCTTCTAACTTGGGCCCAAATTGTAAAATGGTCTTATCTATTGGCGATTTCGTTCCAATTCACATTCCAAGTAATATTCGGCATGCTAATTACATTGCCGGTTGCCAAATTGCATTATCTCTTATAGTTTCCGAGATATGGACTATCGATAATTTACACCTTAGGCTCTGCTTCTAACTTGGGCCCAAATTGTAAAATGGTCTTATCTATTGGCGATTTCGTTCCAATTCACATTCCAAGTAATATTCGGCATGCTAATTACATTGCCGGTTGCCAAATTGCATTATCTCTTATAGTTTCCGAGATATGGAATATCGATAATTTACACCTTAGGCTCTGCTTCTAACTTGGGCCCAAATTGTAAAATGGTCTTATCTATTGGCGTTTTCTTTCCAATTCACATTCCAAGAAATATTCGGCATGCTAATTACACTGCCGGTTGCCAAATTGCATTATCTCTTATAGTTTCCGAGATATGGACTATCGATAATTTACACCTTAGGCTCTGCTTCTAACTTGGGCCCAAATTGTAAAATCGTCTTATCTATTGGCGATTTCGTTCCAATTCACATTCCAAGTAATATTCGGCATGCTAATTACATTGCCGGTTGCCAAATTGCATTATCTTTTATAGTTTCCGAGATATGGACTATCGATAATTTACACCTTAGGCTCTGCTTCTAACTTGGACCCAAATTGTAAAATCGTCTTATCTATTGGCGATTTCGTTCCAATTCACATTCCAAGTAATATTCGGCATGCTAATTACATTGCCGGTTGCCAAATTGCATTATCTCTTATAGTTTCCGAGATATGGACAATCGGTAATTTACACCTTAGGCTCTGCTTCTAACTTGGGCCCAAATTGTAAAATGGTCTTATCTATTGGCGATTTCGTTCCAATTCACATTCCAAGTAATATCCGGCATGCTAATTACATTGCCGGTTGCCAAATTGAATTATCTCTTATAGTTTCCGAGATATGGACTATCGATAATTTACACCTTAGGCTCTGCTTCTAACTTGGGCCCAAATTGTAAAATGGTCTTACCTATTGGCGATTTCGTTCCAATTCACATTCCAAGTAATATTCGGCATGCTAATTACATTGCCGGTTGCCAAATTGCATTATCTCTTATAGTTTCCGAGATATGGACTATCGATAATTTACACCTTAGGCTCTGCTTCTAACTTGGGCCCAAATTGTAAAATGGTCTTATCTATTGGCGATTTCGTTCCAATTCACATTCCAAGTAATATTCGGCGTGCTAATTACATTGCCGGTTGCCATATTGCATTATCTCTTATAGTTTCCGAGATATGGACTATCGATAATTTACATCTTAGGCTCTGCTTCTAACTTGGGCCCAAATTGTAAAATCGTCTTATCTATTGGCGATTTCGTTCCAATTCACATTCCAAGTAATATTCGGCATGCTAATTACATTGCCGGTTGCCAAATTGCATTATCTCTTATAGTTTATGAGATATGGACTACCGATAATTTACACCTTAGGCTCTGCTTCTAACTTGGGCCCAAATTGTAAAATGGTCTTATCTATTGGCGATTTCGTTCCAATTCACATTCCAAGTAATATCCGGCATGCTAATTACATTGCCGGTTGCGAAATTGAATTATCTCTTATAGTTTCCGAGATATGGACTATCGATAATTTACACCTTAGGCTCTGCTTCTAACTTGGGCCCAAATTGTAAAATGGTCTTATCTATTGGCGATTTCGTTCCAATTCACATTCCAAGTAATATTCGGCATGCTAATTACATTGCCGGTTGCCAAATTGCATTATCTCTTATAGTTTCCGAGATATGGACTATCGATAATTTACATCTTAGACTCTGCTTCTAACTTGGGCCCAAATTGTAAAATGGTCTTATCTATTGGCGATTTCGTTCCAATTCACATTCCAAGTAATATTCGGCATACTAATTACATTGCCGGTTGCCAAATTGCATTATCTCTTATAGTTTCCGAGATATGGACTATCGATAATTTACACCTTAGGCTCTGCTTCTAACTTGGGCCCAAATTGTAAAATGGTCTTATCTATTGGCGATTTCGTCCCAATTCACATTCCAAGTAATATTCGGCATGCTAATTACATTGCCGGTTGCGAAATTGCATTATATCTTATAGTTTCCGAGATATGGACTATCAATAATTTACACCTTAGGCTCTGCTTCTAACTTGGGCCCAAATTGTAAAATGGCCTTATCTATTGGCGATTTCGTTCCAATTCACATTCCAAGTAATATTCGGCATGCTAATTACATTGCCGGTTGCCAAATTGCATTATCTCTTATAGTTTCCGAGATATGGACTATCGATAATTTACACCTTAGGCTCTGCTTCTAACTTGGTCCCAAATTGTAAAATGGTCTTATCTATTGGCGATTTCGTTCCAATTCACATTCCAAGTAATATTCGGCATGCTAATTACATTGCCGGTTGCCAAATTGCATTATCTCTTATAGTTTCCGAGATATGGACTATCGATAATTTACACCTTAGGCTCTGCTTCTAACTTGGGCCCAAATTGTAAAATGGTCTTATCTATTGGCGATTTCGTTCCAATTCACATTCCAAGTAATATTCGGCATGCTAATTACATTGCCGGTTGCCAAATTGCATTATCTCTTATAGTTTCCGAGATATGGACTATCGATAATTTACACCTTAGGCTCTGCTTCTAACTTGGGCCCAAATTGTAAAATGGTCTTATCTATTGGCGATTTCGTTCCAATTCACATTCCAAGTAATATCCGGCATGCTAATTACATTGCCGGTTGCCAAATTGAATTATCTCTTATAGTTTCCGAGATATGGACTATCGATAATTTACATCTTAGGCTCTGCTTCTAACTTGGGCCCAAATTGTAAAATGGTCTTATCTATTGGCGATTTCGTTCCAATTCACATTCCAAGTAATATTCGGCATGCTAATTACATTGCCGGTTGCCAAATTGCATTATCTCTTATAGTTTCCGAGATATGGACTATCGATAATTTACATCTTAGGCTCTGCTTCTAACTTGGGCCCAAATTGTAAAATGGTCTTATCTATTGGCGATTTCGTTCCAATTCACATTCCAAGTAATTTTCGGCATGCTAATTACATTGCCGGTTGCCAAATTGCATTATCTCTTATAGTTTCCGAGATATGGACTATCGATAATTTACACCTTAGGCTCTGCTTCTAACTTGGGCCCAAATTGTAAAATGGTCTTATCTATTGGCGATTTCGTTCCAATTCACATTCCAAGTAATATTCGGCATGCTAATTACATTGCCGGTTGCCAAATTGCATTATCTCTTATAGTTTCCGAGATATGGACTATCGATAATTTACACCTTAGGCTCTGCTTCTAACTTGGGCCCAAATTGTAAAATGGTCTTATCTATTGGCGATTTCGTTCCAATTCACATTCCAAGTAATATTCGGCATGCTAATTACATTGCCGGTTGCCAAATTGCATTATCTCTTATAGTTTCCGAGATATGGACTATCGATAATTTACACCTTAGGCTCTGCTTCTAACTTGGGCCCAAATTGTAAAATGGTCTTATCTATTGGCGTTTTCTTTCCAATTCACATTCCAAGTAATATTCGGCATGCTAATTACACTGCCGGTTGCCAAATTGCATTATCTCTTATAGTTTCCGAGATATGGACTATCGATAATTTACACCTTAGGCTCTGCTTCTAACTTGGGCCCAAATTGTAAAATGGTCTTCTCTATTGGCGATTTCGTTCCAATTCACATTCCAAGTAATATTCGGCATGCTAATTACATTGCCGGTTGCCAAATTGCATTATCTCTTATAGTTTCCGAGATATGGACTATCGATAATTTACACCTTAGGCTCTGCTTCTAACTTGGGCCCAAATTGTAAAATGGTCTTCTCTATTGGCGATTTCGTTCCAATTAACATTCCAAGTAATATTCGGCATGCTAATTACATTGCCGGTTGCCAAATTGCATTATCTTTTATAGTTTCCGAGATATGGACTATCGATAATTTACACCTTAGGCTCTGCTTCTAACTTGGGCCCAAATTGTAAAATCGTCTTATCTATTGGCGATTTCGTTCCAATTCACATTCCAAGTAATATTCGGCATGCTAATTACATTGCCGGTTGCCAAATTGCATTATCTCTTATAGTTTCCGAGATATGGACTATCGGTAATTTACACCTTAGGCTCTGCTTCTAACTTGGGCCCAAATTGTAAAATGGTCTTATCTATTGGCGATTTCGTTCCAATTCACATTCCAAGTAATATCCGGCATGCTAATTACATTGCCGGTTGCCAAATTGAATTATCTCTTATAGTTTCCGAGATATGGACTATCGATAATTTACACCTTAGGCTCTGCTTCTAACTTGGGCCCAAATTGTAAAATGGTCTTACCTATTGGCGATTTCGTTCCAATTCACATTCCAAGTAATATTCGGCATGCTAATTACATTGCCGGTTGCCAAATTGCATTATCTCTTATAGTTTCCGAGATATGGACTATCGATAATTTACACCTTAGGCTCTGCTTCTAACTTGGGCCCAAATTGTAAAATGGTCTTATCTATTGGCGATTTCGTTCCAATTCACATTCCAAGTAATATTCGGCGTGCTAATTACATTGCCTGTTGCCATATTGCATTATCTCTTATAGTTTCCGAGATATGGACTATCGATAATTTACATCTTAGGCTCTGCTTCTAACTTGGGCCCAAATTGTAAAATCGTCTTATCTATTGGCGATTTCGTTCCAATTCACATTCCAAGTAATATTCGGCATGCTAATTACATTGCCGGTTGCCAAATTGCATTATCTCTTATAGTTTATGAGATATGGACTATCGATAATTTACACCTTAGGCTCTGCTTCTAACTTGGGCCCAAATTGTAAAATGGTCTTATCTATTGGCGATTTCGTTCCAATTCACATCCCAAGTAATATCCGGCATGCTAATTACATTGCCGGTTGCCAAATTGAATTATCTCTTATAGTTTCCGAGATATGGACTATCGATAATTTACACCTTAGGCTCTGCTTCTAACTTGGGCCCAAATTGTAAAATGGTCTTATCTATTGGCGATTTCGTTCCAATTCACATTCCAAGTAATATTCGGCATGCTAATTACATTGCCGGTTGCCAAATTGCATTATCTCTTATAGTTTCCGAGATATGGACTATCGATAATTTACATCTTAGGCTCTGCTTCTAACTTGGGCCCAAATTGTAAAATGGTCTTATCTATTGGCGATTCCGTTCCAATTCACATTCCAAGTAATATTCGGCATGCTAATTACATTGCCGGTTGCCAAATTGCATTATCTCTTATAGTTTCCGAGATATGGACTATCGATAATTTACACCTTAGGCTCTGCTTCTAACTTGGGCCCAAATTGTAAAATGGTCTTATCTATTGGCGATTTCGTCCCAATTCACATTCCAAGTAATATTTGGCATGCTAATTACATTGCCGGTTGCGAAATTGCATTATATCTTATAGTTTCCGAGATATGGACTATCAATAATTTACACCTTAGGCTCTGCTTCTAACTTGGGCCCAAATTGTAAAATGGCCTTATCTATTGGCGATTTCGTTCCAATTCACATTCCAAGTAATATTCGGCATGCTAATTACATTGCCGGTTGCCAAATTGCATTATCTCTTATAGTTTCCGAGATATGGACTATCGATAATTTACACCTTAGGCTCTGCTTCTAACTTGGTCCCAAATTGTAAAATGGTCTTATCTATTGGCGATTTCGTTCCAATTCACATTCCAAGTAATATTCGGCATGCTAATTACATTGCCGGTTGCCAAATTGCATTATCTCTTATAGTTTCCGAGATATGGACTATCGATAATTTACACCTTAGGCTCTGCTTCTAACTTGGGCCCAAATTGTAAAATGGTCTTATCTATTGGCGATTTCGTTCCAATTCACATTCCAAGTAATATTCGGCATGCTAATTACATTGCCGGTTGCCAAATTGCATTATCTCTTATAGTTTCCGAGATATGGACTATCGATAATTTACACCTTAGGCTCTGCTTCTAACTTGGGCCCAAATTGTAAAATGGTCTTATCTATTGGCGATTTCGTTCCAATTCACATTCCAAGTAATATTCGGCATGCTAATTACATTGCCGGTTGCCAAATTGCATTATCTCTTATAGTTTCCGAGATATGGACTATCGATAATTTACACCTTAGGCTCTGCTTCTAACTCGGGCCCAAATTGTAAAATGGTCTTATCTATTGGCGATTTCGTTCCAATTCACACTCCAAGTAATATTCGGCATGCTAATTACATTGCCGGTTGCCAAATTGCATTATCTCTTATAGTTTCCGAGATATGGACTATCGATAATTTACACCTTAGGCTCTGCTTCTAACTTGGGCCCAAATTGTAAAATGGTCTTATCTATTGGCGATTTCGTCCCAATTCACATTCCAAGTGATATTCGGCATGCTAATTACATTGCCGGTTGCGAAATTGCATTAACTCTTATAGTTTCCGAGATATGGACTATCAATAATTTACACCTTAGGCTCTGCTTCTAACTTGGGCCCAAATTGTAAAATGGCCTTATCTATTGGCGATTTCGTTCCAATTCACATTCCAAGTAATTTTCGGCATGCTAATTACATTGCCGGTTGCCAAATTGCATTATCTCTTATAGTTTCCGAGATATGGACTATCGATAATTTACACCTTAGGCTCTGCTTCTAACTTGGGCCCAAATTGTAAAATGGTCTTATCTATTGGCGATTTCGTTCCAATTGACATTCCAAGTAATATTCGGCATGCTAATTACATTGCCGGTTGCCAAATTGCATTATCTCTTATAGTTTCCGAGATATGGACTATCGATAATTTACACCTTAGGCTCTGCTTCTAACTTGGGCCCAAATTGTAAAATGGTCTTATCTATTGGCGATTTCGTTCCAATTCACATTCCAAGTAATATTCGGCATGCTAATTACATTGCCGGTTGCCAAATTGCATTATCTCTTATAGTTTCCGAGATATGGACTATCGATAATTTACACCTTAGGCTCTGCTTCTAACTTGGGCCCAAATTGTAAAATGGTCTTATCTATTGGCGTTTTCTTTCCAATTCACATTCCAAGTAATATTCGGCATGCTAATTACACTGCCGGTTGCCAAATTGCATTATCTCTTATAGTTTCCGAGATATGGACTATCGATAATTTACACCTTAGGCTCTGCTTCTAACTTGGGCCCAAATTGTAAAATGGTCTTCTCTATTGGCGATTTCGTTCCAATTCACATTCCAAGTAATATTCGGCATGCTAATTACATTGCCGGTTGCCAAATTGCATTATCTCTTATAGTTTCCGAGATATGGACTATCGATAATTTACACCTTAGGCTCTGCTTCTAACTTGGGCCCAAATTGTAAAATGGTCTTCTCTATTGGCGATTTCGTTCCAATTCACATTCCAAGTAATATTCGGCATGCTAATTACATTGCCGGTTGCCAAATTGCATTATCTCTTATAGTTTCCGAGATATGGACTATCGATAATTTACACCTTAGGCTCTGCTTCTAACTTGGGCCCAAATTGTAAAATGGTCTTCTCTATTGGCGATTTCGTTCCAATTCACATTCCAAGTAATATTCGGCATGCTAATTACATTGCCGGTTGCCAAATTGCATTATCTTTTATAGTTTCCGAGATATGGACTATCGATAATTTACACCTTAGGCTCTGCTTCTAACTTGGGCCCAAATTGTAAAATCGTCTTATCTATTGGCGATTTCGTTCCAATTCACATTCCAAGTAATATTCGGCATGCTAATTACATTGCCGGTTGCCAAATTGCATTATCTCTTATAGTTTCCGAGATATGGACTATCGATAATTTACACCTTAGGCTCTGCTTCTAACTTGGGCCCAAATTGTAAAATGGTCTTATCTATTGGCGATTTCGTTCCAATTCACATTCCAAGTAATATTCGGCGTGCTAATTACATTGCCGGTTGCCATATTGCATTATCTCTTATAGTTTCCGAGATATGGACTATCGATAATTTACATCTTAGGCTCTGCTTCTAACTTGGGCCCAAATTGTAAAATCGTCTTTTCTATTGGCGATTTCGTTCCAATTCACATTCCAAGTAATATTCGGCATGCTAATTACATTGCCGGTTGCCAAATTGCATTATCTCTTATAGTTTATGAGATATGGACTATCGATAATTTACACCTTAGGCTCTGCTTCTAACTTGGGCCCAAATTGTAAAATGGTCTTATCTATTGGCGATTTCGTTCCAATTCACATTCCAAGTAATATCCGGCATGCTAATTACATTGCCGGTTGCCAAATTGAATTATCTCTTATAGTTTCCGAGATATAGACTATCGATAATTTACACCTTAGGCTCTGCTTCTAACTTGGGCCCAAATTGTAAAATGGTCTTATCTATTGGCGATTTCGTTCCAATTCACATTCCAAGTAATATTCGGCATGCTAATTACATTGCCGGTTGCCAAATTGCATTATCTCTTATAGTTTCCGAGATATGGACTATCGATAATTTACATCTTAGGCTCTGCTTCTAACTTGGGCCCAAATTGTAAAATGGTCTTATCTATTGGCGATTTCGTTCCAATTCACATTCCAAGTAATATTCGGCATGCTAATTACATTGCCGGTTGCCAAATTGCATTATCTCTTATAGTTTCCGAGATATGGACTATCGATAATTTACACCTTAGGCTCTGCTTCTAACTTGGGCCCAAATTGTAAAATGGTCTTATCTATTGGCGATTTCGTCCCAATTCACATTCCAAATAATATTCGGCATGCTAATTACATTGCCGGTTGCGAAATTGCATTATATCTTATAGTTTCCGAGATATGGACTATCAATAATTTACACCTTAGGTTCTGCTTCTAACTTGGGCCCAAATTGTAAAATGGCCTTATCTATTGGCGATTTCGTTCCAATTCACATTCCAAGTAATATTCGGCATGCTAATTACATTGCCGGTTGCCAAATTGCATTATCTCTTATAGTTTCCGAGATATGGACTATCAATAATTTACACCTTAGGCTCTGCTTCTAACTTGGGCCCAAATTGTAAAATGGTCTTATCTATTGGCGATTTCGTTCCAATTCACATTCCAAGTAATATTCGGCGTGCTAATTACATTGCCGGTTGCCATATTGCATTATCTCTTATAGTTTCCGAGATATGGACTATCGATAATTTACATCTTAGGCTCTGCTTCTAACTTGGGCCCAAATTGTAAAATCGTCTTATCTATTGGCGATTTCGTTCCAATTCACATTCCAAGTAATATTCGGCATTCTAATTACATTGCCGGTTGCCAAATTGCATTATCTCTTATAGTTTATGAGATATGGACTATCGATAATTTACACCTTAGGCTCTGCTTCTAACTTGGTCAAAAATTGTAAAATGGTCTTATCTATTGGCGATTTCGTTCCAATTCACATTCCAAGTAATATTCGGCATGCTAATTACATTGCCGGTTGCCAAATTGCATTATCTCTTATAGTTTCCGAGATATGGACTATCGATAATTTACACCTTAGGCTCTGCTTCTAACTTGGGCCCAAATTGTAAAATGGTCTTATCTATTGGCGATTTCGTTCCAATTCACATTCCAAGTAATATTCGGCATGCTAATTACATTGCCGGTTGCCAAATTGCATTATCTCTTATAGTTTCCGAGATATGGACTATCGATAATTTACACCTTAGGCTCTGCTTCTAACTTGGGCCCAAATTGTAAAATGGTCTTATCTATTGGCGATTTCGTTCCAATTCACATTCCAAGTAATATTCGGCATGCTAATTACATTGCCGGTTGCCAAATTGCATTATCTCTTATAGTTTCCGAGATATGGACTATCGATAATTTACACCTTAGGCTCTGCTTCTAACTTGGGCCCAAACTGTAAAATGGTCTTATCTATTGGCGATTTCGTCCCAATTCACATTCCAAGTGATATTCGGCATGCTAATTACATTGCCGGTTGCGAAATTGCATTAACTCTTATAGTTTCCGAGATATGGACTATCAATAATTTACACCTTAGGCTCTGCTTCTAACTTGGGCCCAAATTGTAAAATGGTCTTATCTATTGGCGATTTCGTTCCAATTCACATTCCAAGTAATTTTCGGCATGCTAATTACATTGCCGGTTGCCAAATTGCATTATCTCTTATAGTTTCCGAGATATGGACTATCGATAATTTACACCTTAGGCTCTGCTTCTAACTTGGGCCCAAATTGTAAAATGGTCTTATCTATTGGCGATTTCGTTCCAATTCACATTATAAGTAATATTCGGCATGCTAATTACATTGCCGGTTGCCAAATTGCATTATCTCTTATAGTTTCCGAGATATGGACTATCGATAATTTACACCTTAGGCTCTGCTTCTAACTTGGGCCCAAATTGTAAAATGGTCTTATCTATTGGCGATTTCGTTCCAATTCACATTCCAAGTAATATTCGGCATGCTAATTACATTGCCGGTTGCCAAATTGCATTATCTCTTATAGTTTCCGAGATATGGACTATCGATAATTTACACCTTAGGCTCTGCTTCTAACTTGGGCCCAAATTGTAAAATGGTCTTATCTATTGGCGTTTTCTTTCCAATTCACATTCCAAGTAATATTCGGCATGCTAATTACACTGCCGGTTGCCAAATTGCATTATCTCTTATAGTTTCCGAGATATGGACTATCGATAATTTACACCTTAGGCTCTGCTTCTAACTTGGGCCCAAATTGTAAAATGGCCTTCTCTATTGGCGATTTCGTTCCAATTCACATTCCAAGTAATATTCGGCATGCTAATTACATTGCCGGTTGCCAAATTGCATTATCTTTTATAGTTTCCGAGATATGGACTATCGATAATTTACACCTTAGGCTCTGCTTCTAACTTGGGCCCAAATTGAAAAATCGTCTTATCTATTGGCGATTTCGTTCCAATTCACATTCCAAGTAATATTCGGCATGCTAATTACATTGCCGGTTGCCAAATTGCATTATCTCTTATAGTTTCCGAGATATGGACTATCGGTAATTTACACCTTAGGCTCTGCTTCTAACTTGGGCCCAAATTGTAAAATGGTCTTATCTATTGGCGATTTCGTTCCAATTCACATTCCAAGTAATATCCGGCATGCTAATTACATTGCCGGTTGCCTAATTGAATTATCTCTTATAGTTTCCGAGATATGGACTATCGATAATTTACACCTTAGGCTCTGCTTCTAACTTGGGCCCAAATAGTAAAATGGTCTTACCTATTGGCGATTTCGTTCCAATTCACATTCCAAGTAATATTTGGCATGCTAATTACATTGCCGGTTGCCAAATTGCATTATCTCTTATAGTTTCCGAGATATGGACTATCGATAATTTACATCTTAGGCTCTGCTTCTAACTTGGTCAAAAATTGTAAAATGGTCTTATCTATTGGCGATTTCGTTCCAATTCACATTCCAAGTAATATTCGGCATGCTAATTACATTGCCGGTTGCCATATTGCATTATCTCTTATAGTTTCCGAGATATGGACTATCGATAATTTACATCTTAGGCTCTGCTTCTAACTTGGTCAAAAATTGTAAAATGGTCTTATCTATTGGCGATTTCGTTCCAATTCACATTCCAAGTAATATTCGGCATGCTAATTACATTGCCGGTTGCCAAATTGCATAATCTCTTATAGTTTCCGAGATATGGACTATCGATAATTTACACCTTAGGCTCTGCTTCTAACTTGGGCCCAAATTGTAAAATGGTCTTATCTATTGGCGATTTCGTTCCAATTCACATTCCAAGTAATATTCGGCATGCTAATTACATTGCCGGTTGCCAAATTGCATTATCTCTTATAGTTTCCGAGATATGGACTATCGATAATTTACACCTTAGGCTCTGCTTCTAACTTGGGCCCAAATTGTAAAATGGTCTTATCTATTGGCGATTTCGTTCCAATTCACATTCCAAGTAATATTCGGCATGCTAATTACATTGCCGGTTGCCAAATTGCATTATCTCTTATAGTTTCCGAGATATGGACTATCGATAATTTACACCTTAGGCTCTGCTTCTAACTCGGGCCCAAATTGTAAAATGGTCTTATCTATTGGCGATTTCGTTCCAATTCACACTCCAAGTAATATTCGGCATGCTAATTACATTGCCGGTTGCCAAATTGCATTATCTCTTATAGTTTCCGAGATATGGACTATCGATAATTTACACCTTAGGCTCTGCTTCTAACTTGGGCCCAAACTGTAAAATGGTCTTATCTATTGGCGATTTCGTCCCAATTCACATTCCAAGTGATATTCGGCATGCTAATTACATTGCCGGTTGCGAAATTGCATTAACTCTTATAGTTTCCGAGATATGGACTATCAATAATTTACACCTTAGGCTCTGCTTCTAACTTGGGCCCAAATTGTAAAATGGTCTTATCTATTGGCGATTTCGTTCCAATTCACATTCCAAGTAATTTTCGGCATGCTAATTACATTGCCGGTTGCCAAATTGCATTATCTCTTATAGTTTCCGAGATATGGACTATCGATAATTTACACCTTAGGCTCTGCTTCTAACTTGGGCCCAAATTGTAAAATGGTCTTATCTATTGGCGATTTCGTTCCAATTCACATTATAAGTAATATTCGGCATGCTAATTACATTGCCGGTTGCCAAATTGCATTATCTCTTATAGTTTCCGAGATATGGACTATCGATAATTTACACCTTAGGCTCTGCTTCTATCTTGGGCCCAAATTGTAAAATGGTCTTATCTATTGGCGATTTCGTTCCAATTCACATTCCAAGTAATATTCGGCATGCTAATTACATTGCCGGTTGCCAAATTGCATTATCTCTTATAGTTTCCGAGATATGGACTATCGATAATTTACACCTTAGGCTCTGCTTCTAACTTGGGCCCAAATTGTAAAATGGTCTTATCTATTGGCGTTTTCTTTCCAATTCACATTCCAAGTAATATTCCGCATGCTAATTACACTGCCGGTTGCCAAATTGCATTATCTCTTATAGTTTCCGAGATATGGACTATCGATAATTTACACCTTAGGCTCTGCTTCTAACTTGGGCCCAAATTGTAAAATGGTCTTCTCTATTGGCGATTTCGTTCCAATTCACATTCCAAGTAATATTCGGCATGCTAATTACATTGCCGGTTGCCAAATTGCATTATCTTTTATAGTTTCCGAGATATGGACTATCGATAATTTACACCTTAGGCTCTGCTTCTAACTTGGGCCCAAATTGTAAAATCGTCTTATCTATTGGCGATTTCGTTCCAATTCACATTCCAAGTAATATTCGGCATGCTAATTACATTGCCGGTTGCCAAATTGCATTATCTCTTATAGTTTCCGAGATATGGACTATCGGTAATTTACACCTTAGGCTCTGCTTCTAACTTGGGCCCAAATTGTAAAATGGTCTTATCTATTGGCGATTTCGTTCCAATTCACATTCCAAGTAATATCCGGCATGCTAATTACATTGCCGGTTGCCTAATTGAATTATCTCTTATAGTTTCCGAGATATGGACTATCGATAATTTACACCTTAGGCTCTGCTTCTAACTTGGGCCCAAATTGTAAAATGGTCTTACCTATTGGCGATTTCGTTCCAATTCACATTCCAAGTAATATTCGGCATGCTAATTACATTGCCGGTTGCCAAATTGCATTATCTCTTATAGTTTCCGAGATATGGACTATCGATAATTTACACCTTAGGCTCTCCTTCTAACTTGGGCCCAAATTGTAAAATGGTCTTATCTATTGGCGATTTCGTTCCAATTCACATTCCAAGTAATATTCGGCGTGCTAATTACATTGCCGGTTGCCATATTGCATTATCTCTTATAGTTTCCGAGATATGGACTATCGATAATTTACATCTTAGGCTCTGCTTCTAACTTGGGCCCAAATTGTAAAATCGTCTTATCTATTGGCGATTTCGTTCCAATTCACATTCCAAGTAATATTCGGCATGCTAATTACATTGCCGGTTGCCAAATTGCATTATCTCTTATAGTTTATGAGATATGGACTATCGATAATTTACACCTTAGGCTCTGCTTCTAACTTGGGCCCAAATTGTAAAATGGTCTTATCTATTGGCGATATCGTTCCAATTCACATTCCAAGTAATATCCGGCATGCTAATTACATTGCCGGTTGCCAAATTGAATTATCTCTTATAGTTTCCGAGATATGGACTATCGATAATTTACACCTTAGGCTCTGCTTCTAACTTGGGCCCAAATTGTAAAATGGTCTTATCTATTGGCGATTTCGTTCCAATTCACATTCCAAGTAATATTCGGCATGCTAATTACATTGCCGGTTGCCAAATTGCATTATCTCTTATAGTTTCCGAGATATGGACTATCGATAATTTACATCTTAGGCTATGCTTCTAACTTGGGCCCAAATTGTAAAATGGTCTTATCTATTGGCGATTTCGTTCCAATTCACATTCCAAGTAATATTCGGCATGCTAATTACATTGCCGGTTGCCAAATTGCATTATCTCTTATAGTTTCCGAGATATGGACTATCGATAATTTACACCTTAAGCTCTGCTTCTAACTTTTGGCCCAAATTGTAAAATGGTCTTATCTATTGGCGATTTCGTCCCAATTCACATTCCAAGTAATATTCGGCATGCTAATTACATTGCCGGTTGCGAAATTGCATTATATCTTATAGTTTCCGAGATATGGACTATCAATAATTTACACCTTAGGCTCTGCTTCTAACTTGGGCCCAAATTGTAAAATGGCCTTATCTATTGGCGATTTCGTTCCAATTCACATTCCAAGTAATATTCGGCATGCTAATTACATTGCCGGTTGCCAAATTGCATTATCTCTTATAGTTTCCGAGATATGGACTATCGATAATTTACACCTTAGGCTCTGCTTCTAACTTGGGCCCAAATTGTAAAATGGTCTTATCTATTGGCGATTTCGTTCCAATTCACATTCCAAGTAATATTCGGCATGCTAATTACATTGCCGGTTGCCAAATTGCATTATCTCTTATAGTTTCCGAGATATGGACTATCGATAATTTACACCTTAGGCTCTGCTTCTAACTCGGGCCCAAATTGTAAAATGGTCTTATCTATTGGCGATTTCGTTCCAATTCACACTCCAAGTAATATTCGGCATGCTAATTACATTGCCGGTTGCCAAATTGCATTATCTCTTATAGTTTCCGAGATATGGACTATCGATAATTTACACCTTAGGCTCTGCTTCTAACTTGGGCCCAAACTGTAAAATGGTCTTATCTATTGGCGATTTCGTCCCAATTCACATTCCAAGTGATATTCGGCATGCTAATTACATTGCCGGTTGCGAAATTGCATTAACTCTTATAGTTTCCGAGATATGGACTATCAATAATTTACACCTTAGGCTCTGCTTCTAACTTGGGCCCAAATTGTAAAATGGTCTTATCTATTGGCGATTTCGTTCCAATTCACATTCCAAGTAATTTTCGGCATGCTAATTACATTGCCGGTTGCCAAATTGCATTATCTCTTATAGTTTCCGAGATATGGACTATCGATAATTTACACCTTAGGCTCTGCTTCTAACTTGGGCCCAAATTGTAAAATGGTCTTATCTATTGGCGATTTCGTTCCAATTCACATTATAAGTAATATTCGGCATGCTAATTACATTGCCGGTTGCCAAATTGCATTATCTCTTATAGTTTCCGAGATATGGACTATCGATAATTTACACCTTAGGCTCTGCTTCTATCTTGGGCCCAAATTGTAAAATGGTCTTATCTATTGGCGATTTCGTTCCAATTCACATTCCAAGTAATATTCGGCATGCTAATTACATTGCCGGTTGCCAAATTGCATTATCTCTTATAGTTTCCGAGATATGGACTATCGATAATTTACACCTTAGGCTCTGCTTCTAACTTGGGCCCAAATTGTAAAATGGTCTTATCTATTGGCGTTTTCTTTCCAATTCACATTCCAAGTAATATTCGGCATGCTAATTACACTGCCGGTTGCCAAATTGCATTATCTCTTATAGTTTCCGAGATATGGACTATCGATAATTTACACCTTAGGCTCTGCTTCTAACTTGGGCCCAAATAGTAAAATGGTCTTCTCTATTGGCGATTTCGTTCCAATTCACATTCCAAGTAATATTCGGCATGCTAATTACATTGCCGGTTGCCAAATTGCATTATCTTTTATAGTTTCCGAGATATGGACTATCGATAATTTACACCTTAGGCTCTGCTTCTAACTTGGGCCCAAATTGTAAAATCGTCTTATCTATTGGCGATTTCGTTCCAATTCACATTCCAAGTAATATTCGGCATGCTAATTACATTGCCGGTTGCCAAATTGCATTATCTCTTATAGTTTCCGAGATATGGACTATCGGTAATTTACACCTTAGGCTCTGCTTCTAACTTGGGCCCAAATTGTAAAATGGTCTTATCTATTGGCGATTTCGTTCCAATTCACATTCCAAGTAATATCCGGCATGCTAATTACATTGCCGGTTGCCTAATTGAATTATCTCTTATAGTTTCCGAGATATGGACTATCGATAATTTACACCTTAGGCTCTGCTTCTAACTTGGGCCCAAATTGTAAAATGGTCTTACCTATTGGCGATTTCGTTCCAATTCACATTCCAAGTAATATTCGGCATGCTAATTACATTGCCGGTTGCCAAATTGCATTATCTCTTATAGTTTCCGAGATATGGACTATCGATAATTTACACCTTAGGCTCTCCTTCTAACTTGGGCCCAAATTGTAAAATGGTCTTATCTATTGGCGATTTCGTTCCAATTCACATTCCAAGTAATATTCGGCGTGCTAATTACATTGCCGGTTGCCATATTGCATTATCTCTTATAGTTTCCGAGATATGGACTATCGATAATTTACATCTTAGGCTCTGCTTCTAACTTGGGCCCAAATTGTAAAATCGTCTTATCTATTGGCGATTTCGTTCCAATTCACATTCCAAGTAATATTCGGCATGCTAATTACATTGCCGGTTGCCAAATTGCATTATCTCTTATAGTTTATGAGATATGGACTATCGATAATTTACACCTTAGGCTCTGCTTCTAACTTGGGCCCAAATTGTAAAATGGTCTTATCTATTGGCGATATCGTTCCAATTCACATTCCAAGTAATATCCGGCATGCTAATTACATTGCCGGTTGCCAAATTGAATTATCTCTTATAGTTTCCGAGATATGGACTATCGATAATTTACACCTTAGGCTCTGCTTTTAACTTGGGCCCAAATTGTAAAATGGTCTTATCTATTGGCGATTTCGTTCCAATTCACATTCCAAGTAATATTCGGCATGCTAATTACATTGCCGGTTGCCAAATTGCATTATCTCTTATAGTTTCCGAGATATGGACTATCGATAATTTACATCTTAGGCTATGCTTCTAACTTGGGCCCAAATTGTAAAATGGTCTTATCTATTGGCGATTTCGTTCCAATTCACATTCCAAGTAATATTCGGCATGCTAATTACATTGCCGGTTGCCAAATTGCATTATCTCTTATAGTTTCCGAGATATGGACTATCGATAATTTACACCTTAGGCTCTGCTTCTAACTTGGGCCCAAATTGTAAAATGGTCTTATCTATTGGCGATTTCGTCCCAATTCACATTCCAAGTAATATTCGGCATGCTAATTACATTGCCGGTTGCGAAATTGCATTATATCTTATAGTTTCCGAGATATGGACTATCAATAATTTACACCTTAGGCTCTGCTTCTAACTTGGGCCCAAATTGTAAAATGGCCTTATCTATTGGCGATTTCGTTCCAATTCACATTCCAAGTAATATTCGGCATGCTAATTACATTGCCGGTTGCCAAATTGCATTATCTCTTATAGTTTCCGAGATATGGACTATCGATAATTTACACCTTAGGCTCTGCTTCTAACTTGGGCCCAAATTGTAAAATGGTCTTATCTATTGGCGATTTCGTTCCAATTCACATTCCAAGTAATATTCGGCATGCTAATTACATTGCCGGTTGCCAAATTGCATTATCTCTTATAGTTTCCGAGATATGGACTATCGATAATTTACACCTTAGGCTCTGCTTCTAACTTGGGCCCAAATTGTAAAATGGTCTTATCTATTGGCGATTTCGTTCCAATTCACATTACAAGTAATATTCGGCATGCTAATTACATTGCCGGTTGCCAAATTGCATTATCTCTTATAGTTTCCGAGATATGGACTATCGATAATTTACACCTTAGGCTCTGCTTCTAACTCGGGCCCAAATTGTAAAATGGTCTTATCTATTGGCGATTTCGTTCCAATTCACACTCCAAGTAATATTCGGCATGCTAATTACATTGCCGGTTGCCAAATTGCATTATCTCTTATAGATTCCGAGATATGGACTATCGATAATTTACACCTTAGGCTCTGCTTCTAACTTGGGCCCAAATTGTAAAATGGTCTTATCTATTGGCGATTTCGTTCCAATTCACATTCCAAGTAATATTCGGCATGCTAATTACATTGCCGGTTGCCAAATTGCATTATCTCTTATAGTTTCCGAGATATGGACTATCGATAATTTACACCTTAGTCTCTGCTTCTAACTTGGGCCCAAATTGTAAAATGGTCTTATCTATTGGCGATTTCGTTCCAATTCACATTCCAAGTAATATTCGGCATGCTAATTACATTGCCGGTTGCCAAATTGCATTATCTCTTATAGTTTCCGAGATATGGACTATCGATAATTTACACCTTAGGCTCTGCTTCTAACTTGGGCCCAAATTGTAAAATGGTCTTCTCTATTGGCGATTTCGTTCCAATTCACATTCCAAGTAATATTCGGCATGCTAATTACATTGCAGGTTGCCAAATTGCATTACCTCTTATAGTTTCCGAGATATGGACTATCGATAATTTACACCTTAGGCTCTGCTTCTAACTTGGGCCCAAATTGTAAAATGGTCTTATCTATTGGCGATTTCGTTCCAATTCACATTCCAAGTAATATTCGGCATGCTAATTACTTTGCCGGTTGCCAAATTGCATTATCTCTTATAGTTTCCGAGATATGGACTATCGATAATTTACACCTTAGGCTCTGCTTCTAACTTGGGCCCAAATTGTAAAATGGTCTTTTCTATTGGCGATTTCGTTCCAATTCACATTCCAAGTAATATTCGGCATGCTAATTACATTGCCGGTTGCCAAATTGCATTATCTCTTATAGATTCCGAGATATGGACTATCATTAATTTACACCTTAGGCTCTGCTTCTAACTTGGGCCCAAATTGTAAAATGGTCTTATCTATTGGCGATTTCGTTCCAATTCACATTCCAAGTAATATTCGGCATGCTAATTACATTGCCTGTTGCCAAATTGAATTATCTCTTATAGTTTCCGAGATATGGACTATCGATAATTTACACCTTAGGCTCTGCTTCTAACTTGGGCCCAAATTGTAAAATGGTCTTACCTATTGGCGATTTCGTTCCAATTCACATTCCAAGTAATATTCGGCATGCTAATTACATTGCCGGTTGCCAAATTGCATTATCTCTTATAGTTTCCGAGATATGGACTATCGATAATTTACACCTTAGGCTCTGCTTCTAACTTGGGCCCAAATTGTAAAATGGTCTTATCTATTGGCGATTTCGTTCCAATTCACATTCCAATTAATATTCGGCATGCTAATTACATTGCCGGTTGCCAAATTGCATTATCTCTTATAGTTTCCGAGATATGGACTATCGATAATTTACACCTTAGGCTCTGCTTCTAACTTGGGCCCAAATTGTAAAATGGTCTTCTCTATTGGCGATTTCGTTCCAATTCACATTCCAAGTAATATTCGGCATGCTAATTACATTGCCGGTTGCCAAATTGCATTACCTCTTATAGTTTCCGAGATATGGACTATCGATAATTTACACCTTAGGCTCTGCTTCTAACTTGGGCCCAAATTGTAAAATGGTCTTATCTATTGGCGATTTCGTTCCAATTCACATTCCAAGTAATATTCGGCATGCTAATTACTTTGCCGGTTGCCAAATTGCATTATCTCATATAGTTTCCGAGATATGGACTATCGATAATTTACACCTTAGGCTCTGCTTCTAACTTGGGCCCAAATTGTAAAATGGTCTTTTCTATTGGCGATTTCGTTCCAATTCACATTCCAAGTAATATTCGGCATGCTAATTACTTTGCCGGTTGCCAAATTGCATTATCTCATATAGTTTCCGAGATATGGACTATCGATAATTTACACCTTAGGCTCTGCTTCTAACTTGGGCCCAAATTGTAAAATGGTCTTATCTATTGGCGATTTCGTTCCAATTCACATTCCAAGTAATATGCGGCATGCTAATTACATTGCCGGTTGCGAAATTGCATTAACTCTTATAGTTTCCGAGATATGGACTATCAATAATTTACACCTTAGGCTCTGCTTCTAACTTGGGCCCAAATTGTAAAATGGTCTTATCTATTGGCGATTTCGTTCCAATTCACATTCCAAGTAATTTTCGGCATGCTAATTACATTGCCGGTTGCCAAATTGCATTATCTCTTATAGTTTCCGAGATATGGACTATCGATAATTTACACCTTAGGCTCTGCTTCTAACTTGGGCCCAAATTGTAAAATGGTCTTATCTATTGGCGATTTCGTTCCAATTCACATTCCAAGTAATATTCGGCATGCTAATTACATTGCCGGTTGCCAAATTGCATTATCTCTTATAGTTTCCGAGATATGGACTATCGATAATTTACACCTTAGGCTCTGCTTCTAACTTGGGCCCAAATTGTAAAATGGTCTTCTCTATTGGCGATTTCGTTCCAATTCACATTCCAAGTAATATTCGGCATGCTAATTACATTGCCGGTTGCCAAATTGCATTATCTCTTATAGTTTCCCAGATATGGACTATCGATAATTTACACCTTAGGCTCTGCTTCTAACTTGGGCCCAAATTGTAAAATGGTCTTCTCTATTGGCGATTTCGTTCCAATTCACATTCCAAGTAATATTCGGCATGCTAATTACATTGCCGGTTGCCAAATTGCATTATCTCTTATAGTTTCCGAGATATGGACTATCGATAATTTACACCTTAGGCTCTGCTTCTAACTTGGGCCCAAATTGTAAAATGGTCTTCTCTATTGGCGATTTCGTTCCAATTCACATTCCAAGTAATATTCGGCATGCTAATTACATTGTCGGTTGCCAAATTGCATTATCTTTTATAGTTTCCGAGATATGGACTATCGATAATTTACACCTTAGGCTCTGCTTCTAACTTGGGCCCAAATTGTAAAATCGTCTTAACTATTGGCGATTTCGTTCCAATTCACATTCCAAGTAATATTCGGCATGCTAATTACATTGCCGGTTGCCAAATTGCATTATCTCTTATAGTTTCCGAGATATGGACTATCGGTAATTTACACCTTAGGCTCTGCTTCTAACTTGGGCCCAAATTGTAAAATGGTCTTATCTATTGGCGATTTCGTTCCAATTCACATTCCAAGTAATATCCGGCATGCTAATTACATTGCCGGTTGCCAAATTGAATTATCTCTTATAGTTTCCGAGATATGGACTATCGATAATTTACACCTTAGGCTCTGCTTCTAACTTGGGCCCAAATTGTAAAATGGTCTTACCTATTGGCGATTTCGTTCCAATTCACATTCCAAGTAATATTCGGCATGCTAATTACATTGCCGGTTGCCAAATTGCATTATCTCTTATAGTTTCCGAGATATGGACTATCGATAATTTACACCTTAGGCTCTGCTTCTAACTTGGGCCCAAATTGTAAAATGGTCTTATCTATTGGCGATTTCGTTCCAATTCACATTCCAAGTAATATTCGGCGTGCTAATTACATTGCCGGTTGCCATATTGCATTATCTCTTATAGTTTCCGAGATATGGACTATCGATAATTTACATCTTAGGCTCTGCTTCTAACTTGGGCCCAAATTGTAAAATCGTCTTATCTATTGGCGATTTCGTTCCAATTCACATTCCAAGTAATATTCGGCATGCTAATTACATTGCCGGTTGCCAAATTGCATTATCTCTTATAGTTTATGAGATATGGACTATCGATAATTTACACCTTAGGCTCTGCTTCTAACTTGGGCCCAAATTGTAAAATGGTCTTATCTATTGGCGATTTCGTTCCAATTCACATTCCAAGTAATATCCGGCATGCTAATTACATTGCCGGTTGCCAAATTGAATTATCTCTTATAGTTTCCGAGATATGGACTATCGATAATTTACAACTTAGGCTCTGCTTCTAACTTGGGCCCAAATTGTAAAATGGTCTTACCTATTGGCGATTTCGTTCCAATTCACATTCCAAGTAATATTCGGCATGCTAATTACATTGCCGGTTGCCAAATTGCATTATCTCTTATAGTTTCCGAGATATGGACTATCGATAATTTACACCTTAGGCTCTGCTTCTAACTTGGGCCCAAATTGTAAAATGGTCTTATCTATTGGCGATTTCGTTCCAATTCACATTCCAATTAATATTCGGCATGCTAATTACATTGCCGGTTGCCAAATTGCATTATCTCTTATAGTTTCCGAGATATGGACTATCGATAATTTACACCTTAGGCTCTGCTTCTAACTTGGGCCCAAATTGTAAAATGGTCTTCTCTATTGGCGATTTCGTTCCAATTCACATTCCAAGTAATATTCGGCATGCTAATTACATTGCCGGTTGCCAAATTGCATTACCTCTTATAGTTTCCGAGATATGGACTATCGATAATTTACACCTTAGGCTCTGCTTCTAACTTGGGCCCAAATTGTAAAATGGTCTTATCTATTGGCGATTTCGTTCCAATTCACATTCCAAGTAATATTCGGCATGCTAATTACTTTGCCGGTTGCCAAATTGCATTATCTCTTATAGTTTCCGAGATATGGACTATCGATAATTTACACCTTAGGCTCTGCTTCTAACTTGGGCCCAAATTGTAAAATGGTCTTTTCTATTGGCGATTTCGTTCCAATTCACATTCCAAGTAATATTCGGCATGCTAATTACATTGCCGGTTGCCAAATTGCATTATCTCTTATAGATTCCGAGATATGGACTATCAATAATTTACACCTTAGGCTCTGCTTCTAACTTGGGCCCAAATTGTAAAATGGTCTTATCTATTGGCGATTTCGTTCCAATTCACATTCCAAGTAATATGCGGCATGCTAATTACATTGCCGGTTGCGAAATTGCATTAACTCTTATAGTTTCCGAGATATGGACTATCAATAATTTACACCTTAGGCTCTGCTTCTAACTTGGGCCCAAATTGTAAAATGGTCTTATCTATTGGCGATTTCGTTCCAATTCACATTCCAAGTAATTTTCGGCATGCTAATTACATTGCCGGTTGCCAAATTGCATTATCTCTTATAGTTTCCGAGATATGGACTATCGATAATTTACACCTTAGGCTCTGCTTCTAACTTGGGCCCAAATTGTAAAATGGTCTTATCTATTGGCGATTTCGTTCCAATTCACATTCCAAGTAATATTCGGCATGCTAATTACATTGCCGGTTGCCAAATTGCATTATCTCTTATAGTTTCCGAGATATGGACTATCGATAATTTACACCTTAGGCTCTGCTTCTAACTTGGGCCCAAATTGTAAAATGGTCTTCTCTATTGGCGATTTCGTTCCAATTCACATTCCAAGTAATATTCGGCATGCTAATTACATTGCCGGTTGCCAAATTGCATTATCTCTTATAGTTTCCCAGATATGGACTATCGATAATTTACACCTTAGGCTCTGCTTCTAACTTGGGCCCAAATTGTAAAATGGTCTTCTCTATTGGCGATTTCGTTCCAATTCACATTCCAAGTAATATTCGGCATGCTAATTACATTGCCGGTTGCCAAATTGCATTATCTCTTATAGTTTCCGAGATATGGACTATCGATAATTTACACCTTAGGCTCTGCTTCTAACTTGGGCCCAAATTGTAAAATGGTCTTCTCTATTGGCGATTTCGTTCCAATTCACATTCCAAGTAATATTCGGCATGCTAATTACATTGTCGGTTGCCAAATTGCATTATCTTTTATAGTTTCCGAGATATGGACTATCGATAATTTACACCTTAGGCTCTGCTTCTAACTTGGGCCCAAATTGTAAAATCGTCTTATCTATTGGCGATTTCGTTCCAATTCACATTCCAAGTAATATTCGGCATGCTAATTACATTGCCGGTTGCCAAATTGCATTATCTCTTATAGTTTCCGAGATATGGACTATCGGTAATTTACACCTTAGGCTCTGCTTCTAACTTGGGCCCAAATTGTAAAATGGTCTTATCTATTGGCGATTTCGTTCCAATTCACATTCCAAGTAATATCCGGCATGCTAATTACATTGCCGGTTGCCAAATTGAATTATCTCTTATAGTTTCCGAGATATGGACTATCGATAATTTACACCTTAGGCTCTGCTTCTAACTTGGGCCCAAATTGTAAAATGGTCTTACCTATTGGCGATTTCGTTCCAATTCACATTCCAAGTAATATTCGGCATGCTAATTACATTGCCGGTTGCCAAATTGCATTATCTCTTATAGTTTCCGAGATATGGACTATCGATAATTTACACCTTAGGCTCTGCTTCTAACTTGGGCCCAAATTGTAAAATGGTCTTATCTATTGGCGATTTCGTTCCAATTCACATTCCAAGTAATATTCGGCGTGCTAATTACATTGCCGGTTGCCATATTGCATTATCTCTTATAGTTTCCGAGATATGGACTATCGATAATTTACATCTTAGGCTCTGCTTCTAACTTGGGCCCAAATTGTAAAATCGTCTTATCTATTGGCGATTTCGTTCCAATTCACATTCCAAGTAATATTCGGCATGCTAATTACATTGCCGGTTGCCAAATTGCATTATCTCTTATAGTTTATGAGATATGGACTATCGATAATTTACACCTTAGGCTCTGCTTCTAACTTGGGCCCAAATTGTAAAATGGTCTTATCTATTGGCGATTTCGTTCCAATTCACATTCCAAGTAATATCCGGCATGCTAATTACATTGCCGGTTGCCAAATTGAATTATCTCTTATAGTTTCCGAGATATGGACTATCGATAATTTACACCTTAGGCTCTGCTTCTAACTTGGGCCCAAATTGTAAAATGGTCTTATCTATTGGCGATTTCGTTCCAATTCACATTCCAAGTAATATTCGGCATGCTAATTACATTGCCGGTTGCCAAATTGCATTATCTCTTATAGTTTATGAGATATGGACTATCGATAATTTACACCTTAGGCTCTGCTTCTAACTTGGGCCCAAATTGTAAAATGGTCTTATCTATTGGCGATTTCGTTCCAATTCACATTCCAAGTAATATTCGGCATGCTAATTACATTGCCGGTTGCCAAATTGCATTATCTCTTATAGTTTCCGAGATATGGACTATCGATAATTTACACCTTAGGCTCTGCTTCTAACTTGGGCCCAAATTGTAAAATGGTCTTATCTATTGGCGATTTCGTCCCAATTCACATTCCAAATAATATTCGGCATGCTAATTACATTGCCGGTTGCGAAATTGCATTATATCTTATAGTTTCCGAGATATGGACTATCAATAATTTACACCTTAGGCTCTGCTTCTAACTTGGGCCCAAATTGTAAAATGGCCTTATCTATTGGCGATTTCGTTCCAATTCACATTCCAAGTAATATTCGGCATGCTAATTACATTGCCGGTTGCCAAATTGCATTATCTCTTATAGTTTCCGAGATATGGACTATCGATAATTTACACCTTAGGCTCTGCTTCTAACTTGGGCCCAAATTGTAAAATGGTCTTATCTATTGGCGATTTCGTTCCAATTCACATTCCAAGTAATATTCGGCATGCTAATTACATTGCCGGTTGCCAAATTGCATTATCTCTTATAGTTTCCGAGATATGGACTATCGATAATTTACACCTTAGGCTCTGCTTCTAACTCGGGCCCAAATTGTAAAATGGTCTTATCTATTGGCGATTTCGTTCCAATTCACACTCCAAGTAATATTCGGCATGCTAATTACATTGCCGGTTGCCAAATTGCATTATCTCTTATAGTTTCCGAGATATGGACTATCGATAATTTACACCTTAGGCTCTGCTTCTAACTTGGGCCCAAATTGTAAAATAGTCTTATCTATTGGCGATTTCGTTCCAATTCACATTATAAGTAATATTCGGCATGCTAATTATATTGCGGGTTGCCAAATTGCATTATCTCTTATAGTTTCCGAGATATGGACTATCGATAATTTACACCTTAGGCTCTGCTTCTAACTTGGGCCCAAATTGTAAAATGGTCTTCTCTATTGGCGATTTCGTTCCAATTCACATTCCAAGTAATATTCGGCATGCTAATTACATTGCCGGTTGCCAAATTGCATTATCTCTTATAGTTTCCGAGATATGGACTATCGATAATTTACACCTTAGGCTCTGCTTCTAACTTGGGCCCAAATTGTAAAATGGTCTTATCTATTGGCGATTTCGTTCCAATTCACATTCCAAGTAATATCCGGCATGCTAATTACATTGCCGGTTGCCAAATTGAATTATCTCTTATAGTTTCCGAGATATGGACTATCGATAATTTACACCTTAGGCTCTGCTTCTAACTTGGGCCCAAATTGTAAAATGGTCTTATCTATTGGCGATTTCGTTCCAATTCACATTCCAAGTAATATTCGGCATGCTAATTACATTGCCGGTTGCCAAATTGCATTATCTCTTATAGTTTCCGAGATATGGACTATCGATAATTTACATCTTAGGCTCTGCTTCTAACTTGGGCCCAAATTGTAAAATGGTCTTATCTATTGGCGATTTCGTTCCAATTCACATTCCAAGTAATATTCGGCATGCTAATTACATTGCCGGTTGCCAAATTGCATTATCTCTTATAGTTTCCGAGATATGGACTATCGATAATTTACACCTTAGGCTCTGCTTCTAACTTGGGCCCAAATTGTAAAATGGTCTTATCTATTGGCGATTTCGTCCCAATTCACATTCCAAATAATATTCGGCATGCTAATTACATTGCCGGTTGCGAAATTGCATTATATCTTATAGTTTCCGAGATATGGACTATCAATAATTTACACCTTAGGCTCTGCTTCTAACTTGGGCCCAAATTGTAAAATGGCCTTATCTATTGGCGATTTCGTTCCAATTCACATTCCAAGTAATATTCGGCATGCTAATTACATTGCCGGTTGCCAAATTGCATTATCTCTTATAGTTTCCGAGATATGGACTATCGATAATTTACACCTTAGGCTCTGCTTCTAACTTGGTCAAAAATTGTAAAATGGTCTTATCTATTGGCGATTTCGTTCCAATTCACATTCCAAGTAATATTCGGCATGCTAATTACATTGCCGGTTGCCAAATTGCATTATCTCTTATAGTTTCCGAGATATGGACTATCGATAATTTACACCTTAGGCTCTGCTTTTAACTTGGGCCCAAATTGTAAAATGGTCTTATCTATTGGCGATTTCGTTCCAATTCACATTCCAAGTAATATTCGGCATGCTAATTACATTGCCGGTTGCCAAATTGCATTATCTCTTATAGTTTCCGAGATATGGACTATCGATAATTTACACCTTAGGCTCTGCTTCTAACTTGGGCCCAAATTGTAAAATGGTCTTATCTATTGGCGATTTCGTTCCAATTCACATTCCAAGTAATATTCGGCATGCTAATTACATTGCCGGTTGCCAAATTGCATTATCTCTTATAGTTTCCGAGATATGGACTATCGATAATTTACACCTTAGGCTCTGCTTCTAACTCGGGCCCAAATTGTAAAATGGTCTTATCTATTGGCGATTTCGTTCCAATTCACACTCCAAGTAATATTCGGCATGCTAATTACATTGCCGGTTGCCAAATTGCATTATCTCTTATAGTTTCCGAGATATGGACTATCGATAATTTACACCTTAGGCTCTGCTTCTAACTTGGGCCCAAACTGTAAAATGGTCTTATCTATTGGCGATTTCGTCCCAATTCACATTCCAAGTGATATTCGGCATGCTAATTACATTGCCGGTTGCGAAATTGCATTAACTCTTATAGTTTCCGAGATATGGACTATCAATAATTTACACCTTAGGCTCTGCTTCTAACTTGGGCCCAAATTGTAAAATGGTCTTATCTATTGGCGATTTCGTTCCAATTCACATTCCAAGTAATTTTCGGCATGCTAATTACATTGCCGGTTGCCAAATTGCATTATCTCTTATAGTTTCCGAGATATGGACTATCGATAATTTACACCTTAGGCTCTGCTTCTAACTTGGGCCCAAATTGTAAAATCGTCTTATCTATTGGCGATTTCGTTCCAATTCACATTCCAAGTAATATTCGGCATGCTAATTACATTGCCGGTTGCCAAATTGCATTATCTCTTATAGTTTCCGAGATATGGACTATCGGTAATTTACACCTTAGGCTCTGCTTCTAACTTGGGCCCAAATTGTAAAATGGTCTTATCTATTGGCGATTTCGTTCCAATTCACATTCCAAGTAATATCCGGCATGCTAATTACATTGCCGGTTGCCAAATTGAATTATCTCTTATAGTTTCCGAGATATGGACTATCGATAATTTACACCTTAGGCTCTGCTTCTAACTTGGGCCCAAATTGTAAAATGGTCTTACCTATTGGCGATTTCGTTCCAATTCACATTCCAAGTAATATTCGGCATGCTAATTACATTGCCGGTTGCCAAATTGCATTATCTCTTATAGTTTCCGAGATATGGACTATCGATAATTTACACCTTAGGCTCTGCTTCTAACTTGGGCCCAAATTGTAAAATGGTCTTATCTATTGGCGATTTCGTTCCAATTCACATTCCAAGTAATATTCGGCGTGCTAATTACATTGCCGGTTGCCATATTGCATTATCTCTTATAGTTTCCGAGATATGGACTATCGATAATTTACATCTTAGGCTCTGCTTCTAACTTGGGCCCAAATTGTAAAATCGTCTTATCTATTGGCGATTTCGTTCCAATTCACATTCCAAGTAATATTCGGCATGCTAATTACATTGCCGGTTGCCAAATTGCATTATCTCTTATAGTTTATGAGATATGGACTATCGATAATTTACACCTTAGGCTCTGCTTCTAACTTGGGCCCAAATTGTAAAATGGTCTTATCTATTGGCGATTTCGTTCCAATTCACATTCCAAGTAATATTCGGCATGCTAATTACATTGCCGGTTGCCAAATTGCATTATCTCTTATAGTTTCCGAGATATGGACTATCGATAATTTACACCTTAGTCTCTGCTTCTAACTTGGGCCCAAATTGTAAAATGGTCTTATCTATTGGCGATTTCGTTCCAATTCACATTCCAAGTAATATTCGGCATGCTAATTACATTGCCGGTTGCCAAATTGCATTATCTCTTATAGTTTCCGAGATATGGACTATCGATAATTTACATCTTAGGCTCTGCTTCTAACTTGGGCCCAAATTGTAAAATGGTCTTATCTATTGGCGATTTCGTTCCAATTCACATTCCAAGTAATATTCGGCATGCTAATTACATTGCCGGTTGCCAAATTGCATTATCTCTTATAGTTTCCGAGATATGGACTATCGATAATTTACACCTTAGGCTCTGCTTCTAACTTGGGCCCAAATTGTAAAATGGTCTTATCTATTGGCGATTTCGTCCCAATTCACATTCCAAATAATATTCGGCATGCTAATTACATTGCCGGTTGCGAAATTGCATTATATCTTATAGTTTCCGAGATATGGACTATCAATAATTTACACCTTAGGCTCTGCTTCTAACTTGGGCCCAAATTGTAAAATGGCCTTATCTATTGGCGATTTCGTTCCAATTCACATTCCAAGTAATATTCGGCATGCTAATTACATTGCCGGTTGCCAAATTGCATTATCTCTTATAGTTTCCGAGATATGGACTATCGATAATTTACACCTTAGGCTCTGCTTCTAACTTGGTCAAAAATTGTAAAATGGTCTTATCTATTGGCGATTTCGTTCCAATTCACATTCCAAGTAATATTCGGCATGCTAATTACATTGCCGGTTGCCAAATTGCATTATCTCTTATAGTTTCCGAGATATGGACTATCGATAATTTACACCTTAGGCTCTGCTTTTAACTTGGGCCCAAATTGTAAAATGGTCTTATCTATTGGCGATTTCGTTCCAATTCACATTCCAAGTAATATTCGGCATGCTAATTACATTGCCGGTTGCCAAATTGCATTATCTCTTATAGTTTCCGAGATATGGACTATCGATAATTTACACCTTAGGCTCTGCTTCTAACTTGGGCCCAAATTGTAAAATGGTCTTATCTATTGGCGATTTCGTTCCAATTCACATTCCAAGTAATATTCGGCATGCTAATTACATTGCCGGTTGCCAAATTGCATTATCTCTTATAGTTTCCGAGATATGGACTATCGATAATTTACACCTTAGGCTCTGCTTCTAACTCGGGCCCAAATTGTAAAATGGTCTTATCTATTGGCGATTTCGTTCCAATTCACACTCCAAGTAATATTCGGCATGCTAATTACATTGCCGGTTGCCAAATTGCATTATCTCTTATAGTTTCCGAGATATGGACTATCGATAATTTACACCTTAGGCTCTGCTTCTAACTTGGGCCCAAACTGTAAAATGGTCTTATCTATTGGCGATTTCGTCCCAATTCACATTCCAAGTGATATTCGGCATGCTAATTACATTGCCGGTTGCGAAATTGCATTAACTCTTATAGTTTCCGAGATATGGACTATCAATAATTTACACCTTAGGCTCTGCTTCTAACTTGGGCCCAAATTGTAAAATGGTCTTATCTATTGGCGATTTCGTTCCAATTCACATTCCAAGTAATTTTCGGCATGCTAATTACATTGCCGGTTGCCAAATTGCATTATCTCTTATAGTTTCCGAGATATGGACTATCGATAATTTACACCTTAGGCTCTGCTTCTAACTTGGGCCCAAATTGTAAAATCGTCTTATCTATTGGCGATTTCGTTCCAATTCACATTCCAAGTAATATTCGGCATGCTAATTACATTGCCGGTTGCCAAATTGCATTATCTCTTATAGTTTCCGAGATATGGACTATCGGTAATTTACACCTTAGGCTCTGCTTCTAACTTGGGCCCAAATTGTAAAATGGTCTTATCTATTGGCGATTTCGTTCCAATTCACATTCCAAGTAATATCCGGCATGCTAATTACATTGCCGGTTGCCAAATTGAATTATCTCTTATAGTTTCCGAGATATGGACTATCGATAATTTACACCTTAGGCTCTGCTTCTAACTTGGGCCCAAATTGTAAAATGGTCTTACCTATTGGCGATTTCGTTCCAATTCACATTCCAAGTAATATTCGGCATGCTAATTACATTGCCGGTTGCCAAATTGCATTATCTCTTATAGTTTCCGAGATATGGACTATCGATAATTTACACCTTAGGCTCTGCTTCTAACTTGGGCCCAAATTGTAAAATGGTCTTATCTATTGGCGATTTCGTTCCAATTCACATTCCAAGTAATATTCGGCGTGCTAATTACATTGCCGGTTGCCATATTGCATTATCTCTTATAGTTTCCGAGATATGGACTATCGATAATTTACATCTTAGGCTCTGCTTCTAACTTGGGCCCAAATTGTAAAATCGTCTTATCTATTGGCGATTTCGTTCCAATTCACATTCCAAGTAATATTCGGCATGCTAATTACATTGCCGGTTGCCAAATTGCATTATCTCTTATAGTTTATGAGATATGGACTATCGATAATTTACACCTTAGGCTCTGCTTCTAACTTGGGCCCAAATTGTAAAATGGTCTTATCTATTGGCGATTTCGTTCCAATTCACATTCCAAGTAATATTCGGCATGCTAATTACATTGCCGGTTGCCAAATTGCATTATCTCTTATAGTTTCCGAGATATGGACTATCGATAATTTACACCTTAGTCTCTGCTTCTAACTTGGGCCCAAATTGTAAAATGGTCTTATCTATTGGCGATTTCGTTCCAATTCACATTCCAAGTAATATTCGGCATGCTAATTACATTGCCGGTTGCCAAATTGCATTATCTCTTATAGTTTCCGAGATATGAACTATCGATAATTTACACCTTAGGCTCTGCTTCTAACTTGGGCCCAAATTGTAAAATGGTCTTCTCTATTGGCGATTTCGTTCCAATTCACATTCCAAGTAATATTCGGCATGCTAATTACATTGCAGGTTGCCAAATTGCATTACCTCTTATAGTTTCCGAGATATGGACTATCGATAATTTACACCTTAGGCTCTGCTTCTAACTTGGGCCCAAATTGTAAAATGGTCTTATCTATTGGCGATTTCGTTCCAATTCACATTCCAAGTAATATTCGGCATGCTAATTACTTTGCCGGTTGCCAAATTGCATTATCTCTTATAGTTTCCGAGATATGGACTATCGATAATTTACACCTTAGGCTCTGCTTCTAACTTGGGCCCAAATTGTAAAATGGTCTTTTCTATTGGCGATTTCGTTCCAATTCACATTCCAAGTAATATTCGGCATGCTAATTACATTGCCGGTTGCCAAATTGCATTATCTCTTATAGATTCCGAGATATGGACTATCATTAATTTACACCTTAGGCTCTGCTTCTAACTTGGGCCCAAATTGTAAAATGGTCTTATCTATTGGCGATTTCGTTCCAATTCACATTCCAAGTAATATTCGGCATGCTAATTACATTGCCTGTTGCCAAATTGAATTATCTCTTATAGTTTCCGAGATATGGACTATCGATAATTTACACCTTAGGCTCTGCTTCTAACTTGGGCCCAAATTGTAAAATGGTCTTACCTATTGGCGATTTCGTTCCAATTCACATTCCAAGTAATATTCGGCATGCTAATTACATTGCCGGTTGCCAAATTGCATTATCTCTTATAGTTTCCGAGATATGGACTATCGATAATTTACACCTTAGGCTCTGCTTCTAACTTGGGCCCAAATTGTAAAATGGTCTTATCTATTGGCGATTTCGTTCCAATTCACATTCCAATTAATATTCGGCATGCTAATTACATTGCCGGTTGCCAAATTGCATTATCTCTTATAGTTTCCGAGATATGGACTATCGATAATTTACACCTTAGGCTCTGCTTCTAACTTGGGCCCAAATTGTAAAATGGTCTTCTCTATTGGCGATTTCGTTCCAATTCACATTCCAAGTAATATTCGGCATGCTAATTACATTGCCGGTTGCCAAATTGCATTACCTCTTATAGTTTCCGAGATATGGACTATCGATAATTTACACCTTAGGCTCTGCTTCTAACTTGGGCCCAAATTGTAAAATGGTCTTATCTATTGGCGATTTCGTTCCAATTCACATTCCAAGTAATATTCGGCATGCTAATTACTTTGCCGGTTGCCAAATTGCATTATCTCTTATAGTTTCCGAGATATGGACTATCGATAATTTACACCTTAGGCTCTGCTTCTAACTTGGGCCCAAATTGTAAAATGGTCTTTTCTATTGGCGATTTCGTTCCAATTCACATTCCAAGTAATATTCGGCATGCTAATTACATTGCCGGTTGCCAAATTGCATTATCTCTTATAGTTTCCGAGATATGGACTATCGATAATTTACACCTTAGGCTCTGCTTCTAACTTGGGCCCAAATTGTAAAATGGTCTTATCTATTGGCGATTTCGTTCCAATTCACATTCCAAGTAATATTCGGCGTGCTAATTACATTGCCGGTTGCCATATTGCATTATCTCTTATAGTTTCCGAGATATGGACTATCGATAATTTACATCTTAGGCTCTGCTTCTAACTTGGGCCCAAATTGTAAAATCGTCTTATCTATTGGCGATTTCGTTCCAATTCACATTCCAAGTAATATTCGGCATGCTAATTACATTGCCGGTTGCCAAATTGCATTATCTCTTATAGTTTATGAGATATGGACTATCGATAATTTACACCTTAGGCTCTGCTTCTAACTTGGGCCCAAATTGTAAAATGGTCTTATCTATTGGCGATTTCGTTCCAATTCACATTCCAAGTAATATTCGGCATGCTAATTACATTGCCGGTTGCCAAATTGCATTATCTCTTATAGTTTCCGAGATATGGACTATCGATAATTTACACCTTAGTCTCTGCTTCTAACTTGGGCCCAAATTGTAAAATGGTCTTATCTATTGGCGATTTCGTTCCAATTCACATTCCAAGTAATATTCGGCATGCTAATTACATTGCCGGTTGCCAAATTGCATTATCTCTTATAGTTTCCGAGATATGGACTATCGATAATTTACACCTTAGGCTCTGCTTCTAACTTGGGCCCAAATTGTAAAATGGTCTTCTCTATTGGCGATTTCGTTCCAATTCACATTCCAAGTAATATTCGGCATGCTAATTACATTGCAGGTTGCCAAATTGCATTACCTCTTATAGTTTCCGAGATATGGACTATCGATAATTTACACCTTAGGCTCTGCTTCTAACTTGGGCCCAAATTGTAAAATGGTCTTATCTATTGGCGATTTCGTTCCAATTCACATTCCAAGTAATATTCGGCATGCTAATTACTTTGCCGGTTGCCAAATTGCATTATCTCTTATAGTTTCCGAGATATGGACTATCGATAATTTACACCTTAGGCTCTGCTTCTAACTTGGGCCCAAATTGTAAA
This sequence comes from Rhynchophorus ferrugineus, assembly GCF_030347505.1. Lineage (NCBI taxonomy): Eukaryota > Metazoa > Arthropoda > Insecta > Coleoptera > Curculionidae > Rhynchophorus > Rhynchophorus ferrugineus. The sequence goes on along the minus strand of NW_027472718.1, from coordinate 154,033 downwards.
ATGGTCTTTTCTATTGGCGATTTCGTTCCAATTCACATTCCAAGTAATATTCGGCATGCTAATTACATTGCCGGTTGCCAAATTGCATTATCTCTTATAGATTCCGAGATATGGACTATCATTAATTTACACCTTAGGCTCTGCTTCTAACTTGGGCCCAAATTGTAAAATGGTCTTATCTATTGGCGATTTCGTTCCAATTCACATTCCAAGTAATATTCGGCATGCTAATTACATTGCCTGTTGCCAAATTGAATTATCTCTTATAGTTTCCGAGATATGGACTATCGATAATTTACACCTTAGGCTCTGCTTCTAACTTGGGCCCAAATTGTAAAATGGTCTTACCTATTGGCGATTTCGTTCCAATTCACATTCCAAGTAATATTCGGCATGCTAATTACATTGCCGGTTGCCAAATTGCATTATCTCTTATAGTTTCCGAGATATGGACTATCGATAATTTACACCTTAGGCTCTGCTTCTAACTTGGGCCCAAATTGTAAAATGGTCTTATCTATTGGCGATTTCGTTCCAATTCACATTCCAATTAATATTCGGCATGCTAATTACATTGCCGGTTGCCAAATTGCATTATCTCTTATAGTTTCCGAGATATGGACTATCGATAATTTACACCTTAGGCTCTGCTTCTAACTTGGGCCCAAATTGTAAAATGGTCTTCTCTATTGGCGATTTCGTTCCAATTCACATTCCAAGTAATATTCGGCATGCTAATTACATTGCCGGTTGCCAAATTGCATTACCTCTTATAGTTTCCGAGATATGGACTATCGATAATTTACACCTTAGGCTCTGCTTCTAACTTGGGCCCAAATTGTAAAATGGTCTTATCTATTGGCGATTTCGTTCCAATTCACATTCCAAGTAATATTCGGCATGCTAATTACTTTGCCGGTTGCCAAATTGCATTATCTCTTATAGTTTCCGAGATATGGACTATCGATAATTTACACCTTAGGCTCTGCTTCTAACTTGGGCCCAAATTGTAAAATGGTCTTTTCTATTGGCGATTTCGTTCCAATTCACATTCCAAGTAATATTCGGCATGCTAATTACATTGCCGGTTGCCAAATTGCATTATCTCTTATAGATTCCGAGATATGGACTATCAATAATTTACACCTTAGGCTCTGCTTCTAACTTGGGCCCAAATTGTAAAATGGTCTTATCTATTGGCGATTTCGTTCCAATTCACATTCCAAGTAATATGCGGCATGCTAATTACATTGCCGGTTGCGAAATTGCATTAACTCTTATAGTTTCCGAGATATGGACTATCAATAATTTACACCTTAGGCTCTGCTTCTAACTTGGGCCCAAATTGTAAAATGGTCTTATCTATTGGCGATTTCGTTCCAATTCACATTCCAAGTAATTTTCGGCATGCTAATTACATTGCCGGTTGCCAAATTGCATTATCTCTTATAGTTTCCGAGATATGGACTATCGATAATTTACACCTTAGGCTCTGCTTCTAACTTGGGCCCAAATTGTAAAATGGTCTTATCTATTGGCGATTTCGTTCCAATTCACATTCCAAGTAATATTCGGCATGCTAATTACATTGCCGGTTGCCAAATTGCATTATCTCTTATAGTTTCCGAGATATGGACTATCGATAATTTACACCTTAGGCTCTGCTTCTAACTTGGGCCCAAATTGTAAAATGGTCTTCTCTATTGGCGATTTCGTTCCAATTCACATTCCAAGTAATATTCGGCATGCTAATTACATTGCCGGTTGCCAAATTGCATTATCTCTTATAGTTTCCGAGATATGGACTATCGATAATTTACACCTTAGGCTCTGCTTCTAACTTGGGCCCAAATTGTAAAATGGTCTTCTCTATTGGCGATTTCGTTCCAATTCACATTCCAAGTAATATTCGGCATGCTAATTACATTGCCGGTTGCCAAATTGCATTATCTCTTATAGTTTCCGAGATATGGACTATCGATAATTTACACCTTAGGCTCTGCTTCTAACTTGGGCCCAAATTGTAAAATGGTCTTCTCTATTGGCGATTTCGTTCCAATTCACATTCCAAGTAATATTCGGCATGCTAATTACATTGTCGGTTGCCAAATTGCATTATCTTTTATAGTTTCCGAGATATGGACTATCGATAATTTACACCTTAGGCTCTGCTTCTAACTTGGGCCCAAATTGTAAAATCGTCTTATCTATTGGCGATTTCGTTCCAATTCACATTCCAAGTAATATTCGGCATGCTAATTACATTGCCGGTTGCCAAATTGCATTATCTCTTATAGTTTCCGAGATATGGACTATCGGTAATTTACACCTTAGGCTCTGCTTCTAACTTGGGCCCAAATTGTAAAATGGTCTTATCTATTGGCGATTTCGTTCCAATTCACATTCCAAGTAATATCCGGCATGCTAATTACATTGCCGGTTGCCAAATTGAATTATCTCTTATAGTTTCCGAGATATGGACTATCGATAATTTACACCTTAGGCTCTGCTTCTAACTTGGGCCCAAATTGTAAAATGGTCTTACCTATTGGCGATTTCGTTCCAATTCACATTCCAAGTAATATTCGGCATGCTAATTACATTGCCGGTTGCCAAATTGCATTATCTCTTATAGTTTCCGAGATATGGACTATCGATAATTTACACCTTAGGCTCTGCTTCTAACTTGGGCCCAAATTGTAAAATGGTCTTATCTATTGGCGATTTCGTTCCAATTCACATTCCAAGTAATATTCGGCGTGCTAATTACATTGCCGGTTGCCATATTGCATTATCTCTTATAGTTTCCGAGATATGGACTATCGATAATTTACATCTTAGGCTCTGCTTCTAACTTGGGCCCAAATTGTAAAATCGTCTTATCTATTGGCGATTTCGTTCCAATTCACATTCCAAGTAATATTCGGCATGCTAATTACATTGCCGGTTGCCAAATTGCATTATCTCTTATAGTTTATGAGATATGGACTATCGATAATTTACACCTTAGGCTCTGCTTCTAACTTGGGCCCAAATTGTAAAATGGTCTTATCTATTGGCGATTTCGTTCCAATTCACATTCCAAGTAATATCCGGCATGCTAATTACATTGCCGGTTGCCAAATTGAATTATCTCTTATAGTTTCCGAGATATGGACTATCGATAATTTACACCTTAGGCTCTGCTTCTAACTTGGGCCCAAATTGTAAAATGGTCTTATCTATTGGCGATTTCGTTCCAATTCACATTCCAAGTAATATTCGGCATGCTAATTACATTGCCGGTTGCCAAATTGCATTATCTCTTATAGTTTCCGAGATATGGACTATCGATAATTTACATCTTAGGCTCTGCTTCTAACTTGGGCCCAAATTGTAAAATGGTCTTATCTATTGGCGATTTCGTTCCAATTCACATTCCAATATATTATTCCAATATAAAGTAATATTCGGCATGCTAATTACATTGCCGGTTGCCAAATTGCATTATCTCTTATAGTTTCCGAGATATGGACTATCGATAATTTACACCTTAGGCTCTGCTTCTAACTTGGGCCCAAATTGTAAAATGGTCTTATCTATTGGCGATTTCGTCCCAATTCACATTCCAAATAATATTCGGCATGCTAATTACATTGCCGGTTGCGAAATTGCATTATATCTTATAGTTTCCGAGATATGGACTATCAATAATTTACACCTTAGGCTCTGCTTCTAACTTGGGCCCAAATTGTAAAATGGCCTTATCTAATGGCGATTTCGTTCCAATTCACATTCCAAGTAATATTCGGCATGCTAATTACATTGCCGGTTGCCAAATTGCATTATCTCTTATAGTTTCCGAGATATGGACTATCGATAATTTACACCTTAGGCTCTGCTTCTAACTTGGTCAAAAATTGTAAAATGGTCTTATCTATTGGCGATTTCGTTCCAATTCACATTCCAAGTAATATTCGGCATGCTAATTACATTGCCGGTTGCCAAATTGCATTATCTCTTATAGTTTCCGAGATATGGACTATCGATAATTTACACCTTAGGCTCTGCTTTTAACTTGGGCCCAAATTGTAAAATGGTCTTATCTATTGGCGATTTCGTTCCAATTCACATTCCAAGTAATATTCGGCATGCTAATTACATTGCCGGTTGCCAAATTGCATTATCTCTTATAGTTTCCGAGATATGGACTATCGATAATTTACACCTTAGGCTCTGCTTCTAACTTGGGCCCAAATTGTAAAATGGTCTTATCTATTGGCGATTTCGTTCCAATTCACATTCCAAGTAATATTCGGCATGCTAATTACATTGCCGGTTGCCAAATTGCATTATCTCTTATAGTTTCCGAGATATGGACTATCGATAATTTACACCTTAGGCTCTGCTTCTAACTCGGGCCCAAATTGTAAAATGGTCTTATCTATTGGCGATTTCGTTCCAATTCACACTCCAAGTAATATTCGGCATGCTAATTACATTGCCGGTTGCCAAATTGCATTATCTCTTATAGTTTCCGAGATATGGACTATCGATAATTTACACCTTAGGCTCTGCTTCTAACTTGGGCCCAAATTGTAAAATGGTCTTATCTATTGGCGATTTCGTTCCAATTCACATTATAAGTAATATTCGGCATGCTAATTACATTGCCGGTTGCCAAATTGCATTATCTCTTATAGTTTCCGAGATATGGACTATCGATAATTTACACCTTAGGCTCTGCTTCTAACTTGGGCCCAAATTGTAAAATGGTCTTCTCTATTGGCGATTTCGTTCCAATTCACATTCCAAGTAATATTCGGCATGCTAATTACATTGCCGGTTGCCAAATTGCATTATCTCTTATAGTTTCCGAGATATGGACTATCGATAATTTACACCTTAGGCTCTGCTTCTAACTTGGGCCCAAATTGTAAAATGGTCTTATCTATTGGCGATTTCGTTCCAATTCACATTCCAAGTAATATCCGGCATGCTAATTACATTGCCGGTTGCCAAATTGAATTATCTCTTATAGTTTCCGAGATATGGACTATCGATAATTTACACCTTAGGCTCTGCTTCTAACTTGGGCCCAAATTGTAAAATGGTCTTATCTATTGGCGATTTCGTTCCAATTCACATTCCAAGTAATATTCGGCATGCTAATTACATTGCCGGTTGCCAAATTGCATTATCTCTTATAGTTTCCGAGATATGGACTATCGATAATTTACATCTTAGGCTCTGCTTCTAACTTGGGCCCAAATTGTAAAATGGTCTTATCTATTGGCGATTTCGTTCCAATTCACATTCCAAGTAATATTCGGCATGCTAATTACATTGCCGGTTGCCAAATTGCATTATCTCTTATAGTTTCCGAGATATGGACTATCGATAATTTACACCTTAGGCTCTGCTTCTAACTTGGGCCCAAATTGTAAAATGGTCTTATCTATTGGCGATTTCGTCCCAATTCACATTCCAAATAATATTCGGCATGCTAATTACATTGCCGGTTGCGAAATTGCATTATATCTTATAGTTTCCGAGATATGGACTATCAATAATTTACACCTTAGGCTCTGCTTCTAACTTGGGCCCAAATTGTAAAATGGCCTTATCTATTGGCGATTTCGTTCCAATTCACATTCCAAGTAATATTCGGCATGCTAATTACATTGCCGGTTGCCAAATTGCATTATCTCTTATAGTTTCCGAGATATGGACTATCGATAATTTACACCTTAGGCTCTGCTTCTAACTTGGTCAAAAATTGTAAAATGGTCTTATCTATTGGCGATTTCGTTCCAATTCACATTCCAAGTAATATTCGGCATGCTAATTACATTGCCGGTTGCCAAATTGCATTATCTCTTATAGTTTCCGAGATATGGACTATCGATAATTTACACCTTAGGCTCTGCTTTTAACTTGGGCCCAAATTGTAAAATGGTCTTATCTATTGGCGATTTCGTTCCAATTCACATTCCAAGTAATATTCGGCATGCTAATTACATTGCCGGTTGCCAAATTGCATTATCTCTTATAGTTTCCGAGATATGGACTATCGATAATTTACACCTTAGGCTCTGCTTCTAACTCGGGCCCAAATTGTAAAATGGTCTTATCTATTGGCGATTTCGTTCCAATTCACACTCCAAGTAATATTCGGCATGCTAATTACATTGCCGGTTGCCAAATTGCATTATCTCTTATAGTTTCCGAGATATGGACTATCGATAATTTACACCTTAGGCTCTGCTTCTAACTTGGGCCCAAACTGTAAAATGGTCTTATCTATTGGCGATTTCGTCCCAATTCACATTCCAAGTGATATTCGGCATGCTAATTACATTGCCGGTTGCGAAATTGCATTAACTCTTATAGTTTCCGAGATATGGACTATCAATAATTTACACCTTAGGCTCTGCTTCTAACTTGGGCCCAAATTGTAAAATGGTCTTATCTATTGGCGATTTCGTTCCAATTCACATTCCAAGTAATTTTCGGCATGCTAATTACATTGCCGGTTGCCAAATTGCATTATCTCTTATAGTTTCCGAGATATGGACTATCGATAATTTACACCTTAGGCTCTGCTTCTAACTTGGGCCCAAATTGTAAAATCGTCTTATCTATTGGCGATTTCGTTCCAATTCACATTCCAAGTAATATTCGGCATGCTAATTACATTGCCGGTTGCCAAATTGCATTATCTCTTATAGTTTCCGAGATATGGACTATCGGTAATTTACACCTTAGGCTCTGCTTCTAACTTGGGCCCAAATTGTAAAATGGTCTTATCTATTGGCGATTTCGTTCCAATTCACATTCCAAGTAATATCCGGCATGCTAATTACATTGCCGGTTGCCAAATTGAATTATCTCTTATAGTTTCCGAGATATGGACTATCGATAATTTACACCTTAGGCTCTGCTTCTAACTTGGGCCCAAATTGTAAAATGGTCTTACCTATTGGCGATTTCGTTCCAATTCACATTCCAAGTAATATTCGGCATGCTAATTACATTGCCGGTTGCCAAATTGCATTATCTCTTATAGTTTCCGAGATATGGACTATCGATAATTTACACCTTAGGCTCTGCTTCTAACTTGGGCCCAAATTGTAAAATGGTCTTATCTATTGGCGATTTCGTTCCAATTCACATTCCAAGTAATATTCGGCGTGCTAATTACATTGCCGGTTGCCATATTGCATTATCTCTTATAGTTTCCGAGATATGGACTATCGATAATTTACATCTTAGGCTCTGCTTCTAACTTGGGCCCAAATTGTAAAATCGTCTTATCTATTGGCGATTTCGTTCCAATTCACATTCCAAGTAATATTCGGCATGCTAATTACATTGCCGGTTGCCAAATTGCATTATCTCTTATAGTTTATGAGATATGGACTATCGATAATTTACACCTTAGGCTCTGCTTCTAACTTGGGCCCAAATTGTAAAATGGTCTTATCTATTGGCGATTTCGTTCCAATTCACATTCCAAGTAATATCCGGCATGCTAATTACATTGCCGGTTGCCAAATTGAATTATCTCTTATAGTTTCCGAGATATGGACTATCGATAATTTACACCTTAGGCTCTGCTTTTAACTTGGGCCCAAATTGTAAAATGGTCTTATCTATTGGCGATTTCGTTCCAATTCACATTCCAAGTAATATTCGGCATGCTAATTACATTGCCGGTTGCCAAATTGCATTATCTCTTATAGTTTCCGAGATATGGACTATCGATAATTTACATCTTAGGCTATGCTTCTAACTTGGGCCCAAATTGTAAAATGGTCTTATCTATTGGCGATTTCGTTCCAATTCACATTCCAAGTAATATTCGGCATGCTAATTACATTGCCGGTTGCCAAATTGCATTATCTCTTATAGTTTCCGAGATATGGACTATCGATAATTTACACCTTAGGCTCTGCTTCTAACTTGGGCCCAAATTGTAAAATGGTCTTATCTATTGGCGATTTCGTCCCAATTCACATTCCAAGTAATATTCGGCATGCTAATTACATTGCCGGTTGCGAAATTGCATTATATCTTATAGTTTCCGAGATATGGACTATCAATAATTTACACCTTAGGCTCTGCTTCTAACTTGGGCCCAAATGGTAAAATGGCCTTATCTATTGGCGATTTCGTTCCAATTCACATTCCAAGTAATATTCGGCATGCTAATTACATTGCCGGTTGCCAAATTGCATTATCTCTTATAGTTTCCGAGATATGGACTATCGATAATTTACACCTTAGGCTCTGCTTCTAACTTGGGCCCAAATTGTAAAATGGTCTTATCTATTGGCGATTTCGTTCCAATTCACATTCCAAGTAATATTCGGCATGCTAATTACATTGCCGGTTGCCAAATTGCATTATCTCTTATAGTTTCCGAGATATGGACTATCGATAATTTACACCTTAGGCTCTGCTTCTAACTTGGGCCCAAATTGTAAAATGGTCTTATCTATTGGCGATTTCGTTCCAATTCACATTCCAAGTAATATTCGGCATGCTAATTACATTGCCGGTTGCCAAATTGCATTATCTCTTATAGTTTCCGAGATATGGACTATCGATAATTTACACCTTAGGCTCTGCTTCTAACTCGGGCCCAAATTGTAAAATGGTCTTATCTATTGGCGATTTCGTTCCAATTCACACTCCAAGTAATATTCGGCATGCTAATTACATTGCCGGTTGCCAAATTGCATTATCTCTTATAGTTTCCGAGATATGGACTATCGATAATTTACACCTTAGGCTCTGCTTCTAACTTGGGCCCAAATTGTAAAATGGTCTTATCTATTGGCGATTTCGTTCCAATTCACATTCCAAGTAATATTCGGCATGCTAATTACATTGCCGGTTGCCAAATTGCATTATCTCTTATAGTTTCCGAGATATGGACTATCGATAATTTATACCTTAGTCTCTGCTTCTAACTTGGGCCCAAATTGTAAAATGGTCTTATCTATTGGCGATTTCGTTCCAATTCACATTCCAAGTAATATTCGGCATGCTAATTACATTGCCGGTTGCCAAATTGCATTATCTCTTATAGTTTCCGAGATATGGACTATCGATAATTTACACCTTAGGCTCTGCTTCTAACTTGGGCCCAAATTGTAAAATTGTCTTCTCTATTGGCGATTTCGTTCCAATTCACATTCCAAGTAATATTCGGCATGCTAATTACATTGCCGGTTGTCAAATTGCATTACCTCTTATAGTTTCCGAGATATGGACTATCGATAATTTACACCTTAGGCTCTGCTTCTAACTTGGGCCCAAATTGTAAAATGGTCTTATCTATTGGCGATTTCGTTCCAATTCACATTCCAAGTAATATTCGGCATGCTAATTACTTTGCCGGTTGCCAAATTGCATTATCTCTTATAGTTTCCGAGATATGGACTATCGATAATTTACACCTTAGGCTCTGCTTCTAACTTGGGCCCAAATTGTAAAATGGTCTTTTCTATTGGCGATTTCGTTCCAATTCACATTCCAAGTAATATTCGGCATGCTAATTACATTGCCGGTTGCCAAATTGCATTATCTCTTATAGATTCCGAGATATGGACTATCAATAATTTACACCTTAGGCTCTGCTTCTAACTTGGGCCCAAATTGTAAAATGGTCTTATCTATTGGCGATTTCGTTCCAATTCACATTCCAAGTAATATTCGGCATGCTAATTACATTGCCTGTTGCCAAATTGAATTATCTCTTATAGTTTCCGAGATATGGACTATCGATAATTTACACCTTAGGCTCTGCTTCTAACTTGGGCCCAAATTGTAAAATTGTCTTCTCTATTGGCGATTTCGTTCCAATTCACATTCCAAGTAATATTCGGCATGCTAATTACATTTCCGGTTGCCAAATTGCATTACCTCTTATAGTTTCCGAGATATGGACTATCGATAATTTACACCTTAGGCTCTGCTTCTAACTTGGGCCCAAATTGTAAAATGGTCTTATCTATTGGCGATTTCGTTCCAATTCACATTCCAAGTAATATTCGGCATGCTAATTACTTTGCCGGTTGCCAAATTGCATTATCTCTTATAGTTTCCGAGATATGGACTATCGATAATTTACACCTTAGGCTCTGCTTCTAACTTGGGCCCAAATTGTAAAATGGTCTTTTCTATTGGCGATTTCGTTCCAATTCACATTCCAGGTAATATTCGGCATGCTAATTACATTGGCGGTTGCCAAATTGCATTATCTCTTATAGATTCCGAGATATGGACTATCAATAATTTACACCTTAGGCTCTGCTTCTAACTTGGGCCCAAATTGTAAAATGGTCTTATCTATTGGCGATTTCGTTCCAATTCACATTCCAAGTAATATTCGGCATGCTAATTACATTGCCTGTTGCCAAATTGAATTATCTCTTATAGTTTCCGAGATATGGACTATCGATAATTTACACCTTAGGCTCTGCTTCTAACTTGGGCCCAAATTGTAAAATGGTCTTACCTATTGGCGATTTCGTTCCAATTCACATTCCAAGTAATATTCGGCATGCTAATTACATTGCCGGTTGCCAAATTGCATTATCTCTTATAGTTTCCGAGATATGGACTATCGATAATTTACACCTTAGGCTCTGCTTCTAACTTGGGCCCAAATTGTAAAATGGTCTTATCTATTGGCGATTTCGTTCCAATTCACATTCCAATTAATATTCGGCATGCTAATTACATTGCCGGTTGCCAAATTGCATTATCTCTTATAGTTTCCGAGATATGGACTATCGATAATTTACACCTTAGGCTCTGCTTCTAACTTGGGCCCAAATTGTAAAATGGTCTTATCTATTGGCGATTTCGTTCCAATTCACATTCCAAGTAATATTCGGCATGCTAATTACATTGCCGGTTGCCAAATTGAATTATCTCTTATAGTTTCCGAGATATGGACTATCGATAATTTACACCTTAGGCTCTGCTTCTAACTTGGGCCCAAATTGTAAAATGGTCTTACCTATTGGCGATTTCGTTCCAATTCACATTCCAAGTAATATTCGGCATGCTAATTACATTGCCGGTTGCCAAATTGCATTATCTCTTATAGTTTCCGAGATATGGACTATCGATAATTTACACCTTAGGCTCTGCTTCTAACTTGGGCCCAAATTGTAAAATGGTCTTATCTATTGGCGATTTCGTTCCAATTCACATTCCAAGTAATATTCGGCATGCTAATTACATTGCCGGTTGCCAAATTGCATTATCTCTTATAGTTTCCGAGATATGGACTATCGATAATTTACACCTTAGGCTCTGTTTCTAACTTGGGCCCAAATTGTAAAATGGTCTTATCTATTGGCGATTTCGTTCCAATTCACATTCCAAGTAATATTCGGCATGCTAATTACATTGCCGGTTGCCAAATTGAATTATCTCTTATAGTTTCCGAGATATGGACTATCGATAATTTACACCTTAGGCTCTGCTTCTAACTTGGGCCCAAATTGTAAAATGGTCTTACCTATTGGCGATTTCGTTCCAATTCACATTCCAAGTAATATTCGGCATGCTAATTACATTGCCGGTTGCCAAATTGCATTATCTCTTATAGTTTCCGAGATATGGACTATCGATAATTTACACCTTAGGCTCTGCTTCTAACTTGGGCCCAAATTGTAAAATGGTCTTATCTATTGGCGATTTCGTTCCAATTCACATTCCAAGTAATATTCGGCATGCTAATTACATTGCCGGTTGCCAAATTGCATTATCTCTTATATTTTCCGAGATATGGACTATCGATAATTTACACCTTAGGCTCTGCTTCTAACTTGGTCCCAAATTGTAAAATGGTCTTATCTATTGGCGATTTCGTTCCAATTCACATTCCAAGTAATATTCGGCATGCTAATTACATTGCCGGTTGCCAAATTGCATTATCTCTTATAGTTTCCGAGATATGGACTATCGATAATTTACACCTTAGGCTCTGCTCCTAACTTGGGCCCAAATTGTAAAATGGTCTTATCTATTGGCGATTTCGTTCCAATTCACATTCCAAGTAATATTCGGCATGCTATTTACATTGCCGGTTGCCAAATTGCATTATCTCTTATAGTTTACGAGATATGGACTATCGATAATTTACACCTTAGGCTCTGCTTCTAACTTAGGCCCAAATTGTAAAATGGTCTTATCTATTGGCGATTTCGTTCCAATTCACATTCCAAGTAATATTCGGCATGCTAATTACATTGCCGGTTGCCAAATTGCATTATCTCTTATAGTTTCCGAGATATGGACTATCGATAATTTACACCTTAGGCTCTGCTTCTAACTCGGGCCCAAATTGTAAAATGGTCTTATCTATTGGCGATTTCGTTCCAATTCACACTCCAAGTAATATTCGGCATGCTAATTACATTGCCGGTTGCGAAATTGCATTATCTCTTATAGTTTCCGAGATATGGACTATCAATAATTTACACCTTAGGCTCTGCTTCTAACTTGGGCCCAAATTGTAAAATGGTCTTATCTATTGGCGATTTCGTTCCAATTCACATTCCAAGTAATATTCGGCATGCTAATTACATTGCCGGTTGCCAAATTGCATTATCTCTTATAGTTTCCGAGATATGGACCATCGATAATTTACACCTTAGGCTCTGCTTCTAACTTGGGCCCAAATTGTAAAATGGTCTTATCTATTGGCGATTTCGTTCCAATTCACATTCCAAGTAATATTCGGCATGCTAATTACATTGCCGTTTGCCAAATTGCATTATCTCTTATAGTTTCCGAGATATGGACTATCGATAATTTACACCTTAGGCTCTGCTTCTAACTTGGGCCCAAATTGTAAAATGGTCTTATCTATTGGCGATTTCGTTCCAATTCACATTCCAAGTAATATTCGGCATGCTAATTACATTGCCGGTTGCCAAATTGCATTATCTCTTATAGTTTCCGAGATATGGACTATCGATAATTTACACCTTAGGCTCTGCTTCTAACTTGGGCCCAAATTGTAAAATTGTCTTCTCTATTGGCGATTTCGTTCCAATTCACATTCCAAGTAATATTCGGCATGCTAATTACATTGCCGGTTGTCAAATTGCATTACCTCTTATAGTTTCCGAGATATGGACTATCGATAATTTACACCTTAGGCTCTGCTTCTAACTTGGGCCCAAATTGTAAAATGGTCTTATCTATTGGCGATTTCGTTCCAATTCACATTCCAAGTAATATTCGGCATGCTAATTACTTTGCCGGTTGCCAAATTGCATTATCTCTTATAGTTTCCGAGATATGGACTATCGATAATTTACACCTTAGGCTCTGCTTCTAACTTGGGCCCAAATTGTAAAATGGTCTTTTCTATTGGCGATTTCGTTCCAATTCACATTCCAAGTAATATTCGGCATGCTAATTACATTGCCGGTTGCCAAATTGCATTATCTCTTATAGATTCCGAGATATGGACTATCAATAATTTACACCTTAGGCTCTGCTTCTAACTTGGGCCCAAATTGTAAAATGGTCTTATCTATTGGCGATTTCGTTCCAATTCACATTCCAAGTAATATTCGGCATGCTAATTACATTGCCTGTTGCCAAATTGAATTATCTCTTATAGTTTCCGAGATATGGACTATCGATAATTTACACCTTAGGCTCTGCTTCTAACTTGGGCCCAAATTGTAAAATTGTCTTCTCTATTGGCGATTTCGTTCCAATTCACATTCCAAGTAATATTCGGCATGCTAATTACATTTCCGGTTGCCAAATTGCATTACCTCTTATAGTTTCCGAGATATGGACTATCGATAATTTACACCTTAGGCTCTGCTTCTAACTTGGGCCCAAATTGTAAAATGGTCTTATCTATTGGCGATTTCGTTCCAATTCACATTCCAAGTAATATTCGGCATGCTAATTACTTTGCCGGTTGCCAAATTGCATTATCTCTTATAGTTTCCGAGATATGGACTATCGATAATTTACACCTTAGGCTCTGCTTCTAACTTGGGCCCAAATTGTAAAATGGTCTTTTCTATTGGCGATTTCGTTCCAATTCACATTCCAGGTAATATTCGGCATGCTAATTACATTGGCGGTTGCCAAATTGCATTATCTCTTATAGATTCCGAGATATGGACTATCAATAATTTACACCTTAGGCTCTGCTTCTAACTTGGGCCCAAATTGTAAAATGGTCTTATCTATTGGCGATTTCGTTCCAATTCACATTCCAAGTAATATTCGGCATGCTAATTACATTGCCTGTTGCCAAATTGAATTATCTCTTATAGTTTCCGAGATATGGACTATCGATAATTTACACCTTAGGCTCTGCTTCTAACTTGGGCCCAAATTGTAAAATGGTCTTACCTATTGGCGATTTCGTTCCAATTCACATTCCAAGTAATATTCGGCATGCTAATTACATTGCCGGTTGCCAAATTGCATTATCTCTTATAGTTTCCGAGATATGGACTATCGATAATTTACACCTTAGGCTCTGCTTCTAACTTGGGCCCAAATTGTAAAATGGTCTTATCTATTGGCGATTTCGTTCCAATTCACATTCCAATTAATATTCGGCATGCTAATTACATTGCCGGTTGCCAAATTGCATTATCTCTTATAGTTTCCGAGATATGGACTATCGATAATTTACACCTTAGGCTCTGCTTCTAACTTGGGCCCAAATTGTAAAATGGTCTTATCTATTGGCGATTTCGTTCCAATTCACATTCCAAGTAATATTCGGCATGCTAATTACATTGCCGGTTGCCAAATTGAATTATCTCTTATAGTTTCCGAGATATGGACTATCGATAATTTACACCTTAGGCTCTGCTTCTAACTTGGGCCCAAATTGTAAAATGGTCTTACCTATTGGCGATTTCGTTCCAATTCACATTCCAAGTAATATTCGGCATGCTAATTACATTGCCGGTTGCCAAATTGCATTATCTCTTATAGTTTCCGAGATATGGACTATCGATAATTTACACCTTAGGCTCTGCTTCTAACTTGGGCCCAAATTGTAAAATGGTCTTATCTATTGGCGATTTCGTTCCAATTCACATTCCAAGTAATATTCGGCATGCTAATTACATTGCCGGTTGCCAAATTGCATTATCTCTTATAGTTTCCGAGATATGGACTATCGATAATTTACACCTTAGGCTCTGTTTCTAACTTGGGCCCAAATTGTAAAATGGTCTTATCTATTGGCGATTTCGTTCCAATTCACATTCCAAGTAATATTCGGCATGCTAATTACATTGCCGGTTGCCAAATTGAATTATCTCTTATAGTTTCCGAGATATGGACTATCGATAATTTACACCTTAGGCTCTGCTTCTAACTTGGGCCCAAATTGTAAAATGGTCTTACCTATTGGCGATTTCGTTCCAATTCACATTCCAAGTAATATTCGGCATGCTAATTACATTGCCGGTTGCCAAATTGCATTATCTCTTATAGTTTCCGAGATATGGACTATCGATAATTTACACCTTAGGCTCTGCTTCTAACTTGGGCCCAAATTGTAAAATGGTCTTATCTATTGGCGATTTCGTTCCAATTCACATTCCAAGTAATATTCGGCATGCTAATTACATTGCCGGTTGCCAAATTGCATTATCTCTTATATTTTCCGAGATATGGACTATCGATAATTTACACCTTAGGCTCTGCTTCTAACTTGGTCCCAAATTGTAAAATGGTCTTATCTATTGGCGATTTCGTTCCAATTCACATTCCAAGTAATATTCGGCATGCTAATTACATTGCCGGTTGCCAAATTGCATTATCTCTTATAGTTTCCGAGATATGGACTATCGATAATTTACACCTTAGGCTCTGCTCCTAACTTGGGCCCAAATTGTAAAATGGTCTTATCTATTGGCGATTTCGTTCCAATTCACATTCCAAGTAATATTCGGCATGCTATTTACATTGCCGGTTGCCAAATTGCATTATCTCTTATAGTTTACGAGATATGGACTATCGATAATTTACACCTTAGGCTCTGCTTCTAACTTAGGCCCAAATTGTAAAATGGTCTTATCTATTGGCGATTTCGTTCCAATTCACATTCCAAGTAATATTCGGCATGCTAATTACATTGCCGGTTGCCAAATTGCATTATCTCTTATAGTTTCCGAGATATGGACTATCGATAATTTACACCTTAGGCTCTGCTTCTAACTCGGGCCCAAATTGTAAAATGGTCTTATCTATTGGCGATTTCGTTCCAATTCACACTCCAAGTAATATTCGGCATGCTAATTACATTGCCGGTTGCGAAATTGCATTATCTCTTATAGTTTCCGAGATATGGACTATCAATAATTTACACCTTAGGCTCTGCTTCTAACTTGGGCCCAAATTGTAAAATGGTCTTATCTATTGGCGATTTCGTTCCAATTCACATTCCAAGTAATATTCGGCATGCTAATTACATTGCCGGTTGCCAAATTGCATTATCTCTTATAGTTTCCGAGATATGGACCATCGATAATTTACACCTTAGGCTCTGCTTCTAACTTGGGCCCAAATTGTAAAATGGTCTTATCTATTGGCGATTTCGTTCCAATTCACATTCCAAGTAATATTCGGCATGCTAATTACATTGCCGTTTGCCAAATTGCATTATCTCTTATAGTTTCCGAGATATGGACTATCGATAATTTACACCTTAGGCTCTGCTTCTAACTTGGGCCCAAATTGTAAAATGGTCTTATCTATTGGCGATTTCGTTCCAATTCACATTCCAAGTAATATTCGGCATGCTAATTACATTGCCGGTTGCCAAATTGCATTATATCTTATAGTTTATGAGATATGGACTATCGATAATTTACACCTTAGGCTCTGCTTCTAACTTGGACCCAAATTGTAAAATGGTCTTATCTATTGGCGATTTCGTTCCAATTCACATTCCAAGTAATATCCGGCATGCTAATTACATTGCCGGTTGCCAAATTGAATTATCTCTTATAGTTTCCGAGATATGGACTATCGATAATTTACACCTTAGGCTCTGCTTCTAACTTGGGCCCAAATTGTAAAATGGTCTTATCTATTGGCGATTTCGTTCCAATTCACATTCCAAGTAATATCCGGCATGCTAATTACATTGCCGGTTGCCAAATTGAATTATCTCTTATAGTTTCCGAGATATGGACTATCGATAATTTACACCTTAGGCTCTGCTTCTAACTTGGGCCCAAATTGTAAAATGGTCTTATCTATTGGCGATTTCGTTCCAATTCACATTAAAAGTAATATTCGGCATGCTAATTACATTGCCGGTTGCCAAATTGCATTATCTCTTATAGTTTCCGAGATATGGACTATCGATAATTTACACCTTAGGCTCTGCTTCTAACTTGGGCCCAAATTGTAAAATGGTCTTATCTATTGGCGATTTCGTTCCAATTCACATTCCAAGTAATATTCGGCATGCTAATTACATTGCCGGTTGCCAAATTGCATTATCTCTTATAGTTTCCGAGATATGGACTATCGATAATTTACACCTTAGGCTCTGCTTCTAACTTGGGCCCAAATTGTAAAATGGTCTTATCTATTGGCGATTTCGTCCCAATTCACATTCCAAGTAATATTCGGCATGCTAATTACATTGCCGGTTGCGAAATTGCATTATATCTTATAGTTTCCGAGATATGGACTATCAATAATTTACACCTTAGGCTCTGCTTCTAACTTGGGCCCAAATTGTAAAATGGTCTTATCTATTGGCGATTTCGTTCCAATTCACATTCCAAGTAATATTCGGCATGCTAATTACATTGCCGGTTGCCAAATTGCATTATCTCTTATAGTTTCCGAGATATGGACTATCGATAATTTACACCTTAGGCTCTGCTTCTAACTTGGGCCCAAATTGTAAAATGGTCTTATCTATTGGCGATTTCGTCCCAATTCACATTCCAAGTAATATTCGGCATGCTAATTACATTGCCGGTTGCGAAATTGCATTATATCTTATAGTTTCCGAGATATGGACTATCAATAATTTACACCTTAGGCTCTGCTTCTAACTTGGGCCCAAATTGTAAAATGGTCTTATCTATTGGCGATTTCGTTCCAATTCACATTCCAAGTAATATTCGGCATGCTAATTACATTGCCGGTTGCCAAATTGCATTATCTCTTATAGTTTCCGAGATATGGACTATCGATAATTTACACCTTAGTCTCTGCTTCTAACTTGGGCCCAAATTGTAAAATGGTCTTATCTATTGGCGATTTCGTTCCAATTCACATTCCAAGTAATATTCGGCATGCTAATTACATTGCCGGTTGCCAAATTGCATTATCTCTTATAGTTTCCGAGATATGGACTATCGATAATTTACACCTTAGGCTCTGCTTCTAACTTGGGCCCAAATTGTAAAATGGTCTTATCTATTGGCGATTTCGTTGCAATTCACATTCCAAGTAATATTCGGCATGCTAATTACATTGCCGGTTGCCAAATTGCATTATCTCTTATATTTTCCGAGATATGGACTATCGATAATTTACACCTTTGGCTCTGCTTCTAACTTGGTCCCAAATTGTAAAATGGTCTTATCTATTGGCGATTTCGTTCCAATTCACATTCCAAGTAATATTCGGCATGCTAATTACATTGCCGGTTTCCAAATTGAATTATCTCTTATAGTTTCCGAGATATGGACTATCGATAATTTACACCTTAGGCTCTGCTTCTAACTTGGTCCCAAATTGTAAAATGGTCTTATCTATTGGCGATTTCGTTCCAATTCACATTCCAAGTAATATTCGGCATGCTAATTACATTGCCGGTTGCCAAATTGCATTATCTCTTATAGTTTCCGAGATATGGACTATCGATAATTTACACCTTAGGCTCTGCTTCTAACTTGGGCCCAAATTGTAAAATGGTCTTATCTATTGGCGATTTCGTTCCAATTCACATTCCAAGTAATATTCGGCATGCTAATTACATTGCCGGTTGCCAAATTGCATTATCTCTTATAGTTTCCGAGATATGGACTATCGATAATTTACACCTTAGGCTCTGCTTCTAACTTGGGCCCAAATTGTAAAATGGTCTTATCTATTGGCGATTTCGTTCCAATTCACATTCCAAGTAATATTCGGCATGCTAATTACATTGCCGGTTGCCAAATTGCATTATCTCTTATAGTTTCCGAGATATGGACTATCGATAATTTACACCTTAGGCTCTGCTTCTAACTTGGGCCCAAATTGTAAAATGGTCTTATCTATTGGCGATTTCGTCCCAATTCACATTCCAAGTAATATTCGGCATGCTAATTACATTGCCGGTTGCGAAATTGCATTATATCTTATAGTTTCCGAGATATGGACTATCGATAATTTACACCTTAGGCTCTGCTTCTAACTTGGGCCCAAATTGTAAAATGGTCTTACCTATTGGCGATTTCGTTCCAATTCACATTCCAAGTAATATTCGGCATGCTAATTACATTGCCGGTTGCCAAATTGCATTATCTCTTATAGTTTCCGAGATATGGACTATCGATAATTTACACCTTAGGCTCTGCTTCTAACTTGGGCCCAAATTGTAAAATGGTCTTATCTATTGGCGATTTCGTTCCAATTCACATTCCAAGTAATATTCGGCATGCTAATTACATTGCCGGTTGCCAAATTGCATTATCTCTTATAGTTTCCGAGATATGGACTATCGATAATTTACACCTTAGGCTCTGTTTCTAACTTGGGCCCAAATTGTAAAATGGTCTTATCTATTGGCGATTTCGTTCCAATTCACATTCCAAGTAATATTCGGCATGCTAATTACATTGCCGGTTGCCAAATTGAATTATCTCTTATAGTTTCCGAGATATGGACTATCGATAATTTACACCTTAGGCTCTGCTTCTAACTTGGGCCCAAATTGTAAAATGGTCTTACCTATTGGCGATTTCGTTCCAATTCACATTCCAAGTAATATTCGGCATGCTAATTACATTGCCGGTTGCCAAATTGCATTATCTCTTATAGTTTCCGAGATATGGACTATCGATAATTTACACCTTAGGCTCTGCTTCTAACTTGGGCCCAAATTGTAAAATGGTCTTATCTATTGGCGATTTCGTTCCAATTCACATTCCAAGTAATATTCGGCATGCTAATTACATTGCCGGTTGCCAAATTGCATTATCTCTTATATTTTCCGAGATATTGACTATCGATAATTTACACCTTAGGCTCTGCTTCTAACTTGGTCCCAAATTGTAAAATGGTCTTATCTATTGGCGATTTCGTTCCAATTCACATTCCAAGTAATATTCGGCATGCTAATTACATTGCCGGTTGCCAAATTGCATTATCTCTTATAGTTTCCGAGATATGGACTATCGATAATTTACACCTTAGGCTCTGCTTCTAACTTGGGCCCAAATTGTAAAATGGTCTTATCTATTGGCGATTTCGTTCCAATTCACATTCCAAGTAATATTCGGCATGCTATTTACATTGCCGGTTGCCAAATTGCATTATCTCTTATAGTTTACGAGATATGGACTATCGATAATTTACACCTTAGGCTCTGCTTCTAACTTGGGCCCAAATTGTAAAATGGTCTTATCTATTGGCGATTTCGTTCCAATTCACATTCCAAGTAATATTCGGCATGCTAATTACATTGCCGGTTGCCAAATTGCATTATCTCTTATAGTTTCCGAGATATGGACTATCGATAATTTACACCTTAGGCTCTGCTTCTAACTCGGGCCCAAATTGTAAAATGGTCTTATCTATTGGCGATTTCGTTCCAATTCACACTCCAAGTAATATTCGGCATGCTAATTACATTGCCGGTTGCGAAATTGCATTATCTCTTATAGTTTCCGAGATATGGACTATCAATAATTTACACCTTAGGCTCTGCTTCTAACTTGGGCCCAAATTGTAAAATGGTCTTATCTATTGGCGATTTCGTTCCAATTCACATTCCAAGTAATATTCGGCATGCTAATTACATTGCCGGTTGCCAAATTGCATTATCTCTTATAGTTTCCGAGATATGGACTATCGATAATTTACACCTTAGGCTCTGCTTCTAACTTGGGCCCAAATTGTAAAATGGTCTTATCTATTGGCGATTTCGTTCCAATTCACATTCCAAGTAATATTCGGCATGCTAATTACATTGCCGTTTGCCAAATTGCATTATCTCTTATAGTTTCCGAGATATGGACTATCGATAATTTACACCTTAGGCTCTGCTTCTAACTTGGGCCCAAATTGTAAAATGGTCTTATCTATTGGCGATTTCGTTCCAATTCACATTCCAAGTAATATTCGGCATGCTAATTACATTGCCGGTTGCCAAATTGCATTATATCTTATAGTTTCCGAGATATGGACTATCGATAATTTACACCTTAGGCTCTGCTTCTAACTTGGGCCCAAATTGTAAAATGGTCTTCTCTATTGGCGATTTCGTTCCAATTCACATTCCAAGTAATATTCGGCATGCTAATTACATTGCCGGTTGCCAAATTGCATTACCTCTTATAGTTTATGAGATATGGACTATCGATAATTTACACCTTAGGCTCTGCTTCTAACTTGGGCCCAAATTGTAAAATGGTCTTATCTATTGGCGATTTCGTTCCAATTCACATTCCAAGTAATATCCGGCATGCTAATTACATTGCCGGTTGCCAAATTGAATTATCTCTTATAGTTTCCGAGATATGGACTATCGATAATTTACACCTTAGGCTCTGCTTCTAACTTGGGCCCAAATTGTAAAATGGTCTTATCTATTGGCGATTTCGTTCCAATTCACATTCCAAGTAATATCCGGCATGCTAATTACATTGCCGGTTGCCAAATTGAATTATCTCTTATAGTTTCCGAGATATGGACTATCGATAATTTACACCTTAGGCTCTGCTTCTAACTTGGGCCCAAATTGTAAAATGGTCTTATCTATTGGCGATTTCGTTCCAATTCACATTAAAAGTAATATTCGGCATGCTAATTACATTGCCGGTTGCCAAATTGCATTATCTCTTATAGTTTCCGAGATATGGACTATCGATAATTTACACCTTAGGCTCTGCTTCTAACTTGGGCCCAAATTGTAAAATGGTCTTATCTATTGGCGATTTCGTCCCAATTCACATTCCAAGTAATATTCGGCATGCTAATTACATTGCTGGTTGCGAAATTGCATTATATCTTATAGTTTCCGAGATATGGACTATCAATAATTTACACCTTAGGCTCTGCTTCTAACTTGGGCCCAAATTGTAAAATGGCCTTATCTATAGGCGATTTCGTTCCAATTCACATTCCAAGTAATATTCGGCATGCTAATTACATTGCCGGTTGCCAAATTGCATTATCTCTTATAGTTTCCGAGATATGGACTATCGATAATTTACACCTTAGGCTCTGCTTCTAACTTAGTCCCAAATTGTAAAATGGTCTTATCTATTGGCGATTTCGTTCCAATTCACATTCCAAGTAATATTCGGCATGCTAATTACATTGCCGGTTGCCAAATTGCATTATCTCTTATAGTTTCCGAGATATGGACTATCGATAATTTACACCTTAGGCTCTGCTTCTAACTTGGGCCCAAATTGTAAAATGGTCTTATCTATTGGCGATTTCGTTCCAATTCACATTCCAAGTAATATTCGGCATGCTAATTACATTGCCGGTTGCCAAATTGCATTATCTCTTATAGTTTCCGAGATATGGACTATCGATAATTTACACCTTAGGCTCTGCTTCTAACTTGGGCCCAAATTGTAAAATGGTCTTATCTATTGGCGATTTCGTTCCAATTCACATTCCAAGTAATATTCGGCATGCTAATTACATTGCCGGTTGCCAAATTGCATTATCTCTTATAGTTTCCGAGATATGGACTATCGATAATTTACACCTTAGGCTCTGCTTCTAACTTGGGCCCAAATTGTAAAATGGTCTTATCTATTGGCGATTTCGTCCCAATTCACATTCCAAGTAATATTCGGCATGCTAATTACATTGCCGGTTGCGAAATTGCATTATATCTTATAGTTTCCGAGATATGGACTATCAATAATTTACACCTTAGGCTCTGCTTCTAACTTGGGCCCAAATTGTAAAATGGTCTTATCTATTGGCGATTTCGTTCCAATTCACATTCCAAGTAATATTCGGCATGCTAATTACATTGCCGGCTGCCAAATTGCATTATCTCTTATAGTTTCCGAGATATGGACTATCGATAATTTACACCTTAGGCTCTGCTTCTAACTTGGGCCCAAATTGTAAAATGGTCTTATCTATTGGCGATTTCGTCCCAATTCACATTCCAAGTAATATTCGGCATGCTAATTACATTGCCGGTTGCGAAATTGCATTATATCTTATAGTTTCCGAGATATGGACTATCAATAATTTACACCTTAGGCTCTGCTTCTAACTTGGGCCCAAATTATAAAATGGTCTTATCTATTGGCGATTTCGTTCCAATTCACATTCCAAGTAATATTCGGCATGCTAATTACATTGCCGGTTGCCAAATTGCATTATCTCTTATAGTTTCCGAGATATGGACTATCGATAATTTACACCTTAGTCTCTGCTTCTAACTTGGGCCCAAATTGTAAAATGGTCTTATCTATTGGCGATTTCGTTCCAATTCACATTCCAAGTAATATTCGGCATGCTAATTACATTGCCGGTTGCCAAATTGCATTATCTCTTATAGTTTCCGAGATATGGACTATCGATAATTTACACCTTAGGCTCTGCTTCTAACTTGGGCCCAAATTGTAAAATGGTCTTATCTATTGGCGATTTCGTTCCAATTCACATTCCAAGTAATATTCGGCATGCTAATTACATTGCCGGTTGCCAAATTGCATTATCTCTTATAGTTTCCGAGATATGGACTATCGATAATTTACACCTTAGGCTCTGCTTCTAACTTGGGCCCAAATTGTAAAATGGTCTTATCTATTGGCGATTTCGTTCCAATTCACATTCCAAGTAATATTCGGCATGCTAATTACATTGCCGGTTGCCAAATTGCATTATCTCTTATAGTTTCCGAGATATGGACTATCGATAATTTACACCTTAGGCTCTGCTTCTAACTTGGGCCCAAATTGTAAAATGGTCTTATCTATTGGCGATTTCGTCCCAATTCACATTCCAAGTAATATTCGGCATGCTAATTACATTGCCGGTTGCGAAATTGCATTATATCTTATAGTTTCCGAGATATGGACTATCAATAATTTACACCTTAGGCTCTGCTTCTAACTTGGGCCCAAATTGTAAAATGGTCTTATCTATTGGCGATTTCGTTCCAATTCACATTCCAAGTAATATTCGGCATGCTAATTACATTGCCGGCTGCCAAATTGCATTATCTCTTATAGTTTCCGAGATATGGACTATCGATAATTTACACCTTAGGCTCTGCTTCTAACTTGGGCCCAAATTGTAAAATGGTCTTATCTATTGGCGATTTCGTCCCAATTCACATTCCAAGTAATATTCGGCATGCTAATTACATTGCCGGTTGCGAAATTGCATTATATCTTATAGTTTCCGAGATATGGACTATCAATAATTTACACCTTAGGCTCTGCTTCTAACTTGGGCCCAAATTATAAAATGGTCTTATCTATTGGCGATTTCGTTCCAATTCACATTCCAAGTAATATTCGGCATGCTAATTACATTGCCGGTTGCCAAATTGCATTATCTCTTATAGTTTCCGAGATATGGACTATCGATAATTTACACCTTAGTCTCTGCTTCTAACTTGGGCCCAAATTGTAAAATGGTCTTATCTATTGGCGATTTCGTTCCAATTCACATTCCAAGTAATATTCGGCATGCTAATTACATTGCCGGTTGCCAAATTGCATTATCTCTTATAGTTTCCGAGATATGGACTATCGATAATTTACACCTTAGGCTCTGCTTCTAACTTGGGCCCAAATTGTAAAATGGTCTTATCTATTGGCGATTTCGTTGCAATTCACATTCCAAGTAATATTCGGCATGCTAATTACATTGCCGGTTGCCAAATTGCATTATCTCTTATATTTTCCGAGATATGGACTATCGATAATTTACACCTTTGGCTCTGCTTCTAACTTGGTCCCAAATTGTAAAATGGTCTTATCTATTGGCGATTTCGTTCCAATTCACATTCCAAGTAATATTCGGCATGCTAATTACATTGCCGGTTTCCAAATTGAATTATCTCTTATAGTTTCCGAGATATGGACTATCGATAATTTACACCTTAGGCTCTGCTTCTAACTTGGTCCCAAATTGTAAAATGGTCTTATCTATTGGCGATTTCGTTCCAATTCACATTCCAAGTAATATTCGGCATGCTAATTACATTGCCGGTTGCCAAATTGCATTATCTCTTATAGTTTCCGAGATATGGACTATCGATAATTTACACCTTAGGCTCTGCTTCTAACTTGGGCCCAAATTGTAAAATGGTCTTATCTATTGGCGATTTCGTTCCAATTCACATTCCAAGTAATATTCGGCATGCTAATTACATTGCCGGTTGCCAAATTGCATTATCTCTTATAGTTTCCGAGATATGGACTATCGATAATTTACACCTTAGGCTCTGCTTCTAACTTGGGCCCAAATTGTAAAATGGTCTTATCTATTGGCGATTTCGTTCCAATTCACATTCCAAGTAATATTCGGCATGCTAATTACATTGCCGGTTGCCAAATTGCATTATCTCTTATAGTTTCCGAGATATGGACTATCGATAATTTACACCTTAGGCTCTGCTTCTAACTTGGGCCCAAATTGTAAAATGGTCTTATCTATTGGCGATTTCGTCCCAATTCACATTCCAAGTAATATTCGGCATGCTAATTACATTGCCGGTTGCGAAATTGAATTATATCTTATAGTTTCCGAGATATGGACTATCGATAATTTACACCTTAGGCTCTGCTTCTAACTTGGGCCCAAATTGTAAAATGGTCTTATCTATTGGCGATTTCGTTCCAATTCACATTCCAAGTAATATTCGGCATGCTAATTACATTGCCGGTTGCCAAATTGCATTATCTATTATAGTTTCCGAGATATGGACTATCGATAATTTACACCTTAGTCTCTGCTTCTAACTTGGGCCCAAATTGTAAAATGGTCTTATCTATTGGCGATTTCGTTCCAATTCACATTCTAAGTAATATTCGGCATGCTAATTACATTGCCGGTTGCCAAATTGCATTATCTCTTATAGTTTCCGAGATATGGACTATCGATAATTTACACCTTAGGCTCTGCTTCTAACTTGGGCCCAAATTGTAAAATGATCTTATCTATTGGCGATTTCGTTCCAATTCACATTCCAAGTAATATTCGGCATGCTAATTACATTGCCGGTTGCCAAATTGCATTATCTCTTATATTTTCCGAGATATGGACTATCGATAATTTACACCTTAGGCTCTGCTTCTAACTTGGTCCCAAATTGTAAAATGGTCTTATCTATTGGCGATTTCGTTCCAATTCACATTCCAAGTAATATTCGGCATGCTAATTACATTGCCGGTTTCCAAATTGCATTATCTCTTATAGTTTCCGAGATATGGACTATCGATAATTTACACCTTAGGCTCTGCTCCTAACTTGGGCCCAAATTGTAAAATGGTCTTATCTATTAACGATTTCGTTCCAATTCACATTCCAAGTAATATCCGGCATGCTAATTACATTGCCGGTTGCCAAATTGAATTATCTCTTATAGTTTCCGAGATATGGACTATCGATAATTTACACCTTAGGCTCTGCTTCTAACTTGGGCCCAAATTGTAAAATGGTCTTATCTATTGGCGATTTCGTTCCAATTCACATTCCAAGTAATATTCGGCATGCTAATTACATTGCCGGTTGCCAAATTGCATTATCTCTTATAGTTTCCGAGATATGGACTATCGATAATTTACATCTTAGGCTCTGCTTCTAACTTGGGCCCAAATTGTAAAATGGTCTTATCTATTGGCGATTTCGTTCCAATTCACATTCCAAGTAATATTCGGCATGCTAATTACATTGCCGGTTTCCAAATTGCATTATCTCTTATAGTTTCCGAGATATGGACTATCGATAATTTACACCTTAGGCTCTGCTCCTAACTTGGGCCCAAATTGTAAAATGGTCTTATCTATTGGCGATTTCGTTCCAATTCACATTCCAAGTGATATTCGGCATGCTAATTACATTGCCGGTTGCGAAATTGCATTAACTCTTATAGTTTCCGAGATATGGACTATCAATAATTTACACCTTAGGCTCTGCTTCTAACTTGGGCCCAAATTGTAAAATGGTCTTATCTATTGGCGATTTCGTTCCAATTCACATTCCAAGTAATTTTCGGCATGCTAATTACATTGCCGGTTGCCAAATTGCATTATCTCTTATAGTTTCCGAGATATGGACTATCGATAATTTACACCTTAGGCTCTGCTTCTAACTTGGGCCCAAATTGTAAAATGGTCTTATCTATTGGCGATTTCGTTCCAATTCACATTCCAAGTAATATTGGGCATGCTAATTACATTGCCGGTTGCCAAATTGCATTATCTCTTATAGTTTACGAGATATGGACTATCGATAATTTACACCTTAGGCTCTGCTTCTAACTTGGGCCCAAATTGTAAAATGGTCTTATCTATTGGCGATTTCGTTCCAATTCACATTCCAAGTAATATTCGGCATGCTAATTACATTGCCGGTTGCCAAATTGCATTATCTCTTATAGTTTCTGAGATATGGACTATCGATAATTTACACCTTAGGCTCTGCTTCTAACTTGGGCCCAAATTGTAAAATGGTCTTATCTATTGGCGTTTTCTTTCCAATTCACATTCCAAGTAATATTCGGCATGCTAATTACACTGCCGGTTGCCAAATTGCATTATCTCTTATAGTTTCCGAGATATGGACTATCGATAATTTACACCTTAGGCTCTGCTTCTAACTTGGGCCCAAATTGTAAAATGGTCTTCTCTATTGGCGATTTCGTTCCAATTCACATTCCAAGTAATATTCGGCATGCTAATTACATTGCCGTTTGACAAATTGCATTATCTCTTATAGTTTCCGAGATATGGACTATCGATAATTTACACCTTAGGCTCTGCTTCTAACTTGGGCCCAAATTGTAAAATGGTCTTCTCTATTGGCGATTTCGTTCCAATTCACATTCCAAGTAATATTCGGCATGCTAATTACATTGCCGGTTGCCAAATTGCATTATCTCTTATAGTTTCCGAGATATGGACTATCGATAATTTACACCTTAGGCTCTGCTTGTAACTTGGGCCCAAATTGTAAAATGGTCTTCTCTATTGGCGATTTCGTTCCAATTCACATTCCAAGTAATATTCGGCATGCTAATTACATTGCCGGTTGCCAAATTGCATTATCTTTTATAGTTTCCGAGATATGGACTATCGATAATTTACACCTTAGGCTCTGCTTCTAACTTGGGCCCAAATTGTAAAATCGTCTTATCTATTGGCGATTTCGTTCCAATTCACATTCCAAGTAATATTCGGCATGCTAATTACATTGCCGGTTGCCAAATTGCATTATCTCTTATAGTTTCCGAGATATGGACTATCGGTAATTTACACCTTAGGCTCTGCTTCTAACTTGGGCCCAAATTGTAAAATGGTCTTATCTATTGGCGATTTCGTTCCAATTCACATTCCAAGTAATATCCGGCATGCTAATTACATTGCCGGTTGCCAAATTGCATTATCTCTTATAGTTTCCGAGATATGGACTATCGATAATTTACACCTTAGGCTCTGCTTCTAACTTGGGCCCAAATTGTAAAATGGTCTTATCTATTGGCGATTGCGTTCCAATTCACATTCCAAGTAATATTCGGCATGCTAATTACATTGCCGGTTGCCAAATTGCATTACCTCTTATAGTTTCCGAGATATGGACTATCGATAATTTACACCTTAGGCTCTGCTTCTAACTTGGGCCCAAATTGTAAAATGGTCTTATCTATTGGCGATTTCGTTCCAATTCACATTCCAAGTAATATTCGGCATGCTAATTACATTGCCGGTTGCCAAATTGCATTATCTCTTATAGTTTCCGAGATATGGACTATCGATAATTTACACCTTAGGCTCTGCTTCTAACTTGGGCCCAAATTGTAAAATGGTCTTCTCTATTGGCGATTTCGTTCCAATTCACATTCCAAGTAATATTCGGCATGCTAATTACATTGCCGGTTGCCAAATTGCATTATCTCTTATAGTTTCCGAGATATGGACTATCAATAATTTACACCTTAGGCTCTGCTTCTAACTTGGGCCCAAATTGTAAAATGGTCTTATCTATTGGCGATTTCGTTCCAATTCACATTCCAAGTAATATTCGGCATGCTAATTACATTGCCGGTTGCCAAATTGCATTATCTCTTATAGTTTCCGAGATATGGACTATCGATAATTTACACCTTAGGCTCTGCTTCTAACTTGGGCCCAAATTGTAAAATGGTCTTATCTATTGGCGATTTCGTTCCAATTCACATTCCAAGTAATATTCGGCATGCTAATTACATTGCCGGTTGCCAAATTGCATTATCTCTTATA
Organism: Rhynchophorus ferrugineus; assembly: GCF_030347505.1. Lineage (NCBI taxonomy): Eukaryota > Metazoa > Arthropoda > Insecta > Coleoptera > Curculionidae > Rhynchophorus > Rhynchophorus ferrugineus. Next base: position 124,340 of record NW_027472718.1, on the reverse strand, counting down.
GTTTCCGAGATACGGACTATCGATAATTTACACCTTAGGCTCTGCTTTTAACTTGGGCCCAAATTGTAAAATGGTCTTATCTATTGGCGATTTAGTTGCAATTCACATTCCAAGTAATATTCGGCATGCTAATTACATTGCCGGTTGCCAAATTGCATTATCTCTTATAGTTTCCGAGATATGGACTATCGATAATTTACTCCTTAGGCTCTGCTTCTAACTTGGGCCCAAATTGTAAAATGGTCTTATCTATTGGCGATTTCGTTCCAATTCACATTCCAAGTAATATTCGGCATGCTAATTACATTGCCGGTTGCCAAATTGCATTATCTCTTATAGTTTCCGAGATATGGACTATCGATAATTTACACCTTAGGCTCTGCTTCTAACTTGGGCCCAAATTGTAAAATGGTCTTATCTATTGGCGATTTCGTTCCAATTAACATTCCAAGTAATATTCGGCATGCTAATTACATTGCCGGTTGCCAAATTGCATTATCTCTTATAGTTTCCGAGATATGGACTATCGATAATTTACACCTTAGGCTCTGCTTCTAACTTGGGCCCAAATTGTAAAATGGTCTTCTCTATTGGCGATTTCGTTCCAATTCACATTCCAAGTAATATTCGGCATGCTAATTACATTGCCGGTTGCCAAATTGCATTACCTCTTATAGTTTCCGAGATATGGACTATCGATAATTTACACCTTAGGCTCTACTTCTAACTTGGGCCCAAATTGTAAAATGGTCTTATCTATTGGCGATTTCGTTCCAATTCACATTCCAAGTAATATTCGGCATGCTAATTACTTTGCCGGCTGCCAAATTGCATTAACTCTTATAGTTTCCGAGATATGGACTATCGATAATTTACACCTTAGGCTTTGCTTCTAACTTGGGCCCAAATTGTAAAATGGTCTTCTCTATTGGCGATTTCGTTCCAATTCACATTCCAAGTAATATTCGGCATGCTAATTACATTGCCGGTTGCCAAATTGCATTATCTCTTATAGTTTCCGAGATATGGACTATCAATAATTTACACCTTAGGCTCTGCTTCTAACTTGGGCCCAAATTGTAAAATGGTCTTATCTATTGATGATTTCGTTCCAATTCACATTCCAAGTAATATTCGGCATGCTAATTACATTGCCTGTTGCCAAATTGAATTATCTCTTATAGTTTCCGAGATATGGACTATCGATAATTTACACCTTAGGCTCTGCTTCTAACTTGGACCCAAATTGTAAAATGGTCTTAACTATTGGCGATTTCGTTCCAATTCACATTCCAAGTAATATTCGGCATGCTAATTACATTGCCGGTTGCCAAATTGCATTATCTCTTATAGTTTCCGAGATATGGACTATCGATAATTTACACCTTAGGCTCTGCTTCTAACTTGGGCCCAAATTGTAAAATGGTCTTATCTATTGGCGATTTCGTTCCAATTCACATTCCAATTAATATTCGGAATGCTAATTACATTGCCGGTTGCCAAATTGCATTATCTCTTATAGTTTCCGAGATATGGACTATCGATAATTTACACCTTAGGCTCTGCTTCTAACTTGGGCCCAAATTGTAAAATGGTCTTATCTATTGGCGATTTCGTTCCAATTCACATTCCAAGTAATATTCGGCATGCTAATTACATTGCCGTTTGCCAAATTGCATTATCTCTTATAGTTTCCGAGATATGGACTATCGATAATTTACACCTTAGGCTCTGCTTCTAACTTGGGCCCAAATTGTAAAATGGTCTTATCTATTGGCGATTTCGTTCCAATTCACATTCCAAGTAATATTCGGCATGCTAATTACATTGCCGGTTGCCAAATTGCATTATATCTTATAGTTTCCGAGATATGGACTATCGATAATTTACACCTTAGGCTCTGCTTCTAACTTGGGCCCAAATTATAAAATGGTCTTATCTATTGGCGATTTCGTTCCAATTCACATTCCAAGTAATATCCGGCATGCTAATTACATTGACGGTTGCCAAATTGAATTATCTCTTATAGTTTCCGAGATATGGACTATCGATAATTTACACCTTAGGCTCTGCTTCTAACTTGGGCCCAAATTGTAAAATGGTCTTACCTATTGGCGATTTCGTTCCAATTCACATTCCAAGTAATATTCGGCATGCTAATTACATTGCCGGTTGCCAAATTGCATTATCTCTTATAGTTTCCGAGATATGGACTATCGATAATTTACACCTTAGGCTATGCTTCTAACTTGGGCCCAAATTGTAAAATGGTCTTATCTATTGGCGATTTCGTTCCAATTCACATTCCAAGTAATATTCGGCATGCTAATTACATTGCCGGTTGCCAAATTGCATTATCTCTTATAGTTTCCGAGATATGGACTATCGATAATTTACACCTTAGTCTCTGCTTCTAACTTGGGCCCAAATTGTAAAATGGTCTTATCTATTGGCGATTTCGTTCCAATTCACATTCCAAGTAATATTCGGCATGCTAATTACATTGCCGGTTGCCAAATTGCATTATCTCTTATAGTTTCCGAGATATGGACTATCGATAATTTACACCTTAGGCTCTGCTTCTAACTTGGGCCCAAATTGTAAAATGGTCTTATCTATTGGCGATTTCGTTCCAATTCACATTCCAAGTAATATTCGGCATGCTAATTACTTTGCCGGTTGCCAAATTGCATTATCTCTTATAGTTTCCGAGATATGGACTATCGATAATTTACACCTTAGGCTCTGCTTCTAACTTGGGCCCAAATTGTAAAATGGTCTTTTCTATTGGCGATTTCGTTCCAATTCACATTCCAAGTAATATTCGGCATGCTAATTACATTGCCGGTTGCCAAATTGCATTATCTCTTATAGATTCCGAGATATGGACTATCAATAATTTACACCTTAGGCTCTGCTTCTAACTTGGGCCCAAATTGTAAAATGGTCTTATCTATTGGCGATTTCGTTCCAATTCACATTCCAAGTAATATTCGGCATACTAATTACATTGCCTGTTGCCAAATTGAATTATCTCTTATAGTTTCCGAGATATGGACTATCGATAATTTACACCTTAGGCTCTGCTTCTAACTTGGGCCCAAATTGTAAAATGGCCTTACCTATTGGCGATTTCGTTCCAATTCACATTCCAAGTAATATTCGGCATGCTAATTACATTGCCGGTTGCGAAATTGCATTATCTCTTATAGTTTCCGAGATATGGACTATCAATAATTTACACCTTAGGCTCTGCTTCTAACTTGGGCCCAAATTGTAAAATGGTCTTATCTATTGGCGATTTCGTTCCAATTCACATTCCAAGTAATATTCGGCATGCTAATTACATTGCCGGTTGCCAAATTGCATTATCTCTTATAGATTCCGAAATATGGACTATCAATAATTTACACCTTAGGCTCTGCTTCTAACTTGGGCCCAAATTGTAAAATGGTCTTATCTATTGGCGATTTCGTTCCAATTCACATTCCAAGTAATATTCGGCATACTAATTACATTGCCTGTTGCCAAATTGAATTATCTCTTATAGTTTCCGAGATATGGACTATCGATAATTTACACCTTAGGCTCTGCTTCTAACTTGGGCCCAAATTGTAAAATGGCCTTACCTATTGGCGATTTCGTTCCAATTCACATTCCAAGTAATATTCGGCATGCTAATTACATTGCCGGTTGCCAAATTGCATTATCTCTTATAGATTCCGAGATATGGACTATCAATAATTTACACCTTAGGCTCTGCTTCTAACTTGGGCCCAAATTGTAAAATGGTCTTATCTATTGGCGATTTCGTTCCAATTCACATTCCAAGTAATATTCGGCATGCTAATTACATTGCCGTTTGACAAATTGCATTATCTCTTATAGTTTCCGAGATATGGACTATCGATAATTTACACCTTAGGCTCTGCTTCTAACTTGGGCCCAAATTGTAAAATGGTCTTCTCTATTGGCGATTTCGTTCCAATTCACATTCCAAGTAATATTCGGCATGCTAATTACATTGCCGGTTGCCAAATTGCATTATCTCTTATAGTTTCCGAGATATGGACTATCGATAATTTACACCTTAGGCTCTGCTTGTAACTTGGGCCCAAATTGTAAAATGGTCTTCTCTATTGGCGATTTCGTTCCAATTCACATTCCAAGTAATATTCGGCATGCTAATTACATTGCCGGTTGCCAAATTGCATTATCTTTTATAGTTTCCGAGATATGGACTATCGATAATTTACACCTTAGGCTCTGCTTCTAACTTGGGCCCAAATTGTAAAATCGTCTTATCTATTGGCGATTTCGTTCCAATTCACATTCCAAGTAATATTCGGCATGCTAATTACATTGCCGGTTGCCAAATTGCATTATCTCTTATAGTTTCCGAGATATGGACTATCGGTAATTTACACCTTAGGCTCTGCTTCTAACTTGGGCCCAAATTGTAAAATGGTCTTATCTATTGGCGATTTCGTTCCAATTCACATTCCAAGTAATATCCGGCATGCTAATTACATTGCCGGTTGCCAAATTGAATTATCTCTTATAGTTTCCGAGATATGGACTATCGATAATTAACACCTTAGGCTCTGCTTCTAACTTGGGCCCAAATTGTAAAATGGTCTTACCTATTGGCGATTTCGTTCCAATTCACATTCCAAGTAATATTCGGCATGCTAATTACATTGCCGGTTGCCAAATTGCATTATCTCTTATAGTTTCCGAGATATGGACTATCGATAATTTACACCTTAGGCTCTGCTTCTAACTTGGGCCCAAATTGTAAAATGGTCTTATCTATTGGCGATTTCGTTCCAATTCACATTCCAAGTAATATTCGGCGTGCTAATTACATTGCCGGTTGCCATATTGCATTATCTCTTATAGTTTCCGAGATATGGACTATCGATAATTTACATCTTAGGCTCTGCTTCTAACTTGGGCCCAAATTGTAAAATCGTCTTATCTATTGGCGATTTCGTTCCAATTCACATTCCAAGTAATATTCGGCATGCTAATTACATTGCCGGTTGCCAAATTGCATTATCTCTTATAGTTTATGAGATATGGACTATCGATAATTTACACCTTAGGCTCTGCTTCTAACTTGGGCCCAAATTGTAAAATGGTCTTATCTATTGGCGATTTCGTTCCAATTCACATTCCAAGTAATATCCGGCATGCTAATTACATTGCCGGTTGCCAAATTGAATTATCTCTTATAGTTTCCGAGATATGGACTATCGATAATTTACACCTTAGGCTCTGCTTCTAACTTGGGCCCAAATTGTAAAATGGTCTTATCTATTGGCGATTTCGTTCCAATTCACATTCCAAGTAATATTCGGCATGCTAATTACATTGCCGGTTGCGAAATTGCATTATATCTTATAGTTTCCGAGATATGGACTATCAATAATTTACACCTTAGGCTCTGCTTCTAACTTGGGCCCAAATTGTAAAATGGCCTTATCTATTGGCGATTTCGTTCCAATTCACATTCCAAGTAATATTCGGCATGCTAATTACATTGCCGGTTGCCAAATTGCATTATCTCTTATAGTTTCCGAGATATGGACTATCGATAATTTACACCTTAGGCTCTGCTTCTAACTTGGTCCCAAATTGTAAAATGGTCTTATCTATTGGCGATTTCGTTCCAATTCACATTCCAAGTAATATTCGGCATGCTAATTACATTGCCGGTTGCCAAATTGCATTATCTCTTATAGTTTCCGAGATATGGACTATCGATAATTTACACCTTAGGCTCTGCTTCTAACTTGGGCCCAAATTGTAAAATGGTCTTATCTATTGGCGATTTCGTTCCAATTCACATTCCAAGTAATATTCGGCATGCTAATTACATTGCCGGTTGCCAAATTGCATTATCTCTTATAGTTTCCGAGATATGGACTATCGATAATTTACACCTTAGGCTCTGCTTCTAACTTGGGCCCAAATTGTAAAATGGTCTTATCGGCGATTTCGTTCCAATTCACATTCCAAGTAATATTCGGCATGCTAATTACATTGCCGGTTGCCAAATTGCATTATCTCTTATAGTTTCCGAGATATGGACTTTCGATAATTTACACCTTAGGCTCTGCTTCTAACTCGGGCCCAAATTTTAAAATGGTCTTATCTATTGGCGATTTCGTTCCAATTCACACTCCAAGTAATATTCGGCTTGATAATTACATTGCCGGTTGCGAAATTGCATTATCTCTTATAGTTTCCGAGATATGGACTATCAATAATTTACACCTTAGGCTCTGCTTCTAACTTGGGCCCAAATTGTAAAATGGTCTTATCTATTGGCGATTTCGTTCCAATTCACATTCCAAGTAATATTCGGCATGCTAATTACATTGCCGGTTGCCAAATTGCATTATCTCTTATAGTTTCCGAGATATGGACTATCGATAATTTACACCTTAGGCTATGCTTCTAACTTGGGCCCAAATTGTAAAATGGTCTTATCTATTGGCGATTTCGTTCCAATTCACATTCCAAGTAATATTCGGCATGCTAATTACATTGCCGGTTGCCAAATTGCATTATCTCTTATAGTTTCCGAGATATGGACTATCGATAATTTACACCTTAGTCTCTGCTTCTAACTTGGGCCCAAATTGTAAAATGGTCTTATCTATTGGCGATTTCGTTCCAATTCACATTCCAAGTAATATTCGGCATGCTAATTACATTGCCGGTTGCCAAATTGCATTATCTCTTATAGTTTCCGAGATATGGACTATCGATAATTTACACCTTAGGCTCTGCTTCTAACTTGGGCCCAAATTGTAAAATGGTCTTATCTATTGGCGATTTCCTTCCAATTCACATTCCAAGTGATATTCGGCATGCTAATTACTTTGCCGGTTGCCAAATTGCATTATCTCTTATAGTTTCCGAGATATGGACTATCGATAATTTACACCTTAGGCTCTGCTTCTAACTTGGGCCCAAATTGTAAAATGGTCTTTTCTATTGGCGATTTCGTTCCAATTCACATTCCAAGTAATATTCGGCATGCTAATTACATTGCCGGTTGCCAAATTGCATTATCTCTTATAGATTCCGAGATATGGACTATCAATAATTTACACCTTAGGCTCTGCTTCTAACTTGGGCCCAAATTGTAAAATGGTCTTATCTATTGGCGATTTCGTTCCAATTCACATTCCAAGTAATATTCGGCATACTAATTACATTGCCTGTTGCCAAATTGAATTATCTCTTATAGTTTCCGAGATATGGACTATCGATAATTTACACCTTAGGCTCTGCTTCTAACTTGGGCCCAAATTGTAAAATGGCCTTACCTATTGGCGATTTCGTTCCAATTCACATTCCAAGTAATATTCGGCATGCTAATTACATTGCCGGTTGCCAAATTGCATTATCTCTTATAGATTCCGAGATATGGACTATCAATAATTTACACCTTAGGCTCTGCTTCTAACTTGGGCCCAAATTGTAAAATGGTCTTATCTATTGGCGATTTCGTTCCAATTCACATTCCAAGTAATATTCGGCATGCTAATTACATTGCCTGTTGCCAAATTGAATTATCTCTTATAGTTTCCGAGATATGGACTATCGATAATTTACACCTTAGGCTCTGCTTCTAACTTGGGCCCAAATTGTAAAATGGTCTTATCTATTGGCGATTTCGTTCCAATTCACATTCCAATTAATATTCGGCATGCTAATTACATTGCCGGTTGCCAAATTGCATTATCTCTTATAGTTTCCGAGATATGGACTATCGATAATTTACACCTTAGGCTCTGCTTCTAACTTGGGCCCAAATTGTAAAATGGTCTTATCTATTGGCGATTTCGTTCCAATTCACATTCCAAGTAATATTCGGCATGCTAATTACATTGCCGTTTGCCAAATTGCATTATCTCTTATAGTTTCCGAGATATGGACTATCGATAATTTACACCTTAGGCTCTGCTTCTAACTTGGGCCCAAATTGTAAAATGGTCTTATCTATTGGCGATTTCGTTCCAATTCACATTCCAAGTAATATTCGGCATGCTAATTACATTGCCGGTTGCCAAATTGCATTATATCTTATAGTTTCCGAGATATGGACTATCGATAATTTACACCTTAGGCTCTGCTTCTAACTTGGGCCCAAATTGTAAAATGGTCTTATCTATTGGCGATTTCGTTCCAATTCACATTCCAAGTAATATTCGGCATGCTAATTACATTGCCGGTTGCCAAATTGAATTATCTCTTATAGTTTCCGAGATATGGACTATCGATAATTTACACCTTAGGCTCTGCTTCTAACTTGGGCCCAAATTGTAAAATGGTCTTACCTATTGGCGATTTCGTTCCAATTCACATTCCAAGTAATATTCGGCATGCTAATTACATTGCCGGTTGCCAAATTGCATTATCTCTTATAGTTTCCGAGATATGGACTATCGATAATTTACACCTTAGGCTCTGCTTCTAACTTGGGCCCAAATTGTAAAATGGTCTTATCTATTGGCGATTTCGTTCCAATTCACATTCCAAGTAATATTCGGCATGCTAATTACATTGCCGGTTGCCAAATTGCATTCTCTCTTATAGTTTCCGAGATATGGACTATCGATAATTTACACCTTAGGCTCTGTTTCTAACTTGGGCCCAAATTGTAAAATGGTCTTATCTATTGGCGATTTCGTTCCAATTCACATTCCAAGTAATATTCGGCATGCTAATTACATTGCCGGTTGCCAAATTGAATTATCTCTTATAGTTTCCGAGATATGGACTATCGATAATTTACACCTTAGGCTCTGCTTCTAACTTGGGCCCAAATTGTAAAATGGTCTTACCTATTGGCGATTTCGTTCCAATTCACATTCCAAGTAATATTCGGCATGCTAATTACATTGCCGGTTGCCAAATTGCATTATCTCTTATAGTTTCCGAGATATGGACTATCGATAATTTACACCTTAGGCTCTGCTTCTAACTTGGGCCCAAATTGTAAAATGGTCTTATCTATTGGCGATTTCGTTCCAATTCACATTCCAAGTAATATTCGGCATGCTAATTACATTGCCGGTTGCCAAATTGCATTATCTCTTATATTTTCCGAGATATGGACTATCGATAATTTACACCTTAGGCTCTGCTTCTAACTTGGTCCCAAATTGTAAAATGGTCTTATCTATTGGCGATTTCGTTCCAATTCACATTCCAAGTAATATTCGGCATGCTAATTACATTGCCGGTTGCCAAATTGCATTATCTCTTATAGTTTCCGAGATATGGACTATCAATAATTTACACCTTAGGCTCTGCTTCTAACTTGGGCCCAAATTGTAAAATGGTCTTATCTATTGGCGATTTCGTTCCAATTCACATTCCAAGTAATATTCGGCATGCTAATTACATTGCCGGTTGCCAAATTGCATTATCTCTTATAGTTTCCGAGATATGGACTATCGATAATTTACACCTTAGGCTCTGCTTCTAACTTGGGCCCAAATTGTAAAATGGTCTTATCTATTGGCGATTTCGTTCCAATTCACATTCCAAGTAATATTCGGCATGCTAATTACATTGCCGGTTGCCAAATTGCATTATCTCTTATAGTTTCCGAGATATGGACTATCAATAATTTACACCTTAGGCTCTGCTTCTAACTTGGGCCCAAATTGTAAAATGGTCTTATCTATTGGCGATTTCGTTCCAATTCACATTCCAAGTAATATTCGGCATGCTAATTACATTGCCGGTTGCCAAATTGCATTATCTCTTATAGTTTCCGAGATATGGACTATCGATAATTTACACCTTAGGCTCTGCTTCTAACTTGGGCCCAAATTGTAAAATGGTCTTATCTATTGGCGATTTCGTTCCAATTCACATTCCAAGTAATATTCGGCATGCTAATTACATTGCCGGTTGCCAAATTGCATTATCTCTTATAGTTTCCGAGATATGGACTATCGATAATTTACACCTTAGTCTCTGCTTCTAACTTGGGCCCAAATTGTAAAATGGTCTTATCTATTGGCGATTTCGTTCCAATTCACATTCCAAGTAATATTCGGCATGCTAATTACATTGCCGGTTGCCAAATTGCATTATCTCTTATAGTTTCCGAGATATGGACTATCGATAATTTACACCTTAGGCTCTGCTTCTAACTTGGGCCCAAATTGTAAAATGGTCTTCTCTATTGGCGATTTCGTTCCAATTCACATTCCAAGTAATATTCGGCATGCTAATTACATTGCCGGTTGCCAAATTGCATTACCTCTTATAGTTTCCGAGATATGGACTATCGATAATTTACACCTTAGGCTCTGCTTCTAACTTGGGCCCAAATTGTAAAATGGTCTTATCTATTGGCGATTTCGTTCCAATTCACATTCCAAGTAATATTCGGCATGCTAATTACTTTGCCGGTTGCCAAATTGCATTATCTCTTATAGTTTCCGAGATATGGACTACCGATAATTTACACCTTAGGCTCTGCTTCTAACTTGGGCCCAAATTGTAAAATGGTCTTATCTATTGGCGATTTCGTTCCAATTCACATTCCAAGTAATATTCGGCATGCTAATTACATTGCCTGTTGCCAAATTGAATTATCTCTTATAGTTTCCGAGATATGGACTATCGATAATTTACACCTTAGGCTCTGCTTCTAACTTGGGCCCAAATTGTAAAATGGTCTTATCTATTGGCGATTTCGTTCCAATTCACATTCCAAGTAATATTCGGCATGCTAATTACATTGCCGGTTGCGAAATTGCATTATATCTTATAGTTTCCGAGATATGGACTATCAATAATTTACACCTTAGGCTCTGCTTCTAACTTGGGCCCAAATTATAAAATGGTCTTATCTATTGGCGATTTCGTTCCAATTCACATTCCAAGTAATATTCGGCATGCTAATTACATTGCCGGTTGCCAAATTGCATTATCTCTTATAGTTTCCGAGATATGGACTATCGATAGTTTACACCTTAGTCTCTGCTTCTAACTTGGGCCCAAATTGTAAAATGGTCTTATCTATTGGCGATTTCGTTCCAATTCACATTCCAAGTAATATTCGGCATGCTAATTACATTGCCGGTTGCCAAATTGCATTATCTCTTATAGTTTCCGAGATATGGACTATCGATAATTTACACCTTAGGCTCTGCTTCTAACTTGGGCCCAAATTGTAAAATGGTCTTATCTATTGGCGATTTCGTTGCAATTCACATTCCAAGTAATATTCGGCATGCTAATTACATTGCCGGTTGCCAAATTGCATTATCTCTTATATTTTCCGAGATATGGACTATCGATAATTTACACCTTTGGCTCTGCTTCTAACTTGGTCCCAAATTGTAAAATGGTCTTATCTATTGGCGATTTCGTTCCAATTCACATTCCAAGTAATATTCGGCATGCTAATTACATTGCCGGTTTCCAAATTGAATTATCTCTTATAGTTTCCGAGATATGGACTATCGATAATTTACACCTTAGGCTCTGCTTCTAACTTGGTCCCAAATTGTAAAATGGTCTTATCTATTGGCGATTTCGTTCCAATTCACATTCCAAGTAATATTCGGCATGCTAATTACATTGCCGGTTGCCAAATTGCATTATCTTTTATAGTTTCCGAGATATGGACTATCGATAATTTACACCTTAGGCTCTGCTTCTAACTTGGGCCCAAATTGTAAAATGGTCTTATCTATTGGCGATTTCGTTCCAATTCACATTCCAAGTAATATTCGGCATGCTAATTACATTGCCGGTTGCCAAATTGCATTATCTCTTATAGTTTCCGAGATATGGACTATCGATAATTTACACCTTAGGCTCTGCTTCTAACTTGGGCCCAAATTGTAAAATGGTCTTATCTATTGGCGATTTCGTTCCAATTCACATTCCAAGTAATATTCGGCATGCTAATTACATTGCCGGTTGCCAAATTGCATTATCTCTTATAGTTTCCGAGATATGGACTATCGATAATTTACACCTTAGGCTCTGCTTCTAACTTGGGCCCAAATTGTAAAATGGTCTTATCTATTGGCGATTTCGTCCCAATTCACATTCCAAGTAATATTCGGCATGCTAATTACATTGCCGGTTGCGAAATTGAATTATATCTTATAGTTTCCGAGATATGGACTATCGATAATTTACACCTTAGGCTCTGCTTCTAACTTGGGCCCAAATTGTAAAATGGTCTTATCTATTGGCGATTTCGTTCCAATTCACATTCCAAGTAATATTCGGCATGCTAATTACATTGCCGGTTGCCAAATTGCATTATCTATTATAGTTTCCGAGATATGGACTATCGATAATTTACACCTTAGTCTCTGCTTCTAACTTGGGCCCAAATTGTAAAATGGTCTTATCTATTGGCGATTTCGTTCCAATTCACATTCTAAGTAATATTCGGCATGCTAATTACATTGCCGGTTGCCAAATTGCATTATCTCTTATAGTTTCCGAGATATGGACTATCGATAATTTACACCTTAGGCTCTGCTTCTAACTTGGGCCCAAATTGTAAAATGATCTTATCTATTGGCGATTTCGTTCCAATTCACATTCCAAGTAATATTCGGCATGCTAATTACATTGCCGGTTGCCAAATTGCATTATCTCTTATATTTTCCGAGATATGGACTATCGATAATTTACACCTTAGGCTCTGCTTCTAACTTGGTCCCAAATTGTAAAATGGTCTTATCTATTGGCGATTTCGTTCCAATTCACATTCCAAGTAATATTCGGCATGCTAATTACATTGCCGGTTTCCAAATTGCATTATCTCTTATAGTTTCCGAGATATGGACTATCGATAATTTACACCTTAGGCTCTGCTCCTAACTTGGGCCCAAATTGTAAAATGGTCTTATCTATTGGCGATTTCGTTCCAATTCACATTCCAAGTAATATCCGGCATGCTAATTACATTGCCGGTTGCCAAATTGAATTATCTCTTATAGTTTCCGAGATATGGACTATCGATAATTTACACCTTAGGCTCTGCTTCTAACTTGGGCCCAAATTGTAAAATGGTCTTATCTATTGGCGATTTCGTTCCAATTCACATTCCAAGTAATATTCGGCATGCTAATTACATTGCCGGTTGCCAAATTGCATTATCTCTTATAGTTTCCGAGATATGGACTATCGATAATTTACACCTTAGGCTCTGCTTGTAACTTGGGCCCAAATTGTAAAATGGTCTTCTCTATTGGCGATTTCGTTCCAATTCACATTCCAAGTAATATTCGGCATGCTAATTACATTGCCGGTTGCCAAATTGCATTATCTTTTATAGTTTCCGAGATATGGACTATCGATAATTTACACCTTAGGCTCTGCTTCTAACTTGGGCCCAAATTGTAAAATCGTCTTATCTATTGGCGATTTCGTTCCAATTCACATTCCAAGTAATATTCGGCATGCTAATTACATTGCCGGTTGCCAAATTGCATTATCTCTTATAGTTTCCGAGATATGGACTATCGGTAATTTACACCTTAGGCTCTGGTTCTAACTTGGGCCCAAATTGTAAAATGGTCTTATCTATTGGCGATTTCGTTCCAATTCACATTCCAAGTAATATCCGGCATGCTAATTACATTGCCGGTTGCCAAATTGAATTATCTCTTATAGTTTCCGAGATATGGACTATCGATAATTAACACCTTAGGCTCTGCTTCTAACTTGGGCCCAAATTGTAAAATGGTCTTACCTATTGGCGATTTCGTTCCAATTCACATTCCAAGTAATATTCGGCATGCTAATTACATTGCCGGTTGCCAAATTGCATTATCTCTTATAGTTTCCGAGATATGGACTATCGATAATTTACACCTTAGGCTCTGCTTCTAACTTGGGCCCAAATTGTAAAATGGTCTTATCTATTGGCGATTTCGTTCCAATTCACATTCCAAGTAATATTCGGCGTGCTAATTACATTGCCGGTTGCCATATTGCATTATCTCTTATAGTTTCCGAGATATGGACTATCGATAATTTACATCTTAGGCTCTGCTTCTAACTTGGGCCCAAATTGTAAAATCGTCTTATCTATTGGCGATTTCGTTCCAATTCACATTCCAAGTAATATTCGGCATGCTAATTACATTGCCGGTTGCCAAATTGCATTATCTCTTATAGTTTATGAGATATGGACTATCGATAATTTACACCTTAGGCTCTGCTTCTAACTTGGGCCCAAATTGTAAAATGGTCTTATCTATTGGCGATTTCGTTCCAATTCACATTCCAAGTAATATCCGGCATGCTAATTACATTGCCGGTTGCCAAATTGAATTATCTCTTATAGTTTCCGAGATATGGACTATCGATAATTTACACCTTAGGCTCTGCTTCTAACTTGGGCCCAAATTGTAAAATGGTCTTATCTATTGGCGATTTCGTTCCAATTCACATTCCAAGTAATATTCGGCATGCTAATTACATTGCCGGTTGCCAAATTGCATTATCTCTTATAGTTTCCGAGATATGGACTATCGATAATTTACATCTTAAGCTCTGCTTCTAACTTGGGCCCAAATTGTAAAATGGTCTTATCTATTGGCGATTTCGTTCCAATTCACATTCCAAGTAATATTCGGCATGCTAATTACATTGCCGGTTGCCAAATTGCATTATCTCTTATAGTTTCCGAGATATGGACTATCGATAATTTACACCTTAGGCTCTGCTTCTAACTTGGGCCCAAATTGTAAAATGGTCTTATCTATTGGCGATTTCGTCCCAATTCACATTCCAAGTAATATTCGGCATGCTAATTACATTGCCGGTTGCGAAATTGCATTATATCTTATAGTTTCCGAGATATGGACTATCAATAATTTACACCTTAGGCTCTGCTTCTAACTTGGGCCCAAATTGTAAAATGGCCTTATCTATTGGCGATTTCGTTCCAATTCACATTCCAAGTAATATTCGGCATGCTAATTACATTGCCGGTTGCCAAATTGCATTATCTCTTATAGTTTCCGAGATATGGACTATCGATAATTTACACCTTAGGCTCTGCTTCTAACTTGGTCCCAAATTGTAAAATGGTCTTATCTATTGGCGATTTCGTTCCAATTCACATTCCAAGTAATATTCGGCATGCTAATTACATTGCCGGTTGCCAAATTGCATTATCTCTTATAGTTTCCGAGATATGGACTATCGATAATTTACACCTTAGGCTCTGCTTCTAACTTGGGCCCAAATTGTAAAATGGTCTTATCTATTGGCGATTTCGTTCCAATTCACATTCCAAGTAATATTCGGCATGCTAATTACATTGCCGGTTGCCAAATTGCATTATCTCTTATAGTTTCCGAGATATGGACTATCGATAATTTACACCTTAGGCTCTGCTTCTAACTTGGGCCCAAATTGTAAAATGGTCTTATCTATTGGCGATTTCGTTCCAATTCACATTCCAAGTAATATTCGGCATGCTAATTACATTGCCGGTTGCCAAATTGCATTATCTCTTATAGTTTCCGAGATATGGACTATCGATAATTTACACCTTAGGCTCTGCTTCTAACTCGGGCCCAAATTTTAAAATGGTCTTATCTATTGGCGATTTCGTTCCAATTCACACTCCAAGTAATATTCGGCATGCTAATTACATTGCCGGTTGCGAAATTGCATTATCTCTTATAGTTTCCGAGATATGGACTATCAATAATTTACACCTTAGGCTCTGCTTCTAACTTGGGCCCAAATTGTAAAATGGTCTTATCTATTGGCGATTTCGTTCCAATTCACATTCCAAGTAATATTCGGCATGCTAATTACATTGCCGGTTGCCAAATTGCATTATCTCTTATAGTTTCCGAGATATGGACTATCGATAATTTACACCTTAGGCTCTGCTTCTAACTCGGGCCCAAATTTTAAAATGGTCTTATCTATTGGCGATTTCGTTCCAATTCACACTCCAAGTAATATTCGGCATGCTAATTACATTGCCGGTTGCCAAATTGCATTATCTCTTATAGTTTCCGAGATATGGACTATCGGTAATTTACACCTTAGGCTCTGCTTCTAACTTGGGCCCAAATTTTAAAATGGTCTTATCTATTGGCGATTTCGTTCCAATTCACATTCCAAGTAATATTCGGCATGCTAATTACATTGCCGGTTGCCAAATTGCATTATCTCTTATAGTTTCCGAGATATGGACTATCGGTAATTTACACCTTAGGCTCTGCTTCTAACTTGGGCCCAAATTGTAAAATGGTCTTATCTATTGGCGATTTCGTTCCAATTCACATTCCAAGTAATATCCGGCATGCTAATTACATTGCCGGTTGCCAAATTGAATTATCTCTTATAGTTTCCGAGATATGGACTATCGATAATTAACACCTTAGGCTCTGCTTCTAACTTGGGCCCAAATTGTAAAATGGTCTTACCTATTGGCGATTTCGTTCCAATTCACATTCCAAGTAATATTCGGCATGGTAATTACATTGCCGGTTGCCAAATTGCATTATCTCTTATAGTTTCCGAGATATGGACTATCGATAATTTACACCTTAGGCTCTGCTTCTAACTTGGGCCCAAATTGTAAAATGGTCTTATCTATTGGCGATTTCGTTCCAATTCACATTCCAAGTAATATTCGGCGTGCTAATTACATTGCCGGTTGCCATATTGCATTATCTCTTATAGTTTCCGAGATATGGACTATCGATAATTTACATCTTAGGCTCTGCTTCTAACTTGGGCCCAAATTGTAAAATCGTCTTATCTATTGGCGATTTCGTTCCAATTCACATTCCAAGTAATATTCGGCATGCTAATTACATTGCCGGTTGCCAAATTGCATTATCTCTTATAGTTTATGAGATATGGACTATCGATAATTTACACCTTAGGCTCTGCTTCTAACTTGGGCCCAAATTGTAAAATGGTCTTATCTATTGGCGATTTCGTTCCAATTCACATTCCAAGTAATATCCGGCATGCTAATTACATTGCCGGTTGCCAAATTGAATTATCTCTTATAGTTTCCGAGATATGGACTATCGATAATTTACACCTTAGGCTCTGCTTCTAACTTGGGCCCAAATTGTAAAATGGTCTTATCTATTGGCGATTTCGTTCCAATTCACATTCCAAGTAATATTCGGCATGCTAATTACATTGCCGGTTGCCAAATTGCATTATCTCTTATAGTTTCCGAGATATGGACTATCGATAATTTACATCTTAAGCTCTGCTTCTAACTTGGGCCCAAATTGTAAAATGGTCTTATCTATTGGCGATTTCGTTCCAATTCACATTCCAAGTAATATTCGGCATGCTAATTACATTGCCGGTTGCCAAATTGCATTATCTCTTATAGTTTCCGAGATATGGACTATCGATAATTTACACCTTAGGCTCTGCTTCTAACTTGGGCCCAAATTGTAAAATGGTCTTATCTATTGGCGATTTCGTCCCAATTCACATTCCAAGTAATATTCGGCATGCTAATTACATTGCCGGTTGCGAAATTGCATTATATCTTATAGTTTCCGAGATATGGACTATCAATAATTTACACCTTAGGCTCTGCTTCTAACTTGGGCCCAAATTGTAAAATGGCCTTATCTATTGGCGATTTCGTTCCAATTCACATTCCAAGTAATATTCGGCATGCTAATTACATTGCCGGTTGCCAAATTGCATTATCTCTTATAGTTTCCGAGATATGGACTATCGATAATTTACACCTTAGGCTCTGCTTCTAACTTGGTCCCAAATTGTAAAATGGTCTTATCTATTGGCGATTTCGTTCCAATTCACATTCCAAGTAATATTCGGCATGCTAATTACATTGCCGGTTGCCAAATTGCATTATCTCTTATAGTTTCCGAGATATGGACTATCGATAATTTACACCTTAGGCTCTGCTTCTAACTTGGGCCCAAATTGTAAAATGGTCTTATCTATTGGCGATTTCGTTCCAATTCACATTCCAAGTAATATTCGGCATGCTAATTACATTGCCGGTTGCCAAATTGCATTATCTCTTATAGTTTCCGAGATATGGACTATCGATAATTTACACCTTAGGCTCTGCTTCTAACTTGGGCCCAAATTGTAAAATGGTCTTATCTATTGGCGATTTCGTTCCAATTCACATTCCAAGTAATATTCGGCATGCTAATTACATTGCCGGTTGCCAAATTGCATTATCTCTTATAGTTTCCGAGATATGGACTATCGATAATTTACACCTTAGGCTCTGCTTCTAACTCGGGCCCAAATTTTAAAATGGTCTTATCTATTGGCGATTTCGTTCCAATTCACACTCCAAGTAATATTCGGCATGCTAATTACATTGCCGGTTGCGAAATTGCATTATCTCTTATAGTTTCCGAGATATGGACTATCAATAATTTACACCTTAGGCTCTGCTTCTAACTTGGGCCCAAATTGTAAAATGGTCTTATCTATTGGCGATTTCGTTCCAATTCACATTCCAAGTAATATTCGGCATGCTAATTACATTGCCGGTTGCCAAATTGCATTATCTCTTATAGTTTCCGAGATATGGACTATCGATAATTTACACCTTAGGCTATGCTTCTAACTTGGGCCCAAATTGTAAAATGGTCTTATCTATTGGCGATTTCGTTCCAATTCACATTCCAAGTAATATTCGGCATGCTAATTACATTGCCGGTTGCCAAATTGCATTATCTCTTATAGTTTCCGAGATATGGACTATCGATAATTTACACCTTAGTCTCTGCTTCTAACTTGGGCCCAAATTGTAAAATGGTCTTATCTATTGGCGATTTCGTTCCAATTCACATTCCAAGTAATATTCGGCATGCTAATTACATTGCCGGTTGCCAAATTGCATTATCTCTTATAGTTTCCGAGATATGGACTATCGATAATTTACACCTTAGGCTCTGCTTCTAACTTGGGCCCAAATTGTAAAATGGTCTTATCTATTGGCGATTTCGTTCCAATTCACATTCCAAGTAATATTCGGCATGCTAATTACTTTGCCGGTTGCCAAATTGCATTATCTCTTATAGTTTCCGAGATATGGACTATCGATAATTTACACCTTAGGCTCTGCTTCTAACTTGGGCCCAAATTGTAAAATGGTCTTTTCTATTGACGATTTCGTTCCAATTCACATTCCAAGTAATATTCGGCATGCTAATTACATTGCCGGTTGCCAAATTGCATTATCTCTTATAGATTCCGAGATATGGACTATCAATAATTTACACCTTAGGCTCTGCTTCTAACTTGGGCCCAAATTGTAAAATGGTCTTATCTATTGGCGATTTCGTTCCAATTCACATTCCAAGTAATATTCGGCATACTAATTACATTGCCTGTTGCCAAATTGAATTATCTCTTATAGTTTCCGAGATATGGACTATCGATAATTTACACCTTAGGCTCTGCTTCTAACTTGGGCCCAAATTGTAAAATGGTCTTACCTATTGGCGATTTCGTTCCAATTCACATTCCAAGTAATATTCGGCATGCTAATTACATTGCCGGTTGCCAAATTGCATTATCTCTTATAGATTCCGAGATATGGACTATCAATAATTTACACCTTAGGCTCTGCTTCTAACTTGGGCCCAAATTGTAAAATGGTCTTATCTATTGGCGATTTCGTTCCAATTCACATTCCAAGTAATATTCGGCATGCTAATTACATTGCCTGTTGCCAAATTGAATTATCTCTTATAGTTTCCGAGATATGGACTATCGATAATTTACACCTTAGGCTCTGCTTCTAACTTGGGCCCAAATTGTAAAATGGTCTTATCTATTGGCGATTTCGTTCCAATTCACATTCCAATTAATATTCGGCATGCTAATTACATTGCCGGTTGCCAAATTGCATTATCTCTTATAGTTTCCGAGATATGGACTATCGATAATTTACACCTTAGGCTCTGCTTCTAACTTGGGCCCAAATTGTAAAATGGTCTTATCTATTGGCGATTTCGTTCCAATTCACATTCCAAGTAATATTCGGCATGCTAATTACATTGCGGTTTGCCAAATTTCATTATCTCTTATATTTTCCGAGATATGGACTATCGATAATTTACACCTTAGGCTCTGCTTCTAACTTGGGCCCAAATTGTAAAATGGTCTTATCTATTGGCGATTTCGTTCCAATTCACATTCCAAGTAATATTCGGCATGCTAATTACATTGCCGGTTGCCAAATTGCATTATATCTTATAGTTTCCGAGATATGGACTATCGATAATTTACACCTTAGGCTCTGCTTCTAACTTGGGCCCAAATTGTAAAATGGTCTTATCTATTGGCGATTTCGTTCCAATTCACATTCCAAGTAATATTCGGCATGCTAATTACATTGCCGGTTGCCAAATTGAATTATCTCTTATAGTTTCCGAGATATGGACTATCGATAATTTACACCTTAGGCTCTGCTTCTAACTTGGGCCCAAATTGTAAAATGGTCTTACCTATTGGCAATTTCGTTCCAATTCACATTCCAAGTAATATTCGGCATGCTAATTACATTGCCGGTTGCCAAATTGCATTATCTCTTATAGTTTCCGAGATATGGACTATCGATAATTTACACCTTAGGCTCTGCTTCTAACTTGGGCCCAAATTGTAAAATGGTCTTATCTATTGGCGATTTCGTTCCAATTCACATTCCAAGTAATATTCGGCATGCTAATTACATTGCCGGTTGCCAAATTGCATTCTCTCTTATAGTTTCCGAGATATGGACTATCGATAATTTACACCTTAGGCTCTGTTTCTAACTTGGGCCCAAATTGTAAAATGGTCTTATCTATTGGCGATTTCGTTCCAATTCACATTCCAAGTAATATTCGGCATGCTAATTACATTGCCGGTTGCCAAATTGAATTATCTCTTATATTTTCCGAGATATGGACTATCGATAATTTACACCTTAGGCTCTGCTTCTAGGTTCGTCCCAAATTGCAAAATGGTCTTATCTATTGGCGATTTCGTTCCAATTCACATTCCAAGTAATATTCGGCATGCTAATTACATTGCCGGTTGCCAAATTGCATTATCTCTTATAGTTTCCGAGATATGGACTATCAATAATTTACACCTTAGGCTCTGCTTCTAACTTGGGCCCAAATTGTAAAATGGTCTTATCTATTGGCGATTTCGTTCCAATTCACATTCCAAGTAATATTCGGTATGCTAATTACATTGCCGGTTGCCAAATTGCATTATCTCTTATAGTTTCCGAGATATGGACTATCGATAATTTACACCTTAGGCTCTGCTTCTAACTTGGGCCCAAATTGTAAAATGGTCTTATCTATTGGCGATTTCGTTCCAATTCACATTCCAAGTAATATTCGGCATGCTAATTACATTGCCGGTTGCCAAATTGCATTATCTCTTATAGTTTCCGAGATATGGACTATCAATAATTTACACCTTAGGCTCTGCTTCTAACTTGGGCCCAAATTGTAAAATGGTCTTATCTATTGGCGATTTCGTTCCAATTCACATTCCAAGTAATATTCGGCATGCTAATTACATTGCCGGTTGCCAAATTGCATTATCTCTTATAGTTTCCGAGATATGGACTATCGATAATTTACACCTTAGGCTCTGCTTCTAACTTGGGCCCAAATTGTAAAATGGTCTTATCTATTGGCGATTTCGTTCCAATTCACATTCCAAGTAATATTCGGCATGCTAATTACATTGCCTGTTGCCAAATTGCATTATCTCTTATAGTTTCCGAGATATGGACTATCGATAATTTACACCTTAGTCTCTGCTTCTAACTTGGGCCCAAATTGTAAAATGGTCTTATCTATTGGCGATTTCGTTCCAATTCACATTCCAAGTAATATTCGGCATGCTAATTACATTGCCGGTTGCCAAATTGCATTATCTCTTATAGTTTCCGAGATATGGACTATCGATAATTTACACCTTAGGCTCTGCTTCTAACTTGGGCCCAAATTGTAAAATGGTCTTCTCTATTGGCGATTTCGTTCCAATTCACATTCCAAGTAATATTCGGCATGCTAATTACATTGCCGGTTGCCAAATTGCATTACCTCTTATAGTTTCCGAGATATGGACTATCGATAATTTACACCTTAGGCTCTGCTTCTAACTTGGGCCCAAATTGTAAAATGGTCTTATCTATTGGCGATTTCGTTCCAATTCACATTCCAAGTAATATTCGGCATGCTAATTACTTTGCCGGTTGCCAAATTGCATTATCTCTTATAGTTTCCGAGATATGGACTACCGATAATTTACACCTTAGGCTCTGCTTCTAACTTGGGCCCAAATTGTAAAATGGTCTTATCTATTGGCGATTTCGTTCCAATTCACATTCCAAGTAATATTCGGCATGCTAATTACATTGCCTGTTGCCAAATTGAATTATCTCTTATAGTTTCCGAGATATGGACTATCGATAATTTACACCTTAGGCTCTGCTTCTAACTTGGGCCCAAATTGTAAAATGGTCTTATCTATTGGCGATTTCGTTCCAATTCACATTCCAAGTAATATTCGGCATGCTAATTACATTGCCGGTTGCCAAATTGCATTATCTCTTATAGTTTCCGAGATATGGACTATCGATAATTTACACCTTAGGCTCTGCTTCTAACTTGGGCCCAAATTGTAAAATGGTCTTACCTATTGGCGATTTCGTTCCAATTCACATTCCAAGTAATATTCGGCATGCTAATTACATTGCCGGTTGCCAAATTGCATTATCTCTTATAGTTTCCGAGATATGGACTATCGATAATTTACACCTTAGGCTCTGCTTCTAACTTGGGCCCAAATTGTAAAATGGTCTTATCTATTGGCGATTTCGTTCCAATTCACATTCCAATTAATATTCGGCATGCTAATTACATTGCCGGTTGCCAAATTGCATTATCTCTTATAGTTTCCGAGATATGGACTATCGATAATTTACACCTTAGGCTCTGCTTCTAACTTGGGCCCAAATTGTAAAATGGTCTTATCTATTGGCGATTTCGTTCCAATTCACATTCCAAGTAATATTCGGCATGCTAATTACATTGCCGTTTGCCAAATTGCATTATCTCTTATAGTTTCCGAGATATGGACTATCGATAATTTACACCTTAGGCTCTGCTTCTAACTTGGGCCCAAATTGTAAAATGGTCTTATCTATTGGCGATTTCGTTCCAATTCACATTCCAAGTAATATTCGGCATGCTAATTACATTGCCGGTTGCCAAATTGCATTATATCTTATAGTTTCCGAGATATGTACTATCGATAATTTACACCTTAGGCTCTGCTTCTAACTTGGGCCCAAATTGTAAAATGGTCTTACCTATTGGCGATTTCGTTCCAATTCACATTCCAAGTAATATTCGGCATGCTAATTACATTGCCGGTTGCCAAATTGCATTATCTCTTATAGTTTCCGAGATATGGACTATCGATAATTTACACCTTAGGCTCTGCTTCTAACTTGGGCCCAAATTGTAAAATCGTCTTATCTATTGGCGATTTCGTTCCAATTCACATTCCAAGTAATATTCGGCATGCTAATTACATTGCCGGTTGCCAAATTGCATTATCTCTTATAGTTTCCGAGATATGGACTATCGGTAATTTACACCTTAGGCTCTGCTTCTAACTTCGGCCCAAATTATAAAATGGTCTTATCTATTGGCGATTTCGTTCCAATTCACATTCCAAGTAATATTCGGCATGCTAATTACATTGCCGGTTGCCAAATTGCATTATATCTTATAGTTTCCGAGATATGGACTATCGATAATTTACACCTTAGGCTCTGTTTCTAACTTGGGCCCAAATTGTAAAATGGTCTTATCTATTGGCGATTTCGTTCCAATTCACATTCCAAGTAATATTCGGCATGCTAATTACATTGCCGGTTGCCAAATTGAATTATCTCTTATAGTTTCCGAGATATGGACTATCGATAATTTACACCTTAGGCTCTGCTTCTAACTTGGGCCCAAATTGTAAAATGGTCTTACCTATTGGCGATTTCGTTCCAATTCACATTCCAAGTAATATTCGGCATGCTAATTACATTGCCGGTTGCCAAATTGCATTATCTCTTATAGTTTCCGAGATATGGACTATCGATAATTTACACCTTAGGCTCTGCTTCTAACTTGGGCCCAAATTGTAACATGGTCTTATCTATTGGCGATTTCGTTCCAATTCACATTCCAAGTAATATTCGGCATGCTAATTACATTGCCGGTTGCCAAATTGCATTATCTCTTATAGTTTCCGAGATATGGACTATCGATAATTTACACCTTAGGCTCTGCTTCTAACTTGGGCCCAAATTGTAAAATCGTCTTATCTATTGGCGATTTCGTTCCAATTCACATTCCAAGTAATATTCGGCATGCTAATTACATTGCCGGTTGCCAAATTGAATTATCTCTTATAGTTTCCGAGATATGGACTATCGATAATTTACACCTTAGGCTCTGCTTCTAACTTGGGCCCAAATTGTAAAATGGTCTTATCTATTGGCGATTTCGTTCCAATTAACATTCCAAGTAATATTCGGCATGCTAATTACATTGCCGGTTGCCAAATTGCATTATCTCTTATAGTTTCCGAGATATGGACTATCGATAATTTACACCTTAGTCTCTGCTTCTAACTTGGGCCCAAATTGTAAAATGGTCTTATCTATTGGCGATTTCGTTCCAATTCACATTCCAAGTAATATTCGGCATGCTAATTACATTGCCGGTTGCCAAATTGCATTATCTCTTATAGTTTCCGAGATATGGACTATCGATAATTTACACCTTAGGCTCTGCTTCTAACTTGGGCCCAAATTGTAAAATGGTCTTCTCTATTGGCGATTTCGTTCCAATTCACATTCCAAGTAATATTCGGCATGCTAATTACATTGCCGGTTGCCAAATTGCATTACCTCTTATAGTTTCCGGGATATGGACTATCGATAATTTACACCTTAGGCTCTGCTTCTAACTTGGGCCCAAATTGTAAAATGGTCTTATCTATTGGCGATTTCGTTCCAATTCACATTCCAAGTAATATTCGGCATGCTAATTACATTGCCGGTTGCCAAATTGCATTATCTCTTATAGTTTCCGAGATATGGACTATCGATAATTTACACCTTAGGCTCTGCTTCTAACTTGGGCCCAAATTGTAAAATGGTCTTACCTATTGGCGATTTCGTTCCAATTCACATTCCAAGTAATATTTGGCATGCTAATTACATTGCCGGTTGCCAAATTGCATTATCTCTTATAGTTTCCGAGATATGGACAATCGATAATTTACACCTTAGGCTCTGCTTCTAACTTGGGCCCAAATTGTAAAATGGTCTTATCTATTGGCGATTTCGTTCCAATTCACATTCCAATTAATATTCGGCATGCTAATTACATTGCCGGTTGCCAAATTGCATTATCTCTTATAGTTTCCGAGATATGGACTATCGATAATTTACACCTTAGGCTCTGCTTCTAACTTGGGCCCAAATTGTAAAATGGTCTTACCTATTGGCGATTTCGTTCCAATTCACATTCCAAGTAATATTCGGCATGCTAATTACATTGCCGTTTGCCAAATTGCATTATCTCTTATAGTTTCCGAGATATGGACTATCGATAATTTACACCTTAGGCTCTGCTTCTAACTTGGGCCCAAATTGTAAAATCGTCTTATCTATTGGCGATTTCGTTCCAATTCACATTCCAAGTAATATTCGGCATGCGAATTACATTGCCGGTTGCCAAATTGCATTATCTCTTATAGTTTCCGAGATATGGACTATCGGTAATTTACACCTTAGGCTCTGCTTCTAACTTGGGCCCAAATGATAAAATGGTCTTATCTATTGGCGATTTCGTTCCAATTCACATTCCAAGTAATATTCGGCATGCTAATTACATTGCCGGTTGCCAAATTGCATTATATCTTATAGTTTCCGAGATATGGACTATCGATAATTTACACCTTAGGCTCTGCTTCTAACTTGGGCCCAAATTGTAAAATCGTCTTATCTATTGGCGATTTCGTTCCAATTCACATTCCAAGTAATATTCGGCATGCTAATTACATTGCCGGTTGCCAAATTGCATTATCTCTTATAGTTTCCGAGATATGGACTATCGGTAATTTACACCTTAGGCTCTGCTTCTAACTTGGGCCCAAATTATAAAATGGTCTTATCTATTGGCGATTTCGTTCCAATTCACATTCCAAGTAATATTCGGCATGCTAATTACATAGCCGGTTGCCAAATTGCATTATATCTTATAGTTTCCGAGATATGGACTATCGATAATTTACACCTTAGGCTCTGTTTCTAACTTGGGCCCAAATTGTAAAATGGTCTTATCTATTGGCGATTTCGTTCCAATTCACATTCCAAGTAATATTCGGCATGCTAATTACATTGCCGGTTGCCAAATTGAATTATCTCTTATAGTTTCCGAGATATGGACTATCGATAATTTACACCTTAGGCTCTGCTTCTAACTTGGGCCCAAATTGTAAAATGGTCTTACCTATTGGCGATTTCGTTCCAATTCACATTCCAAGTAATATTCGGCATGCTAATTACATTGCCGGTTGCCAAATTGCATTATCTCTTATAGTTTCCGAGATATGGACTATCGATAATTTACACCTTAGGCTCTGCTTCTAACTTGGGCCCAAATTGTAAAATCGTCTTATCTATTGGCGATTTCGTTCCAATTCACATTCCAAGTAATATTCGGCATGCTAATTACATTGCCGGTTGCCAAATTGAATTATCTCTTATAGTTTCCGAGATATGGACTATCGATAATTTACACCTTAGGCTCTGCTTCTAACTTGGGCCCAAATTGTAAAATGGTCTTATCTATTGGCGATTTCGTTCCAATTAACATTCCAAGTAATATTCGGCATGCTAATTACATTGCCGGTTGCCAAATTGCATTATCTCTTATAGTTTCCGAGATATGGACTATCGATAATTTACACCTTAGTCTCTGCTTCTAACTTGGGCCCAAATTGTAAAATGGTCTTATCTATTGGCGATTTCGTTCCAATTCACATTCCAAGTAATATTCGGCATGCTAATTACATTGCCGGTTGCCAAATTGCATTATCTCTTATAGTTTCCGAGATATGGACTATCGATAATTTACACCTTAGGCTCTGCTTCTAACTTGGGCCCAAATTGTAAAATGGTCTTCTCTATTGGCGATTTCGTTCCAATTCACATTCCAAGTAATATTTGGCATGCTAATTACATTGCCGGTTGCCAAATTGCATTACCTCTTATAGTTTCCGAGATATGGACTATCGATAATTTACACCTTAGGCTCTGCTTCTAACTTGGGCCCAAATTGTAAAATGGTCTTATCTATTGGCGATTTCGTTCCAATTCACATTCCAAGTAATATTCGGCATGCTAATTACTTTGCCGGTTGCCAAATTGCATTATCTCTTATAGTTTCCGAGATATGGACTATCAATAATTTACACCTTAGGCTCTGCTTCTAACTTGGGCCCAAATTGTAAAATGATCTTATCTATTGATGATTTCGTTCCAATTCACATTCCAAGTAATATTCGGCATGCTAATTACATTGCCTGTTGCCAAATTGAATTATCTCTTATAGTTTCCGAGATATGGACTATCGATAATTTACACCTTAGGCTCTGCTTCTAACTTGGGCCCAAATTGTAAAATGGTCTACCTATTGGCGATTTCGTTCCAATTCACATTGCAAGTAATATTAGGCATGCTAATTACATTGCCGGTTGCCAAATTGCATTATCTCTTATAGTTTCCGAGATATGGACTATCGATAATTTACACCTTAGGCTCTGCTTCTAACTTGGGCCCAAATTGTAAAATGGTCTTATCTATTGGCGATTTCGTTCCAATTCACATTCCAAGTAATATTCGGCATGCTAATTACATTGCCGTTTGCCAAATTGAATTATCTCTTATAGTTTCCGAGATATGGACTATCGATAATTTACACCTTAGGCTCTGCTTCTAACTTGGGCCCAAATTGTAAAATGGTCTTATCTATTGGCGATTTCGTTCCAATTCACATTCCAAGTAATATTCGGCATGCTAATTACATTGCCGGTTGCCAAATTGCATTATATCTTATAGTTTCCGAGATATGGACTATCGATAATTTACACCTTAGGCTCTGCTTCTAACTTGGGCCCAAATTGTAAAATGGTCTTATCTATTGGCGATTTCGTTCCAATTCACATTCCAAGTAATATTCGGCATGCTAATTACATTGCCGGTTGCCAAATTGAATTATCTCTTATAGTTTCCGAGATATGGACTATCGATAATTTACACCTTAGGCTCTGCTTCTAACTTGGGCCCAAATTGTAAAATGGTCTTATCTATTGACGATCTCTTTCCAATTCACATTCCAAGTAATATTCGGCATGCTAATTACATTGCCGGTTGCCAAATTGCATTATCTCTTATAGTTTCCGAGATATGGACTATCGATAATTTACACCTTAGGCTCTGCTTCTAACTTGGGCCCAAATTGTAAAATCGTCTTATCTATTGGCGATTTCGTTCCAATTCACATTCCAAGTAATATTCGGCATGCTAATTACATTGCCGGTTGCCAAATTGCATTATCTCTTATAGTTTAGGAGATATGGACTATCGGTAATTTACACCTTAGGCTCTGCTTCTAACTTGGGCCCAAATTATAAAATGGTCTTATCTATTGGCGATTTCGTTCCAATTCACATTCCAAGTAATATCCGGCATGCTAATTACATTGACGGTTGCCAAATTGAATTATCTCTTATAGTTTCCGAGATATGGACTATCGATAATTTACACCTTAGGCTCTGCTTCTAACTTGGGCCCAAATTGTAAAATGGTTTTACCTATTGGCGATTTCGCTCCAATTCACATTCCAAGTAATATTCGGCATGCTAATTACATTGCCGGTTGCCAAATTGCATTATCTCTTATAGTTTCCGAGATATGGACTATCGATAATTTACACCTTAGGCTCTGCTTCTAACTTGGGCCCAAATTGTAAAATGGTCTTATCTATTGGCGATTTCGTTCCAATTCACATTCCAAGTATTTTTCGGCATGCTAATTACATTGCCGGTTGCCAAATTGCATTATCTCTTATAGTTTCCGAGATATGGACTATCGATAATTTACATCTTCGGCTCTGCTTCTAACTTGGGCCCAAATTGTAAAATCGTCTTATCTATTGGCGATTTCGTTCCAATTCACATTCCAAGTAATATTCGGCATGCTAATTACATTGCCGGTTGCCAAATTGCATTATCTCTTATAGTTTCCGAGATATGGACTATCGATAATTTACACCTTAGGCTCTGCTTCTAACTTGGGCCCAAATTGTAAAATGGTCTTACCTATTGGCGATTTCGTTCCAATTCACATTGCAAGTAATATTAGGCATGCTAATTACATTGCCGGTTGCCAAATTGCATTATCTCTTATAGTTTCCGAGATATGGACTATCGATAATTTACACCTTAGGCTCTGCTTCTAACTTGGGCCCAAATTGTAAAATGGTCTTATCTATTGGCGATTTCGTTCCAATTCACATTCCAAGTAATATTCGGCATGCTAATTACATTGCCGGTTGCCAAATTGCATTATCTCTTATAGTTTCCGAGATATGGACTATCGATAATTTACATCTTAGGCTCTGCTTCTAACTTGGGCCCAAATTGTAAAATGGTCTTATCTATTGGCGATTTCGTTCCAATTCACATTCCAAGTAATATTCGGCATGCTAATTACATTGCCGGTTGCCAAATTGCATTATCTCTTATAGTTTCCGAGATATGGACTATCGATAATTTACACCTTAGGCTTTGCTTCTAACTTGGGCCCAAATTGTAAAATGGTCTTATCTATTGGCGATTTCGTCCCAATTCACATTCCAAGTGATATTCGGCATGCTAATTACATTGCCGGTTGCGAAATTGCATTATCTCTTATAGTTTCCGAGATATGGACTATCAATAATTTACACCTTAGGCTCTGCTTCTAACTTGGGCCCAAATTGTAAAATGGTCTTATCTATTGGCGATTTCGTTCCAATTCACATTCCAAGTAATATTCGGCATGCTAATTACATTGCCGGTTGCCAAATTGCATTATCTCTTATAGTTTCCGAGATATGGACTATCGATAATTTACACCTTAGGCTCTGCTTCTAACTTGGGCCCAAATTGTAAAATGGTCTTATCTATTGGCGATTTCGTTCCAATTCACATTCCAAGTAATATTCGGCATGCTAATTACATTGCCGGTTGCCAAATTGCATTATCTCTTATAGTTTCCGAGATATGGACTATCGATAATTTACACCTTAGGCTCTGCTTCTAACTTGGGCCCAAATTGTAAAATGGTCTTATCTATTGGCGATTTCGTTCCAATTCACATTCCAAGTAATATTCGGCATGCTAATTACATTGCCGGTTGCCAAATTGCATTATCTCTTATAGTTTCCGAGATATGGACTATCGATAATTTACACCTTAGGCTCTGCTTCTAACTTGGGCCCAAATTGTAAAATGGTCTTATCTATTGGCGATTTCGTTCCAATTCACATTCCAAGTAATATTCGGCATGCTAATTACATTGCCGGTTGCCAAATTGCATTATCTCTTATAGTTTCCGAGATATGGACTATCGATAATTTACACCTTAGGCTCTGCTTCTAACTTGGGCCCAAATTGTAAAATGGTCTTATCTATTGGCGATTTCGTTCCAATTCTCATTCTAAGTGATACTCGGCATGCTAATTACATTGCCGGTTGCCAAATTGCATTATCTCTTATAGTTTCCGAGATATGGACTATCGATAATTTACAACTTAGGCTCTGCTTCTAACTTGGGCCCAAATTGTAAAATGGTCTTATCTATTGGCGATTTCGTTCCAATTCACACTCCAAGTAATATTCGGCATGCTAATTACATTGCCGGTTGCGAAATTGCATTATCTCTTATAGTTTCCGAGATATGCACTATCAATAATTTACACCTTAGGCTCTGCTTCTAACTTGGGCCCAAATTGTAAAATGGTCTTATCTATTGGCGATTTCGTTCCAATTCACATTCCAAGTAATATTCGGCATGCTAATTACATTGCCGTTTGCCAAATTGCATTATCTCTTATAGTTTCCGAGATATGGACTATCGATAATTTACACCTTAGGCTCTGCTTCTAACTTGGGCCCAAATTGTAAAATGGTCTTATCTATTGGCGATTTCGTTCCAATTCACATTCCAAGTAATATTCGGCATGCTAATTACATTGCCGGTTGCCAAATTGCATTATATCTTATAGTTTCCGAGATATGTACTATCGATAATTTACACCTTAGGCTCTGCTTCTAACTTGGGCCCAAATTGTAAAATGGTCTTACCTATTGGCGATTTCGTTCCAATTCACATTCCAAGTAATATTCGGCATGCTAATTACATTGCCGGTTGCCAAATTGCATTATCTCTTATAGTTTCCGAGATATGGACTATCGATAATTTACACCTTAGGCTCTGCTTCTAACTTGGGCCCAAATTGTAAAATCGTCTTATCTATTGGCGATTTCGTTCCAATTCACATTCCAAGTAATATTCGGCATGCTAATTACATTGCCGGTTGCCAAATTGCATTATCTCTTATAGTTTCCGAGATATGGACTATCGGTAATTTACACCTTAGGCTCTGCTTCTAACTTGGGCCCAAATTATAAAATGGTCTTATCTATTGGCGATTTCGTTCCAATTCACATTCCAAGTAATATTCGGCATGCTAATTACATTGCCGGTTGCCAAATTGCATTATATCTTATAGTTTCCGAGATATGGACTATCGATAATTTACACCTTAGGCTCTGTTTCTAACTTGGGCCCAAATTGTAAAATGGTCTTATCTATTGGCGATTTCGTTCCAATTCACATTCCAAGTAATATTCGGCATGCTAGTTACATTGCCGGTTGCCAAATTGAATTATCTCTTATAGTTTCCGAGATATGGACTATCGATAATTTACACCTTAGGCTCTGCTTCTAACTTGGGCCCAAATTGTAAAATGGTCTTACCTATTGGCGATTTCGTTCCAATTCACATTCCAAGTAATATTCGGCATGCTAATTACATTGCCGGTTGCCAAATTGCATTATCTCTTATAGTTTCCGAGATATGGACTATCGATAATTTACACCTTAGGCTCTGCTTCTAACTTGGGCCCAAATTGTAAAATGGTCTTATCTATTGGCGATTTCGTTCCAATTCACATTCCAAGTAATATTCGGCATGCTAATTACATTGCCGGTTGCCAAATTGCATTATCTCTTATAGTTTCCGAGATATGGACTATCGATAATTTACACCTTAGGCTCTGCTTCTAACTTGGGCCCAAATTGTAAAATCGTCTTATCTATTGGCGATTTCGTTCCAATTCACATTCCAAGTAATATTCGGCATGCTAATTACATTGCCGGTTGCCAAATTGAATTATCTCTTATAGTTTCCGAGATATGGACTATCGATAATTTACACCTTAGGCTCTGCTTCTAACTTGGGCCCAAATTGTAAAATGGTCTTATCTATTGGCGATTTCGTTCCAATTAACATTCCAAGTAATATTCGGCATGCTAATTACATTGCCGGTTGCCAAATTGCATTATCTCTTATAGTTTCCGAGATATGGACTATCGATAATTTACACCTTAGTCTCTGCTTCTAACTTGGGCCCAAATTGTAAAATGGTCTTATCTATTGGCGATTTCGTTCCAATTCACATTCCAAGTAATATTCGGCATGCTAATTACATTGCCGGTTGCCAAATTGCATTATCTCTTATAGTTTCCGAGATATGGACTATCGATAATTTACACCTTTGGCTCTGCTTCTAACTTGGGCCCAAATTGTAAAATGGTCTTCTCTATTGGCGATTTCGTTCCAATTCACATTCCAAGTAATATTCGGCATGCTAATTACATTGCCGGTTGCCAAATTGCATTACCTCTTATAGTTTCCGGGATATGGACTATCGATAATTTACACCTTAGGCTCTGCTTCTAACTTGGGCCCAAATTGTAAAATGGTCTTATCTATTGGCGATTTCGTTCCAATTCACATTCCAAGTAATATTCGGCATGCTAATTACATTGCCGGTTGCCAAATTGCATTATCTCTTATAGTTTCCGAGATATGGACTATCGATAATTTACACCTTAGGCTCTGCTTCTAACTTGGGCCCAAATTGTAAAATGGTCTTACCTATTGGCGATTTCGTTCCAATTCACATTCCAAGTAATATTCGGCATGCTAATTACATTGCCGGTTGCCAAATTGCATTATCTCTTATAGTTTCCGAGATATGGACAATCGATAATTTACACCTTAGGCTCTGCTTCTAACTTGGGCCCAAATTGTAAAATGGTCTTATCTATTGGCGATTTCGTTCCAATTCACATTCCAATTAATATTCGGCATGCTAATTACATTGCCGGTTGCCAAATTGCATTATCTCTTATAGTTTCCGAGATATGGACTATCGATAATTTACACCTTAGGCTCTGCTTCTAACTTGGGCCCAAATTGTAAAATGGTCTTATCTATTGGCGATTTCGTTCCAATTCACATTCCAAGTAATATTCGGCATGCTAATTACATTGCCGTTTGCCAAATTGCATTATCTCTTATAGTTTCCGAGATATGGACTATCGATAATTTACACCTTAGGCTCTGCTTCTAACTTGGGCCCAAATTGTAAAATGGTCTTATCTATTGGCGATTTCGTTCCAATTCACATTCCAAGTAATATTCGGCATGCTAATTACATTGCCGGTTGCCAAATTGCATTATATCTTATAGTTTCCGAGATATGTACTATCGATAATTTACACCTTAGGCTCTGCTTCTAACTTGGGCCCAAATTGTAAAATGGTCTTACCTATTGGCGATTTCGTTCCAATTCACATTCCAAGTAATATTCGGCATGCTAATTACATTGCCGGTTGCCAAATTGCATTATCTCTTATAGTTTCCGAGATATGGACTATCGATAATTTACACCTTAGGCTCTGCTTCTAACTTGGGCCCAAATTGTAAAATCGTCTTATCTATTGGCGATTTCGTTCCAATTCACATTCCAAGTAATATTCGGCATGCGAATTACATTGCCGGTTGCCAAATTGCATTATCTCTTATAGTTTCCGAGATATGGACTATCGGTAATTTACACCTTAGGCTCTGCTTCTAACTTGGGCCCAAATGATAAAATGGTCTTATCTATTGGCGATTTCGTTCCAATTCACATTCCAAGTAATATTCGGCATGCTAATTACATTGCCGGTTGCCAAATTGCATTATATCTTATAGTTTCCGAGATATGGACTATCGATAATTTACACCTTAGGCTCTGCTTCTAACTTGGGCCCAAATTGTAAAATCGTCTTATCTATTGGCGATTTCGTTCCAATTCACATTCCAAGTAATATTCGGCATGCTAATTACATTGCCGGTTGCCAAATTGCATTATCTCTTATAGTTTCCGAGATATGGACTATCGGTAATTTACACCTTAGGCTCTGCTTCTAACTTGGGCCCAAATTATAAAATGGTCTTATCTATTGGCGATTTCGTTCCAATTCACATTCCAAGTAATATTCGGCATGCTCATTACATAGCCGGTTGCCAAATTGCATTATATCTTATAGTTTCCGAGATATGGACTATCGATAATTTACACCTTAGGCTCTGTTTCTAACTTGGGCCCAAATTGTAAAATGGTCTTATCTATTGGCGATTTCGTTCCAATTCATATTCCAAGTAATATTCGGCATGCTAATTACATTGCCGGTTGCCAAATTGAATTATCTCTTATAGTTTCCGAGATATGGACTATCGATAATTTACACCTTAGGCTCTGCTTCTAACTTGGGCCCAAATTGTAAAATGGACTTACCTATTGGCGATTTCGTTCCAATTCACATTCCAAGTAATATTCGGCATGCTAATTACATTGCCGGTTGCCAAATTGCATTATCTCTTATAGTTTCCGAGATATGGACTATCGATAATTTACACCTTAGGCTCTGCTTCTAACTTGGGCCCAAATTGTAAAATGGTCTTATCTATTGGCGATTTCGTTCCAATTCACATTCCAAGTAATATTCGGCATGCTAATTACATTGCCGGTTGCCAAATTGCATTATCTCTTATAGTTTCCGAGATATGGACTATCGATAATTTACACCTTAGGCTCTGCTTCTAACTTGGGCCCAAATTGTAAAATCGTCTTATCTATTGGCGATTTCGTTCCAATTCACATTCCAAGTAATATTCGGCATGCTAATTACATTGCCGGTTGCCAAATTGAATTATCTCTTATAGTTTCCGAGATATGGACTATCGATAATTTACACCTTAGGCTCTGCTTCTAACTTGGGCCCAAATTGTAAAATGGTCTTATCTATTGGCGATTTCGTTCCAATTAACATTCCAAGTAATATTCGGCATGCTAATTACATTGCCGGTTGCCAAATTGCATTATCTCTTATAGTTTCCGAGATATGGACTATCGATAATTTACACCTTAGTCTCTGCTTCTAACTTGGGCCCAAATTGTAAAATGGTCTTATCTATTGGCGATTTCGTTCCAATTCACATTCCAAGTAATATTCGGCATGCTAATTACATTGCCGGTTGCCAAATTGCATTATCTCTTATAGTTTCCGAGATATGGACTATCGATAATTTACACCTTAGGCTCTGCTTCTAACTTGGGCCCAAATTGTAAAATGGTCTTCTCTATTGGCGATTTCGTTCCAATTCACATTCCAAGTAATATTCGGCATGCTAATTACATTGCCGGTTGCCAAATTGCATTACCTCTTATAGTTTCCGAGATATGGACTATCGATAATTTACACCTTAGGCTCTGCTTCTAACTTGGGCCCAAATTGTAAAATGGTCTTATCTATTGGCGATTTCGTTCCAATTCACATTCCAAGTAATATTCGGCATGCTAATTACTTTACCGGTTGCCAAATTGCATTATCTCTTATAGTTTCCGAGATATGGACTATCGATAATTTACACCTTAGGCTCTGCTTCTAACTTGGGCCCAAATTGTAAAATGGTCTTCTATATTGGCGATTTCGTTCCAATTCACATTCCAAGTAATATTCGGCATGCTAATTACATTGCCGGTTGCCAAATTGCATTATCTCTTATAGTTTCCGAGATATGGACTATCAATAATTTACACCTTAGGCTCTGCTTCTAACTTGGGCCCAAATTGTAAAATGGTCTTATCTATTGATGATTTCGTTCCAATTCACATTCCAAGTAATATTCGGCATGCTAATTACATTGCCTGTTGCCAAATTGAATTATCTCTTATAGTTTCCGAGATATGGACTATCGATAATTTACACCTTAGGCTCTGCTTCTAACTTGGGCCCAAATTGTAAAATGGTCTACCTATTGGCGATTTCGTTCCAATTCACATTGCAAGTAATATTAGGCATGCTAATTACATTGCCGGTTGCCAAATTGCATTATCTCTTATAGTTTCCGAGATATGGACTATCGATAATTTACACCTTAGGCTCTGCTTCTAACTTGGGCCCAAATTGTAAAATGGTCTTATCTATTGGCGATTTCGTTCCAATTCACATTCCAAGTAATATTCGGCATGCTAATTACATTGCCGTTTGCCAAATTGAATTATCTCTTATAGTTTCCGAGATATGGACTATCGATAATTTACACCTTAGGCTCTGCTTCTAACTTGGGCCCAAATTGTAAAATGGTCTTACCTATTGGCGATTTCGTTCCAATTCACATTCCAAGTAATATTCGGCATGCTAATTACATTGCCGGTTGCCAAATTGCATTATATCTTATAGTTTCCGAGATATGGACTATCGATAATTTACACCTTAGGCTCTGCTTCTAACTTGGGCCCAAATTGTAAAATGGTCTTATCTATTGGCGATTTCGTTCCAATTCACATTCCAAGTAATATTCGGCATGCTAATTACATTGCCGGTTGCCAAATTGAATTATCTCTTATAGTTTCCGAGATATGGACTATCGATAATTTACACCTTAGGCTCTGCTTCTAACTTGGGCCCAAATTGTAAAATGGTCTTATCTATTGACGATCTCTTTCCAATTCACATTCCAAGTAATATTCGGCATGCTAATTACATTGCCGGTTGCCAAATTGCATTATCTCTTATAGTTTCCGAGATATGGACTATCGATAATTTACACCTTAGGCTCTGCTTCTAACTTGGGCCCAAATTGTAAAATCGTCTTATCTATTGGCGATTTCGTTCCAATTCACATTCCAAGTAATATTCGGCATGCTAATTACATTGCCGGTTGCCAAATTGCATTATCTCTTATAGTTTCCGAGATATGGACTATCGGTAATTTACACCTTAGGCTCTGCTTCTAACTTGGGCCCAAATTATAAAATGGTCTTATCTATTGGCGATTTCGTTCCAATTCACATTCCAAGTAATATCCGGCATGCTAATTACATTGACGGTTGCCAAATTGAATTATCTCTTATAGTTTCCGAGATATGGACTATCGATAATTTACACCTTAGGCTCTGCTTCTAACTTGGGCCCAAATTGTAAAATGGTCTTACCTATTGGCGATTTCGCTCCAATTCACATTCCAAGTAATATTCGGCATGCTAATTACATTGCCGGTTGCCAAATTGCATTATCTCTTATAGTTTCCGAGATATGGACTATCGATAATTTACACCTTAGGCTCTGCTTCTAACTTGGGCCCAAATTGTAAAATGGTCTTATCTATTGGCGATTTCGTTCCAATTCACATTCCAAGTATTTTTCGGCATGCTAATTACATTGCCGGTTGCCAAATTGCATTATCTCTTATAGTTTCCGAGATATGGACTATCGATAATTTACATCTTCGGCTCTGCTTCTAACTTGGGCCCAAATTGTAAAATCGTCTTATCTATTGGCGATTTCGTTCCAATTCACATTCCAAGTAATATTCGGCATGCTAATTACATTGCCGGTTGCCAAATTGCATTATCTCTTATAGTTTCCGAGATATGGACTATCGATAATTTACACCTTAGGCTCTGCTTCTAACTTGGGCCCAAATTGTAAAATGGTCTTACCTATTGGCGATTTCGTTCCAATTCACATTGCAAGTAATATTAGGCATGCTAATTACATTGCCGGTTGCCAAATTGCATTATCTCTTATAGTTTCCGAGATATGGACTATCGATAATTTACACCTTAGGCTCTGCTTCTAACTTGGGCCCAAATTGTAAAATGGTCTTATCTATTGGCGATTTCGTTCCAATTCACATTCCAAGTAATATTCGGCATGCTAATTACATTGCCGGTTGCCAAATTGCATTATCTCTTATAGTTTCCGAGATATGGACTATCGATAATTTACATCTTAGGCTCTGCTTCTAACTTGGGCCCAAATTGTAAAATGGTCTTATCTATTGGCGATTTCGTTCCAATTCACATTCCAAGTAATATTCGGCATGCTAATTACATTGCCGGTTGCCAAATTGCATTATCTCTTATAGTTTCCGAGATATGGACTATCGATAATTTACACCTTAGGCTTTGCTTCTAACTTGGGCCCAAATTGTAAAATGGTCTTATCTATTGGCGATTTCGTCCCAATTCACATTCCAAGTGATATTCGGCATGCTAATTACATTGCCGGTTGCGAAATTGCATTATCTCTTATAGTTTCCGAGATATGGACTATCAATAATTTACACCTTAGGCTCTGCTTCTAACTTGGGCCCAAATTGTAAAATGGTCTTATCTATTGGCGATTTCGTTCCAATTCACATTCCAAGTAATATTCGGCATGCTAATTACATTGCCGGTTGCCAAATTGCATTATCTCTTATAGTTTCCGAGATATGGACTATCGATAATTTACACCTTAGGCTCTGCTTCTAACTTGGGCCCAAATTGTAAAATGGCCTTATCTATTGGCGATTTCGTTCCAATTCACATTCCAAGTAATATTCGGCATGCTAATTACATTGCCGGTTGCCAAATTGCATTATCTCTTATAGTTTCCGAGATATGGACTATCGATAATTTACACCTTAGGCTCTGCTTCTAACTTGGGCCCAAATTGTAAAATGGTCTTATCTATTGGCGATTTCGTTCCAATTCACATTCCAAGTAATATTCGGCATGCTAATTACATTGCCGGTTGCCAAATTGCATTATCTCTTATAGTTTCCGAGATATGGACTATCGATAATTTACACCTTAGGCTCTGCTTCTAACTTGGGCTCAAATTGTAAAATGGTCTTATCTATTGGCGATTTCGTTCCAATTCTCATTCTAAGTGATATTCGGCATGCTAATTACATTGCCGGTTGCCAAATTGCATTATCTCTTATAGTTTCCGAGATATGGACTATCGATAATTTACACCTTAGGCTCTGCTTCTAACTTGGGCCCAAATTGTAAAATGGTCTTATCTATTGGCGATTTCGTTCCAATTCACACTCCAAGTAATATTCGACATGCTAATTACATTGCCGGTTGCGAAATTGCATTATCTCTTATAGTTTCCGAGATATGCACTATCAATAATTTACACCTTAGGCTCTGCTTCTAACTTGGGCCCAAATTGTAAAATGGTCTTATCTATTGGCGATTTCGTTCCAATTCACATTCCAAGTAATATTCGGCATGCTAATTACATTGCCGGTTGCCAAATTGCATTATCTCTTATAGTTTCCGAGATATGGACTATCGATAATTTACACCTTAGGCTCTGCTTCTAACTTGGGCCCAAATTGTAAAATGGTCTTATCTATTGGCGATTTCGTTCCAATTCAAATTCCAAGTAATATTCGGCATGCTAATTACATTGCCGGTTGCCAAATTGCATTATCTCTTATAGTTTCCGAGATATGGACTATCGATAATTTACACCTTAGGCTCTGCTTCTAACTTGGGCCCAAATTGTAAAATGGTCTTATCTATTGGCGATTGCGTTCCAATTCACATTCCAAGTAATATTCGGCATGCTAATTACATTGCCGGTTGCCAAATTGCATTACCTCTTATAGTTTCCGAGATATGGACTATCGATAATTTACACCTTAGGCTCTGCTTCTAACTTGGGCCCAAATTGTAAAATGGTCTTATCTATTGGCGATTTCGTTCCAATTCACATTCCAAGTAATATTCGGCATGCTAATTACATTGCCGGTTGCCAAATTGCATTATCTCTTATAGTTTCCGAGATATGGACTATCGATAATTTACACCTTAGGCTCTGCTTCTAACTTGGGCCCAAATTGTAAAATGGTCTTCTCTATTGGCGATTTCGTTCCAATTCACATTCCTAGTAATATTCGGCATGCTAATTACATTGCCGGTTGCCAAATTGCATTATCTCTTATAGTTTCCGAGATATGGACTATCAATAATTTACACCTTAGGCTCTGCTTCTAACTTGGGCCCAAATTGTAAAATGGTCTTATCTATTGGCGATTTCGTTCCAATTCACATTCCAAGTAATATTCGGCATGCTAATTACATTGCCGGTTGCCAAATTGCATTATCTCTTATAGTTTCCGAGATATGGACTATCGATAATTTACACCTTAGGCTCTGCTTCTAACTTGGGCCCAAATTGTAAAATGGTCTTATCTATTGGCGATTTCGTTCCAATTCACATTCCAAGTAATATTCGGCATGCTAATTACATTGCCGGTTGCCAAATTGCATTATCTCTTATAGTTTCCGAGATATGGACTATCGATAATTTACACCTTAGGCTCTGCTTCTAACTTGGGCCCAAATTGTAAAATGGTCTTATCTATTGGCGATTTCGTTCCAATTCACATTCCAAGTATTATTCGCCATGCTAATTACATTGCCGGTTGCCAAATTGCATTATCTCTTATAGTTTCCGAGATATGGACTATCGATAATTTACATCTTAGGCTCTGCTTCTAACTTGGGCCCAAATTGTAAAATCGTCTTATCTATTGGCGATTTCGTTCCAATTCACATTCCAAGTAATATTCGGCATGCTAATTACATTGCCGGTTGCCAAATTGCATTATCTCTTATAGTTTCCGAGATATGGACTATCGATAATTTACACCTTAGGCTCTGCTTCTAACTTGGGCCCAAATTGTAAAATGGTCTTATCTATT
Organism: Rhynchophorus ferrugineus; assembly: GCF_030347505.1. Classification (NCBI taxonomy): domain Eukaryota; kingdom Metazoa; phylum Arthropoda; class Insecta; order Coleoptera; family Curculionidae; genus Rhynchophorus; species Rhynchophorus ferrugineus. Next base: position 83,025 of record NW_027472718.1, on the reverse strand, counting down.
GGCGATTTCGTTCCAATTCACATTCCAAGTAATATCCGGCATGCTAATTACTTTGCCGGTTGCCAAATTGAATTATCTCTTATAGTTTCCGAGATATGGACTATCGATAATTTACACCTTAGGCTCTGCTTCTAACTTGGGCCCAAATTGTAAAATGGTCTTATCTATTGGCGATTTCGTTCCAATTCACATTCCAAGTAATATTCAACATGCTAATTACATTGCCGGTTGCCAAATTGCATTATCTCTTATAGTTTCCGAGATATGGACTATCGATAATTTACATCTTAGGCTCTGCTTCTAACTTGGGCCCAAATTGTAAAATGGTCTTATCTATTGGCGATTTCGTTCCAATTCACATTCCAAGTAATATTCGGCATGCTAATTACATTGCCGGTTGCCAAATTGCATTATCTCTTATAGTTTCCGAGATATGGACTATCGATAATTTACACCTTAGGCTCTGCTTCTAACTTGGGCCCAAATTGTAAAATGGTCTTATCTATTGGCGATTTCGTTCCAATTCACATTCCAAGTAATATTCGGCATGCTAATTACATTGCCGGTTGCCAAATTGCATTATCTCTTATAGTTTCCGAGATATGGACTATCGATAATTTACACCTTAGGCTCTGCTTCTAACTTGGGCCCAAATTGTAAAATGGTCTTATCTATTGGCGATTTCGTTCCAATTCTCATTCCAAGTGATATTCGGCATGCTAATTACATTGCCGGTTGCCAAATTGCATTATCTCTTATAGTTTCCGAGATATGGACTATCGATAATTTACACCTTAGGCTCTGCTTCTAACTTGGGCCCAAATTGTAAAATGGTCTTATCTATTGGCGATTTCGTTCCAATTCACACTCCAAGTAATATTCGGCATGCTAATTACATTGCCGGTTGCGAAATTGCATTATCTCTTATAGTTTCCGAGATATGCACTATCAATAATTTACACCTTAGGCTCTGCTTCTAACTTGGGCCCAAATTGTAAAATGGTCTTATCTATTGGCGATTTCGTTCCAATTCACATTCCGAGTAATATTCGGCATGCTAATTACATTGCCGGTTGCCAAATTGCATTATCTCTTATAGTTTCCGAGATATGGACTATCGATAATTTACACCTTAGGCTCTGCTTCTTACTTGGGCCCAAATTGTAAAATGGTCTTATCTATTGGCGATTTCGTTCCAATTCACATTCCAAGTAATATTCGGCATGCTAATTACATTGCCGGTTGCCAAATTGCATTATCTCTTATAGTTTCCGAGATATGGACTATCGATAATTTACACCTTAGGCTCTGCTTCTAACTTGGGCCCAAATTGTAAAATGGTCTTATCTATTGGCGATTGCGTTCCAATTCACATTCCAAGTAATATTCGGCATGCTAATTACATTGCCGGTTGCCAAATTGCATTACCTCTTATAGTTTCCGAGATATGGACTATCGATAATTTACACCTTAGGCTCTGCTTCTAACTTGGGCCCAAATTGTAAAATGGTCTTATCTATTGGCGATTTCGTTCCAATTCACATTCCAAGTAATATTCGGCATGCTAATTACATTGCCGGTTGCCAAATTGCATTATCTCTTATAGTTTCCGAGATATGGACTATCGATAATTTACACCTTAGGCTCTGCTTCTAACTTGGGCCCAAATTGTAAAATGGTCTTCTCTATTGGCGATTTCGTTCCAATTCACATTCCAAGTAATATTCGGCATGCTAATTACATTGCCGGTTGCCAAATTGCATTATCTCTTATAGTTTCCGAGATATGGACTATCAATAATTTACACCTTAGGCTCTGCTTCTAACTTGGGCCCAAATTGTAAAATGGTCTTATCTATTGGCGATTTCGTTCCAATTCACATTCCAAGTAATATTCGGCATGCTAATTACATTGCCGGTTGCCAAATTGCATTATCTCTTATAGTTTCCGAGATATGGACTATCGATAATTTACACCTTAGGCTCTGCTTCTAACTTGGGCCCAAATTGTAAAATGGTCTTATCTATTGGCGATTTCGTTCCAATTCACATTCCAAGTAATATTCGGCATGCTAATTACATTGCCGGTTGCCAAATTGCATTATCTCTTATAGTTTCCGAGATACGGACTATCGATAATTTACACCTTAGGCTCTGCTTTTAACTTGGGCCCAAATTGTAAAATGGTCTTATCTATTGGCGATTTAGTTGCAATTCACATTCCAAGTAATATTCGGCATGCTAATTACATTGCCGGTTGCCAAATTGCATTATCTCTTATAGTTTCCGAGATATGGACTATCGATAATTTACTCCTTAGGCTCTGCTTCTAACTTGGGCCCAAATTGTAAAATGGTCTTATCTATTGGCGATTTCGTTCCAATTCACATTCCAAGTAATATTCGGCATGCTAATTACATTGCCGGTTGCCAAATTGCATTATCTCTTATAGTTTCCGAGATATGGACTATCGATAATTTACACCTTAGGCTCTGCTTCTAACTTGGGCCCAAATTGTAAAATGGTCTTATCTATTGGCGATTTCGTTCCAATTAACATTCCAAGTAATATTCGGCATGCTAATTACATTGCCGGTTGCCAAATTGCATTATCTCTTATAGTTTCCGAGATATGGACTATCGATAATTTACACCTTAGGCTCTGCTTCTAACTTGGGCCCAAATTGTAAAATGGTCTTCTCTATTGGCGATTTCGTTCCAATTCACATTCCAAGTAATATTCGGCATGCTAATTACATTGCCGGTTGCCAAATTGCATTACCTCTTATAGTTTCCGAGATATGGACTATCGATAATTTACACCTTAGGCTCTACTTCTAACTTGGGCCCAAATTGTAAAATGGTCTTATCTATTGGCGATTTCGTTCCAATTCACATTCCAAGTAATATTCGGCATGCTAATTACTTTGCCGGCTGCCAAATTGCATTAACTCTTATAGTTTCCGAGATATGGACTATCGATAATTTACACCTTAGGCTTTGCTTCTAACTTGGGCCCAAATTGTAAAATGGTCTTCTCTATTGGCGATTTCGTTCCAATTCACATTCCAAGTAATATTCGGCATGCTAATTACATTGCCGGTTGCCAAATTGCATTATCTCTTATAGTTTCCGAGATATGGACTATCAATAATTTACACCTTAGGCTCTGCTTCTAACTTGGGCCCAAATTGTAAAATGGTCTTATCTATTGATGATTTCGTTCCAATTCACATTCCAAGTAATATTCGGCATGCTAATTACATTGCCTGTTGCCAAATTGAATTATCTCTTATAGTTTCCGAGATATGGACTATCGATAATTTACACCTTAGGCTCTGCTTCTAACTTGGGCCCAAATTGTAAAATGGTCTTAACTATTGGCGATTTCGTTCCAATTCACATTCCAAGTAATATTCGGCATGCTAATTACATTGCCGGTTGCCAAATTGCATTATCTCTTATAGTTTCCGAGATATGGACTATCGATAATTTACACCTTAGGCTCTGCTTCTAACTTGGGCCCAAATTGTAAAATGGTCTTATCTATTGGCGATTTCGTTCCAATTCACATTCCAATTAATATTCGGAATGCTAATTACATTGCCGGTTGCCAAATTGCATTATCTCTTATAGTTTCCGAGATATGGACTATCGATAATTTACACCTTAGGCTCTGCTTCTAACTTGGGCCCAAATTGTAAAATGGTCTTATCTATTGGCGATTTCGTTCCAATTCACATTCCAAGTAATATTCGGCATGCTAATTACATTGCCGTTTGCCAAATTGCATTATCTCTTATAGTTTCCGAGATATGGACTATCGATAATTTACACCTTAGGCTCTGCTTCTAACTTGGGCCCAAATTGTAAAATGGTCTTATCTATTGGCGATTTCGTTCCAATTCACATTCCAAGTAATATTCGGCATGCTAATTACATTGCCGGTTGCCAAATTGCATTATATCTTATAGTTTCCGAGATATGGACTATCGATAATTTACACCTTAGGCTCTGCTTCTAACTTGGGCCCAAATTATAAAATGGTCTTATCTATTGGCGATTTCGTTCCAATTCACATTCCAAGTAATATCCGGCATGCTAATTACATTGACGGTTGCCAAATTGAATTATCTCTTATAGTTTCCGAGATATGGACTATCGATAATTTACACCTTAGGCTCTGCTTCTAACTTGGGCCCAAATTGTAAAATGGTCTTACCTATTGGCGATTTCGTTCCAATTCACATTCCAAGTAATATTCGGCATGCTAATTACATTGCCGGTTGCCAAATTGCATTATCTCTTATAGTTTCCGAGATATGGACTATCGATAATTTACACCTTAGGCTCTGCTTCTAACTTGGGCCCAAATTGTAAAATGGTCTTATCTATTGGCGATTTCGTTCCAATTCACACTCCAAGTAATATTCGGCATGCTAATTACATTGCCGGTTGCGAAATTGCATTATCTCTTATAGTTTCCGAGATATGCACTATCAATAATTTACACCTTAGGCTCTGCTTCTAACTTGGGCCCAAATTGTAAAATGGTCTTATCTATTGGCGATTTCGTTCCAATTCACATTCCGAGTAATATTCGGCATGCTAATTACATTGCCGGTTGCCAAATTGCATTATCTCTTATAGTTTCCGAGATATGGACTATCGATAATTTACACCTTAGGCTCTGCTTCTTACTTGGGCCCAAATTGTAAAATGGTCTTATCTATTGGCGATTTCGTTCCAATTCACATTCCAAGTAATATTCGGCATGCTAATTACATTGCCGGTTGCCAAATTGCATTATCTCTTATAGTTTCCGAGATATGGACTATCGATAATTTACACCTTAGGCTCTGCTTCTAACTTGGGCCCAAATTGTAAAATGGTCTTATCTATTGGCGATTGCGTTCCAATTCACATTCCAAGTAATATTCGGCATGCTAATTACATTGCCGGTTGCCAAATTGCATTACCTCTTATAGTTTCCGAGATATGGACTATCGATAATTTACACCTTAGGCTCTGCTTCTAACTTGGGCCCAAATTGTAAAATGGTCTTATCTATTGGCGATTTCGTTCCAATTCACATTCCAAGTAATATTCGGCATGCTAATTACATTGCCGGTTGCCAAATTGCATTATCTCTTATAGTTTCCGAGATATGGACTATCGATAATTTACACCTTAGGCTCTGCTTCTAACTTGGGCCCAAATTGTAAAATGGTCTTCTCTATTGGCGATTTCGTTCCAATTCACATTCCAAGTAATATTCGGCATGCTAATTACATTGCCGGTTGCCAAATTGCATTATCTCTTATAGTTTCCGAGATATGGACTATCAATAATTTACACCTTAGGCTCTGCTTCTAACTTGGGCCCAAATTGTAAAATGGTCTTATCTATTGGCGATTTCGTTCCAATTCACATTCCAAGTAATATTCGGCATGCTAATTACATTGCCGGTTGCCAAATTGCATTATCTCTTATAGTTTCCGAGATATGGACTATCGATAATTTACACCTTAGGCTCTGCTTCTAACTTGGGCCCAAATTGTAAAATGGTCTTATCTATTGGCGATTTCGTTCCAATTCACATTCCAAGTAATATTCGGCATGCTAATTACATTGCCGGTTGCCAAATTGCATTATCTCTTATAGTTTCCGAGATACGGACTATCGATAATTTACACCTTAGGCTCTGCTTTTAACTTGGGCCCAAATTGTAAAATGGTCTTATCTATTGGCGATTTAGTTGCAATTCACATTCCAAGTAATATTCGGCATGCTAATTACATTGCCGGTTGCCAAATTGCATTATCTCTTATAGTTTCCGAGATATGGACTATCGATAATTTACTCCTTAGGCTCTGCTTCTAACTTGGGCCCAAATTGTAAAATGGTCTTATCTATTGGCGATTTCGTTCCAATTCACATTCCAAGTAATATTCGGCATGCTAATTACATTGCCGGTTGCCAAATTGCATTATCTCTTATAGTTTCCGAGATATGGACTATCGATAATTTACACCTTAGGCTCTGCTTCTAACTTGGGCCCAAATTGTAAAATGGTCTTATCTATTGGCGATTTCGTTCCAATTAACATTCCAAGTAATATTCGGCATGCTAATTACATTGCCGGTTGCCAAATTGCATTATCTCTTATAGTTTCCGAGATATGGACTATCGATAATTTACACCTTAGGCTCTGCTTCTAACTTGGGCCCAAATTGTAAAATGGTCTTCTCTATTGGCGATTTCGTTCCAATTCACATTCCAAGTAATATTCGGCATGCTAATTACATTGCCGGTTGCCAAATTGCATTACCTCTTATAGTTTCCGAGATATGGACTATCGATAATTTACACCTTAGGCTCTACTTCTAACTTGGGCCCAAATTGTAAAATGGTCTTATCTATTGGCGATTTCGTTCCAATTCACATTCCAAGTAATATTCGGCATGCTAATTACTTTGCCGGCTGCCAAATTGCATTAACTCTTATAGTTTCCGAGATATGGACTATCGATAATTTACACCTTAGGCTTTGCTTCTAACTTGGGCCCAAATTGTAAAATGGTCTTCTCTATTGGCGATTTCGTTCCAATTCACATTCCAAGTAATATTCGGCATGCTAATTACATTGCCGGTTGCCAAATTGCATTATCTCTTATAGTTTCCGAGATATGGACTATCAATAATTTACACCTTAGGCTCTGCTTCTAACTTGGGCCCAAATTGTAAAATGGTCTTATCTATTGATGATTTCGTTCCAATTCACATTCCAAGTAATATTCGGCATGCTAATTACATTGCCTGTTGCCAAATTGAATTATCTCTTATAGTTTCCGAGATATGGACTATCGATAATTTACACCTTAGGCTCTGCTTCTAACTTGGACCCAAATTGTAAAATGGTCTTAACTATTGGCGATTTCGTTCCAATTCACATTCCAAGTAATATTCGGCATGCTAATTACATTGCCGGTTGCCAAATTGCATTATCTCTTATAGTTTCCGAGATATGGACTATCGATAATTTACACCTTAGGCTCTGCTTCTAACTTGGGCCCAAATTGTAAAATGGTCTTATCTATTGGCGATTTCGTTCCAATTCACATTCCAATTAATATTCGGAATGCTAATTACATTGCCGGTTGCCAAATTGCATTATCTCTTATAGTTTCCGAGATATGGACTATCGATAATTTACACCTTAGGCTCTGCTTCTAACTTGGGCCCAAATTGTAAAATGGTCTTATCTATTGGCGATTTCGTTCCAATTCACATTCCAAGTAATATTCGGCATGCTAATTACATTGCCGTTTGCCAAATTGCATTATCTCTTATAGTTTCCGAGATATGGACTATCGATAATTTACACCTTAGGCTCTGCTTCTAACTTGGGCCCAAATTGTAAAATGGTCTTATCTATTGGCGATTTCGTTCCAATTCACATTCCAAGTAATATTCGGCATGCTAATTACATTGCCGGTTGCCAAATTGCATTATATCTTATAGTTTCCGAGATATGGACTATCGATAATTTACACCTTAGGCTCTGCTTCTAACTTGGGCCCAAATTATAAAATGGTCTTATCTATTGGCGATTTCGTTCCAATTCACATTCCAAGTAATATCCGGCATGCTAATTACATTGACGGTTGCCAAATTGAATTATCTCTTATAGTTTCCGAGATATGGACTATCGATAATTTACACCTTAGGCTCTGCTTCTAACTTGGGCCCAAATTGTAAAATGGTCTTACCTATTGGCGATTTCGTTCCAATTCACATTCCAAGTAATATTCGGCATGCTAATTACATTGCCGGTTGCCAAATTGCATTATCTCTTATAGTTTCCGAGATATGGACTATCGATAATTTACACCTTAGGCTCTGCTTCTAACTTGGGCCCAAATTGTAAAATGGTCTTATCTATTGGCGATTTCGTTCCAATTCACATTCCAAGTAATATTCGGCATGCTAATTACATTGCCGGTGGCCAAATTGCATTATCTCTTATAGTTTCCGAGATATGGACTATCGATAATTTACATCTTAGGCTCTGCTTCTAACTTGGGCCCAAATTGTAAAATCGTCTTATCTATTGGCGATTTCGTTCCAATTCACATTCCAAGTAATATTCGGCATGCTAATTACATTGCCGGTTGCCAAATTGCATTATCTCTTATAGTTTCTGAGATATGGACTATCGATAATTTACACCTTAGGCTCTGCTTCTAACTTGGGCCCAAATTGTAAAATGATCTTATCTATAGGCGATTTCGTTCCAATTTACATTCCAAGTAATATCCGGCATGCTAATTACTTTGCCGGTTGCCAAATTGAATTATCTCTTATAGTTTCCGAGATATGGACTATCGATAATTTACACCTTAGGCTCTGCTTCTAACTTGGGCCCAAATTGTAAAATGGTCTTATCTATTGGCGATTTCGTTCCAATTCACATTCCAAGTAATATTCGGCATGCTAATTACATTGCCGTTTGCCAAATTGCATTATCTCTTATAGTTTCCGAGATATGGACTATCGATAATTTACATCTTAGGCTCTGCTTCTAACTTGGGCCCAAATTGTAAAATGGTCTTTTCTATTGGCGATTTCGTTCCAATTCACATTCCAAGTAATATTCGGCATGCTAATTACATTGCCGGTTGCCAAATTGCATTATCTCTTATAGTTTCCGAGATATGGACTATCGATAATTTACACCTTAGGCTCTGCTTCTAACTTGGGCCCAAATTGTAAAATGGTCTTATCTATTGGCGATTTCGTTCCAATTCACATTCCAAGTAATATTCGGCATGCTAATTACATTGCCGGTTGCCAAATTGCATTATCTCTTATAGTTTCCGAGATACGGACTATCGATAATTTACACCTTAGGCTCTGCTTTTAACTTGGGCCCAAATTGTAAAATGGTCTTATCTATTGGCGATTTAGTTGCAATTCACATTCCAAGTAATATTCGGCATGCTAATTACATTGCCGGTTGCCAAATTGCATTATCTCTTATAGTTTCCGAGATATGGACTATCGATAATTTACTCCTTAGGCTCTGCTTCTAACTTGGGCCCAAATTGTAAAATGGTCTTATCTATTGGCGATTTCGTTCCAATTCACATTCCAAGTAATATTCGGCATGCTAATTACATTGCCGGTTGCCAAATTGCATTATCTCTTATAGTTTCCGAGATATGGACTATCGATAATTTACACCTTAGGCTCTGCTTCTAACTTGGGCCCAAATTGTAAAATGGTCTTATCTATTGGCGATTTCGTTCCAATTAACATTCCAAGTAATATTCGGCATGCTAATTACATTGCCGGTTGCCAAATTGCATTATCTCTTATAGTTTCCGAGATATGGACTATCGATAATTTACACCTTAGGCTCTGCTTCTAACTTGGGCCCAAATTGTAAAATGGTCTCCTCTATTGGCGATTTCGTTCCAATTCACATTCCAAGTAATATTCGGCATGTTAATTACATTGCCGGTTGCCAAATTGCATTACCTCTTATAGTTTCCGAGATATGGACTATCGATAATTTACACCTTAGGCTCTACTTCTAACTTGGGCCCAAATTGTAAAATGGTCTTATCTATTGGCGATTTCGTTCCAATTCACATTCCAAGTAATATTCGGCATGCTAATTACTTTGCCGGCTGCCAAATTGCATTAACTCTTATAGTTTCCGAGATATGGACTATCGATAATTTACACCTTAGGCTTTGCTTCTAACTTGGGCCCAAATTGTAAAATGGTCTTCTCTATTGGCGATTTCGTTCCAATTCACATTCCAAGTAATATTCGGCATGCTAATTACATTGCCGGTTGCCAAATTGCATTATCTCTTATAGTTTCCGAGATATGGACTATCAATAATTTACACCTTAGGCTCTGCTTCTAACTTGGGCCCAAATTGTAAAATGGTCTTATCTATTGATGATTTCGTTCCAATTCACATTCCAAGTAATATTCGGCATGCTAATTACATTGCCTGTTGCCAAATTGAATTATCTCTTATAGTTTCCGAGATATGGACTATCGATAATTTACACCTTAGGCTCTGCTTCTAACTTGGGCCCAAATTGTAAAATGGTCTTAACTATTGGCGATTTCGTTCCAATTCACATTCCAAGTAATATTCGGCATGCTAATTACATTGCCGGTTGCCAAATTGCATTATCTCTTATAGTTTCCGAGATATGGACTATCGATAATTTACACCTTAGGCTCTGCTTCTAACTTGGGCCCAAATTGTAAAATGGTCTTATCTATTGGCGATTTCGTTCCAATTCACATTCCAATTAATATTCGGAATGCTAATTACATTGCCGGTTGCCAAATTGCATTATCTCTTATAGTTTCCGAGATATGGACTATCGATAATTTACACCTTAGGCTCTGCTTCTAACTTGGGCCCAAATTGTAAAATGGTCTTATCTATTGGCGATTTCGTTCCAATTCACATTCCAAGTAATATTCGGCATGCTAATTACATTGCCGTTTGCCAAATTGCATTATCTCTTATAGTTTCCGAGATATGGACTATCGATAATTTACACCTTAGGCTCTGCTTCTAACTTGGGCCCAAATTGTAAAATGGTCTTATCTATTGGCGATTTCGTTCCAATTCACATTCCAAGTAATATTCGGCATGCTAATTACATTGCCGGTTGCCAAATTGCATTATATCTTATAGTTTCCGAGATATGGACTATCGATAATTTACACCTTAGGCTCTGCTTCTAACTTGGGCCCAAATTATAAAATGGTCTTATCTATTGGCGATTTCGTTCCAATTCACATTCCAAGTAATATCCGGCATGCTAATTAAATTGACGGTTGCCAAATTGAATTATCTCTTATAGTTTCCGAGATATGGACTATCGATAATTTACACCTTAGGCTCTGCTTCTAACTTGGGCCCAAATTGTAAAATGGTCTTACCTATTGGCGATTTCGTTCCAATTCACATTCGAAGTAATATTCGGCATGCTAATTACATTGCCGGTTGCCAAATTGCATTATCTCTTATAGTTTCCGAGATATGGACTATCGATAATTTACACCTTAGGCTCTGCTTCTAACTTGGGCCCAAATTGTAAAATGGTCTTATCTATTGGCGATTTCGTTCCAATTCACATTCCAAGTAATATTCGGCATGCTAATTACATTGCCGGTGGCCAAATTGCATTATCTCTTATAGTTTCCGAGATATGGACTATCGATAATTTACATCTTAGGCTCTGCTTCTAACTTGGGCCCAAATTGTAAAATCGTCTTATCTATTGGCGATTTCGTTCCAATTCACATTCCAAGTAATATTCGGCATGCTAATTACATTGCCGGTTGCCAAATTGCATTATCTCTTATAGTTTCTGAGATATGGACTATCGATAATTTACACCTTAGGCTCTGCTTCTAACTTGGGCCCAAATTGTAAAATGATCTTATCTATAGGCGATTTCGTTCCAAGTTACATTCCAAGTAATATCCGGCATGCTAATTACTTTGCCGGTTGCCAAATTGAATTATCTCTTATAGTTTCCGAGATATGGACTATCGATAATTTACACCTTAGGCTCTGCTTCTAACTTGGGCCCAAATTGTAAAATGGTCTTATCTATTGGCGATTTCGTTCCAATTCACATTCCAAGTAATATTCGGCATGCTAATTACATTGCCGGTTGCCAAATTGCATTATCTCTTATAGTTTCCGAGATATGGACTATCGATAATTTACATCTTAGGCTCTGCTTCTAACTTGGGCCCAAATTGTAAAATGGTCTTATCTATTGGCGATTTCGTTCCAATTCACATTCCAAGTAATATTCTTCATGCTAATTACATTGCCGGTTGCCAAATTGCATTATCTCTTATAGTTCCCGAGATATGGACTATCGATAATTTACACCTTAGGCTCTGCTTCTAACTTGGGCCCAAATTGTAAAATGGTCTTATCTATTGGCGATTTCGTCACAATTCACATTCCAAGTGATATTCGGCATGCTAATTACATTGCCGGTTGCGAAATTGCATTATCTCTTATAGTTTCCGAGATATGGACTATCAATAATTTAGACCTTAGGCTCTGCTTCTAACTTGGGCCCAAATTGTAAAATGGTCTTATCTATTGGCGATTTCGTTCCAATTCACATTCCAAGTAATATTCGGCATGCTAATTACATTGCCGGTTGCCAAATTGCATTATCTCTTATAGTTTCCGAGATATGGACTATCGATAATTTACACCTTAGGCTCTGCTTCTAACTTGGGCCCAAATTGTAAAATGGTCTTATCTATTGGCGATTTCGTTCCAATTCACATTCCAAGTAATATTCGGCATGCTAATTACATTGCCGGTTGCCAAATTGCATTATCTCTTATAGTTTCCGAGATATGGACTATCGATAATTTACACCTTAGGCTCTGCTTCTAACTTGGGCCCAAATTGTAAAATGGTCTTATCTATTGGCGATTTCGTTCCAATTCACATTCCAAGTAATATTCGGCATGCTAATTACATTGCCGGTTGCCAAATTGCATTATCTCTTATAGTTTCCGAGATATGGACTATCGATAATTTACACCTTAGGCTCTGCTTCTAACTTGGGCCCAAATTGTAAAATGGTCTTATCTATTGGCGATTTCGTTCCAATTCACATTCCAAGTAATATTCGGCATGCTAATTACATTGCCGGTTGCCAAATTGCATTATATCTTATAGTTTCCGAGATATGGACTATCGATAATTTACACCTTAGGCTCTGCTTCTAACTTGGGCCCAAATTATAAAATGGTCTTATCTATTGGCGATTTCGTTCCAATTCACATTCCAAGTAATATCCGGCATGCTAATTACATTGACGGTTGCCAAATTGAATTATATCTTATAGTTTCCGAGATATGGACTATCGATAATTTACACCTTAGGCTCTGCTTCTAACTTGGGCCCAAATTGTAAAATGGTCTTACCTATTGGCGATTTCGTTCCAATTCACATTCCAAGTAATATTCGGCATGCTAATTATATTGCCGGTTGCCAAATTGCATTATCTCTTATAGTTTCCGAGATATGGACTATCGATAATTTACACCTTAGGCTCTGCTTCTAACTTGGGCCCAAATTGTAAAATGGTCTTATCTATTGGCGATTTCGTTCCAATTCACATTCCAAGTAATATTCGGCATGCTAATTACATTGCCGGTGGCCAAATTGCATTATCTCTTATAGTTTCCGAGATATGGACTATCGATAATTTACATCTTAGGCTCTGCTTCTAACTTGGGCCCAAATTGTAAAATCGTCTTATCTATTGGCGATTTCATTCCAATTCACATTCCAAGTAATATTCGGCATGCTAATTACATTGCCGGTTGCCAAATTGCATTATCTCTTATAGTTTCTGAGATATGGACTATCGATAATTTACACCTTAGGCTCTGCTTCTAACTTGGGCCCAAATTGTAAAATGATCTTATCTATAGGCGATTTCGTTCCAATTTACATTCCAAGTAATATCCGGCATGCTAATTACTTTGCCGGTTGCCAAATTGAATTATCTCTTATAGTTTCCGAGATATGGACTATCGATAATTTACACCTTAGGCTCTGCTTCTAACTTGGGCCCAAATTGTAAAATGGTCTTATCTATTGGCGATTTCGTTCCAATTCACATTCCAAGTAATATTCGGCATGCTAATTACATTGCCGGTTGCCAAATTGCATTATCTCTTATAGTTTCCGAGATATGGACTATCGATAATTTACATCTTAGGCTCTGCTTCTAACTTGGGCCCAAATTGTAAAATGGTCTTATCTATTGGCGATTTCGTTCCAATTCACATTCCAAGTAATATTCTTCATGCTAATTACATTGCCGGTTGCCAAATTGCATTATCTCTTATAGTTTCCGAGATATGGACTATCGATAATTTACACCTTAGGCTCTGCTTCTAACTTGGGCCCAAATTGTAAAATGGTCTTATCTATTGGCGATTTCGTTCCAATTCACATTCCAAGTAATATTCGGCATGCTAATTACATTGCCGGTTGCCAAATTGCATTATCTCTTATAGTTTCCGAGATATGGACTATCGATAATTTACACCTTAGGCTCTGCTTCTAACTTGGGCCCAAATTGTAAAATGGTCTTATCTATTGGCGATTTCGTTCCAATTCTCATTCCAAGTAATATTCGGCATGCTAATTACATTGCCGGTTGCCAAATTGCATTATCTCTTATAGTTTCCGAGATATGGCCTATCGATAATTTACACCTTAGGCTCTGCTTCTAACTTGGGCCCAAATTGTAAAATGGTCTTATCTATTGGCGATTTCGTTCCAATTCACACTCCAAGTAATATTCGGCATGCTAATTACATTGCCGGTTGCGAAATTGCATTATCTCTTATAGTTTCCGAGATATGCACTATCAATAATTTACACCTTAGGCTCTGCTTCTAACTTGGGCCCAAATTGTAAAATGGTCTTATCTATTGGCGATTTCGTTCCAATTCACATTCCAAGTAATATTCGGCATGCTAATTACATTGCCGGTTGCCAAATTGCATTAGCTCTTATAGTTTCCGAGATATGGACTATCGATGATTTACACCTTAGGCTCTGCTTCTAACTTGGGCCCAAATTGTAAAATGGTCTTATCTATTGGCGATTTCGTTCCAATTCACATTCCAAGTAATATTCGGCATGCTAATTACATTGCCGGTTGCCAAATTGCATTATCTCTTATAGTTTCCGAGATATGGACTATCGATAATTTACACCTTAGGCTCTGCTTCTAACTTGGGCCCAAATTGTAAAATGGTCTTATCTATTGGCGATTTCGTTCGAATTCACATTCCAAGTAATATTCGGCATGCTAATTACATTGCCGGTTGCCAAATTGCATTACCTCTTATAGTTTCCGAGATATGGACTATCGATAATTTACACCTTAGGCTCTGCTTCTAACTTGGGCCCAAATTGTAAAATGGTCTTATCTATTGGCGATTTCGTTCCAATTCACATTCCAAGTAATATTCGGCATGCTAATTACATTGCCGGTTGCCAAATTGCATTATCTCTTATAGTTTCCGAGATATGGACTATCGATAATTTACACCTTAGGCTCTGCTTCTAACTTGGGCCCAAATTGTAAAATGGTCTTCTCTATTGGCGATTTCGTTCCAATTCACATTCCAAGTAATATTCGGCATGCTAATTACATTGCCGGTTGCCAAATTGCATTATCTCTTATAGTTTCCGAGATATGGACTATCCATAATTTACACCATAGGCTCTGCTTCTAATTTGGGCCCAAATTGTAAAATGGTCTTATCTATTGGCGATTTCGTTCCAATTCACATTCCAAGTAATATTCGGCATGCTAATTATATTGCCGGTTGCCAAATTGCATTATCTCTTATAGTTTCCGAGATATGGACTATCGATAATTTACACCTTAGGCTCTGCTTCTAACA
This sequence comes from Rhynchophorus ferrugineus, assembly GCF_030347505.1. Classification (NCBI taxonomy): domain Eukaryota; kingdom Metazoa; phylum Arthropoda; class Insecta; order Coleoptera; family Curculionidae; genus Rhynchophorus; species Rhynchophorus ferrugineus. Next base: position 67,509 of record NW_027472718.1, on the reverse strand, counting down.
TGGGCCCAAATTGTAAAATGGTCTTATCTATTGGCGATTTCGTTCCAATTCACATTCCAAGTAATATTCGGCATGCTAATTATATTGCCGGTTGCCAAATTGCATTATCTCTTATAGTTTCCAAGATATGCACTATCAATAATTTACACCTTAGGCTCTGCTTCTAACTTGGGCCCAAATTGTAAAATGGTCTTATCTATTGGCGATTTCGTTCCAATTCACATTCCAAGTAATATTCGGCATGCTAATTATATTGCCGGTTGCCAAATTGCATTATCTCTTATAGTTTCCGAGATATGGACTATCGATAATTTACACCTTAGGCTCTGCTTCTAACTTGGGCCCAAATTGGAAATGGTCTTATCTATTGGCGATTTCGTTCCAATTCAAATTCCAAGTAATATTCGGCATGCTAATTACATTGCCGGTTGCCAAATTGCATTATCTCTTATAGTTTCCGAGATATGGACTATCGATAATTTACACCTTAGGCTCTGCTTCTAACTTGGGCCCAAATTGTAAAATGGTCTTATCTATTGGCGATTGCGCTCCAATTCACATTCCAAGTAATATTCGGCATGCTAATTACATTGCCGGTTGCCAAATTGCATTACCTCTTATAGTTTCCGAGATATGGACTATCGATAATTTACACCTTAGGCTCTGCTTCTAACTTGGGCCCAAATTGTAAAATGGTCTTATCTATTGGTGATTTCGTTCCAATTCACATTCCAAGTAATACTCGGCATGCTAATTACATTGCCGGTTGCCAAATTGCATTATCTCTTATAGTTTCCGAGATATGGACTATCGATAATTTACACCTTAGGCTCTGCTTCTAACTTGGGCCCAAATTGTAAAATGGTCTTCTCTATTGGCGATTTCGTTCCAATTCACATTCCAAGTAATATTCGGCATGCTAATTACATTGCCGGTTGCCAAATTGCATTATCTCTTATAGTTTCCGAGATATGGACTATCAATAATTTACACCTTAGGCTCTGCTTCTAACTTGGGCCCAAATTGTAAAATGGTCTTATCTATTGGGGATTTCGTTCCAATTCACATTCCAAGTAATATTCGGCATGCTAATTACATTGCCGGTTGCCAAATTGCATTATCTCTTATAGTTTCCGAGATATGGACTATCAATAATTTACACCTTAGGCTCTGCTTCTAACTTGGGCCGAAATTGTAAAATGGTCTTATCTATTGGCGATTTCGTTCCAATTCACATTCCAAGTAATATTCGGCTTGCTAATTACATTGCCGGTTGCCAAATTGCATTATCTCTTATAGTTTCCGAGATATGGACTATCGATAATTTACACCTTAGGCTCTGCTTCTAACTTGGGCCCAAATTGTAAAATGGTCTTATCTATTGGCGATTTCGTTCCAATTCACATTCCAAGTATTATTCGGCATGCTAATTACATTGCCGGTTGCCAAATTGCATTATCTCTTATAGTTTCCGAGATATGGACTATCGATAATTTACATCTTAGGCTCTGCTTCTAACTTGGGCCCAAATTGTAAAATCGTCTTATCTATTGGCGATTTCGTTCCAATTCACATTCCAAGTAATATTCGGCATGCTAACTACATTGCCGGTTGCCAAATTGCATTATCTCTTATAGTTTCCGAGATATGGACTATCGATAATTTACACCTTAGGCTCTGCTTCTAACTTGGGCCCAAATTGTAAAATGGTCTTATCTATTGGCGATTTCGTTCCAATTCAAATTCCAAGTAATATCCGGCATGCTAATTACTTTGCCGGTTGCCAAATTGAATTATCTCTTATAGTTTCCGAGATATGGACTATCGATAATTTACACCTTAGGCTCTGCTTCTAACTTGGGCCCAAATTGTAAAATGGTCTTATCTATTGGCGATTTCGTTCCAATTCACATTCCAAGTAATATTCAACATGCTAATTACATTGCCGGTTGCCAAATTGCATTATCTCTTATAGTTTCCGAGATATGGACTATCGATAATTTACACCTTAGGCTCTGCTTCTAACTTGGGCCCAAATTGTAAAATGGTCTTATCTATTGGCGATTGCGCTCCAATTCACATTCCAAGTAATATTCGGCATGCTAATTACATTGCCGGTTGCCAAATTGCATTACCTCTTATAGTTTCCGAGATATGGACTATCGATAATTTACACCTTAGGCTCTGCTTCTAACTTGGGCCCAAATTGTAAAATGGTCTTATCTATTGGTGATTTCGTTCCAATTCACATTCCAAGTAATACTCGGCATGCTAATTACATTGCCGGTTGCCAAATTGCATTATCTCTTATAGTTTCCGAGATATGGACTATCGATAATTTACACCTTAGGCTCTGCTTCTAACTTGGGCCCAAATTGTAAAATGGTCTTCTCTATTGGCGATTTCGTTCCAATTCACATTCCAAGTAATATTCGGCATGCTAATTACATTGCCGGTTGCCAAATTGCATTATCTCTTATAGTTTCCGAGATATGGACTATCAATAATTTACACCTTAGGCTCTGCTTCTAACTTGGGCCCAAATTGTAAAATGGTCTTATCTATTGGGGATTTCGTTCCAATTCACATTCCAAGTAATATTCGGCATGCTAATTACATTGCCGGTTGCCAAATTGCATTATCTCTTATAGTTTCCGAGATATGGACTATCAATAATTTACACCTTAGGCTCTGCTTCTAACTTGGGCCGAAATTGTAAAATGGTCTTATCTATTGGCGATTTCGTTCCAATTCACATTCCAAGTAATATTCGGCTTGCTAATTACATTGCCGGTTGCCAAATTGCATTATCTCTTATAGTTTCCGAGATATGGACTATCGATAATTTACACCTTAGGCTCTGCTTCTAACTTGGGCCCAAATTGTAAAATGGTCTTATCTATTGGCGATTTCGTTCCAATTCACATTCCAAGTATTATTCGGCATGCTAATTACATTGCCGGTTGCCAAATTGCATTATCTCTTATAGTTTCCGAGATATGGACTATCGATAATTTACATCTTAGGCTCTGCTTCTAACTTGGGCCCAAATTGTAAAATCGTCTTATCTATTGGCGATTTCGTTCCAATTCACATTCCAAGTAATATTCGGCATGCTAACTACATTGCCGGTTGCCAAATTGCATTATCTCTTATAGTTTCCGAGATATGGACTATCGATAATTTACACCTTAGGCTCTGCTTCTAACTTGGGCCCAAATTGTAAAATGGTCTTATCTATTGGCGATTTCGTTCCAATTCACATTCCAAGTAATATCCGGCATGCTAATTACTTTGCCGGTTGCCAAATTGAATTATCTCTTATAGTTTCCGAGATATGGACTATCGATAATTTACACCTTAGGCTCTGCTTCTAACTTGGGCCCAAATTGTAAAATGGTCTTATCTATTGGCGATTTCGTTCCAATTCACATTCCAAGTAATATTCAACATGCTAATTACATTGCCGGTTGCCAAATTGCATTATCTCTTATAGTTTCCGAGATATGGACTATCGATAATTTACATCTTAGGCTCTGCTTCTAACTTGGGCCCAAATTGTAAAATGGTCTTATCTATTGGCGATTTCGTTCCAATTCACATTCCAAGTAATATTCGGCATGCTAATTACATTGCCGGTTGCCAAATTGCATTATCTCTTATAGTTTCCGAGATATGGACTATCGATAATTTACACCTTAGGCTCTGCTTCTAACTTGGGCCCAAATTGTAAAATGGTCTTATCTATTGGCGATTTCGTCCCAATTCACATTCCAAGTGATATTCGGCATGCTAATTACATTGCCGGTTGCGAAATTGCATTATCTCTTATAGTTTCCGAGATATGGACTATCAATAATTTACACCTTAGGCTCTGCTTCTAACTTGGGCCCAAATTGTAAAATGGTCTTATCTATTGGCGATTTCGTTCCAATTCACATTCCAAGTAATATTCGGCATGCTAATTACATTGCCGGTTGCCAAATTGCATTATCTCTTATAGTTTCCGAGATATGGACTATCGATAATTTACACCTTAGGCTCTGCTTCTAACTTGGGCCCAAATTGTAAAATGGTCTTATCTATTGGCGATTTCGTTCCAATTCACATTCCAAGTAATATTCGGCATGCTACTTACATTGCCGGTTGCCAAATTGCATTATCTCTTATAGTTTCCGAGATATGGACTATCGATAATTTACACCTTAGGCTCTGCTTCTAACTTGGGCCCAAATTGTAAAATGGTCTTATCTATTGGCGATTTCGTTCCAATTCACATTCCAAGTAATATTCGGCATGCTAATCACATTGCCGGTTGCCAAATTGCATTATCTCTTATAGTTTCCGAGATATGGACTATCGATAATTTACACCTTAGGCTCTGCTTCTAACTTGGGCCCAAATTGTAAAATGGTCTTATCTATTGGCGATTTCGTTCCAATTCACATTCCAAGTAATATTCGGCATGCTAATTACATTGCCGGTTGCCAAATTGCATTATCTCTTATAGTTTCCGAGATATGGACTATCGATAATTTACACCTTAGGCTCTGCTTCTAACTTGGGCCCAAATTGTAAAATGGTCTTCTCTATTGGCGATTTCGTTCCAATTCACATTCCAAGTAATATTCGGCATGCTAATTACATTGCCGGTTGCCAGATTGCATTATCTCTTATAGTTTCCGAGATATGGACTATCAATAATTTACACCTTAGGCTCTGCTTCTAACTTGGGCCCAAATTGTAAAATGGTCTTATCTATTGGCGATTTCGTTCCAATTCACATTCCAAGTAATATTCGGCATGCTAATTACATTGCCGGTTGCCAAATTGCATTATCTCTTATAGTTTCCGAGATATGGACTATCGATAATTTACACCTTAGGCTCTGCTTCTAACTTGGGCCCAAATTGTAAAATGGTCTTATCTATTGGCGATTTCGTTCCAATTCACATTCCAAGTAATATTCGGCATGCTAATTACATTGCCGGTTGCCAAATTGCATTATCTCTTATAGTTTCCGAGATATGGACTATCGATAATTTACACCTTAGGCTCTGCTTCTAACTTGGGCCCAAATTGTAAAATGGTCTTATCTATTGGCGATTTAGTTGCAATTCACATTCCAAGTAATATTCGGCATGCTAATTACATTGCCGGTTGCCAAATTGCATTATCTCTTATAGTTTCCGAGATATGGACTATCGATAATTTACACCTTAGGCTCTGCTTCTAACTTGGGCCCAAATTGTAAAATGGTCTTATCTATTGGCGATTTCGTTCCAATTCACATTCCAAGTAATATTCGGCATGCTAATTACATTGCCGGTTGCCAAATTGCATTATCTCTTATAGTTTCCGAGATATGGACTATCGATAATTTACATCTTAGGCTCTGCTTCTAACTTGGGCCCAAATTGTAAAATCGTCTTATCTATTGGCGATTTCGTTCCAATTCACATTCCAAGTAATATTCGGCATGCTAATTACATTGCCGGTTGCCAAATTGCATTATCTCTTATAGTTTCCGAGATATGGACTATCGATAATTTACACCTTAGGCTCTGCTTCTAACTTGGGCCCAAATTGTAAAATGGTCTTATCTATTGGCGATTTCGTTCCAATTCACATTCCAAGTAATATCCGGCATGCTAATTACATTGCCGGTTGCCAAATTGAATTATCTCTTATAGTTTCCGAGATATGGACTATCGATAATTTACACCTTAGGCTCTGCTTCTAACTTGGGCCCAAATTGTAAAATGGTCTTATATATTGGCGATTTCGTTCCAATTCACATTCCAAGTAATATTCGGCATGCTAATTACATTGCCGGTTGCCAAATTGCATTATCTCTTATAGTTTCCGAGATATGGTCTATCGATAATTTACATCTTAGGCTCTGCTTCTAACTTGGGCCCAAATTGTAAAATGGTCTTTTCTATTGGCGATTTCGTTCCAATTCACATTCCAAGTAATATTCGGCATGCTAATTACATTGCCGGTTGCCAAATTGCATTATCTCTTATAGTTTCCGAGATATGGACTATCGATAATTTACACCTTAGGCTCTGCTTCTAACTTGGGCCCAAATTGTAAAATGGTCTTATTTATTGGCGATTTCGTCCCAATTCACATTCCAAGTGATATTCGGCATGCTAATTACATTGCCGGTTGCGAAATTGCATTATCTCTTATAGTTTCCGAGATATGGACTATCAATAATTTACACCTTAGGCTCTGCTTCTAACTTGGGCCCAAATTGTAAAATGGTCTTATCTATTGGCGATTTCGTTCCAATTCACATTCCAAGTAATATTCGGCATGCTAATTACATTGCCGGTTGCCAAATTGCATTATCTCTTATAGTTTCCGAGATATGGACTATCGATAATTTACACCTTAGGCTCTGCTTCTAACTTGGGCCCAAATTGTAAAATGGTCTTATCTATTGGCGATTTCGTTCCAATTAACATTCCAAGTAATATTCGGCATGCTAATTACATTGCCGGTTGCCAAATTGCATTATCTCTTATAGTTTCCGAGATATGGACTATCGATAATTTACACCTTAGGCTCTGCTTCTAACTTGGGCCCAAATTGTAAAATGGTCTTCTCTATTGGCGATTTCGTTCCAATTCACATTCCAAGTAATATTCGGCATGCTAATTACATTGCCGGTTGCCAAATTGCATTGCCTCTTATAGTTTCCGAGATATGGACTATCGATAATTTACACCTTAGGCTCTGCTTCTAACTTGGGCCCAAATTGTAAAATGGTCTTATCTATTGGCGATTTCGTTCCAATTCACATTCCAAGTAATATTCGGCATGCTAATTACTTTGCCGGTTGCCAAATTGCATTAACTCTTATAGTTTCCGAGATATGGACTATCGATAATTTACACCTTAGGCTTTGCTTCTATCTTGGGCCCAAATTGTAAAATGGTCTTCTCTATTGGCGATTTCGTTCCTATTCACATTCCAAGTAATATTCGGCATGCTAATTACATTGCCGGTTGCCAAATTGCATTATCTCTTATAGTTTCCGAGATATGGACTATCAATAATTTACACCTTAGGCTCTGCTTCTAACTTGGGTCCAAATTGTAAAATGGTCTTATCTATTGAGGATTTCGTTCCAATTCACATTCCAAGTAATATTCGGCATGCTAATTACATTGCCTGTTGCCAAATTGAATTATCTCTTATAGTTTCCGAGATATGGACTATCGATAATTTACACCTTAGGCTCTGCTTCTAACTTGGGCCCAAATTGTAAAATGGTCTTACCTATTGGCGATTTCGTTCCAATTCACATTCCAAGTAATATTCGGCATGCTAATTACATTGCCGGTTGCCAAATTGCATTATCTCTTATAGTTTCCGAGATATGGACTATCGATAATTTACACCTTAGGCTCTGCTTCTAACTTGGGCCCAAATTGTAAAATGGTCTTATCTATTGGCGATTTCGTTCCAATTCACATTCCAAGTAATATTCGGCATGCTAATTACATTGCCGTTTGCCAAATTGCATTATCTCTTATAGTTTCCGAGATATGGACTATCGATAATTTACACCTTAGGCTCTGCTTCTAATTTGGGCCCAAATTGTAAAATGGTCTTATCTATTGGCGATTTCGTTCCAATTCACATTCCAAGTAATATTCGGCATGCTAATTACATTGCCGGTTGCCAAATTGCATTATATCTTATAGTTTCCGAGATATGGACTATCGATAATTTACACCTTAGGCTCTGCTTCTAACTTGGGCCCAAATTATAAAATGGTGTTATCTATTGGCGATTTCGTTCCAATTCACATTCCAAGTAATATCCGGCATGCTAATTACATTGACGGTTGCCAAATTGAATTATCTCTTATAGTTTCCGAGATATGGACTATCGATAATTTACACCTTAGGCTCTGCTTCTAACTTGGGCCCAAATTGTAAAATGGTCTTACCTATTGGCGATTACGTTCCAATTCACATTCCAAGTAATATTCGGCATGCTAATTACATTGCCGGTTGCCAAATTGCATTATCTCTTATAGTTTCCGAGATATGGACTATCGATAATTTACACCTTAGGCTCTGCTTCTAACTTGGGCCCAAATTGTAAAATCGTCTTATCTATTGGCGATTTCGTTCCAATTCACATTCCAAGTAATATTCGGCATGCTAATTACATTGCCGGTTGCCAAATTGCATTATCTCCTATAGTTTCTGAGATATGGACTATCGATAATTTACACCTTAGGCTCTGCTTCTAACTTGGGCCCAAATTGTAAAATGGTCTTATCTATAGGCGATTTCGTTCCAATTCACATTCCAAGTAATATCCGGCATGCTAATTACTTTGCCGGTTGCCAAATTGAATTATCTCTTATAGTTTCCGAGATATGGACTATCGATAATTTACACCTTAGGCTCTGCTTCTAACTTGGGCCCAAATTGTAAAATGGTCTTATCTATTGGCGATTTCGTTCCAATTCACATTCCAAGTAATATTCGGCATGCTAATTACATTGCCGGTTGCCAAATTGCATTATCTCTTATAGTTTCCGAGATATGGACTATCGATAATTTACATCTTAGGCTCTGCTTCTAACTTGGGCCCAAATTGTAAAATGGTCTTATCTATTGGCGATTTCGTTCCAATTCACATTCCAAGTAATATTCTTCATGCTAATTACATTGCCGGTTGCCAAATTGCATTATCTCTTATAGTTTCCGAGATATGGACTATCGATAATTTACACCTTAGGCTCTGCTTCTAACTTGGGCCCAAATTGTAAAATGGTCTTATCTATTGGCGATTTCGTCACAATTCACATTCCAAGTGATATTCGGCATGCTAATTACATTGCCGGTTGCGAAATTGCATTATCTCTTATAGTTTCCGAGATATGGACTATCAATAATTTACACCTTAGGCTCTGCTTCTAACTTGGGCCCAAATTGTAAAATGGTCTTATCTATTGGCGATTTCGTTCCAATTCACATTCCAAGTAATATTCGGCATGCTAATTACATTGCCGGTTGCCAAATTGCATTATCTCTTATAGTTTCCGAGATATGGACTATCGATAATTTACACCTTAGGCTCTGCTTCTAACTTGGGCCCAAATTGTAAAATGGTCTTATCTATTGGCGATTTCGTTCCAATTCACATTCCAAGTAATATTCGGCATGCTAATTACATTGCCGGTTGCCAAATTGCATTATCTCTTATAGTTTCCGAGATATGGACTATCGATAATTTACACCTTAGGCTCTGCTTCTAACTTGGGCCCAAATTGTAAAATGGTCTTATCTATTGGCGATTTCGTTCCAATTCACATTCCAAGTAATATTCGGCATGCTAATTACATTGCCGGTTGCCAAATTGCATTATCTCTTATAGTTTCCGAGATATGGACTATCGATAATTTACACCTTAGGCTCTGCTTCTAACTTGGGCCCAAATTGTAAAATGGTCTTATCTATTGGCGATTTCGTTCCAATTCTCATTCCAAGTAATATTCGGCATGCTAATTACATTGCCGGTTGCCAAATTGCATTATCTCTTATAGTTTCCGAGATATGGACTATCGATAATTTACACCTTAGGCTCTGCTTCTAACTTGGGCCCAAATTGTAAAATGGTCTTATCTATTGGCGATTTCGTTCCAATTCACACTCCAAGTAATATTCGGCATGCTAATTACATTGCCGGTTGCGAAATTGCATTATCTCTTATAGTTTCCGAGATATGCACTATCAATAATTTACACCTTAGGCTCTGCTTCTAACTTGGGCCCAAATTGTAAAATGGTCTTATCTATTGGCGATTTCGTTCCAATTCACATTCCAAGTAATATTCGGCATGCTAATTACATTGCCGGTTGCCAAATTGCATTATCTCTTATAGTTTCCGAGATATGGACTATCGATAATTTACACCTTAGGCTCTGCTTCTAACTTGGGCCCAAATTGTAAAATGGTCTTATCTATTGGCGATTTCGTTCCAATTCACATTCCAAGTAATATTCGGCATGCTAATTACATTGCCGGTTGCCAAATTGCATTATCTCTTATAGTTTCCGAGATATGGACTATCGATAATTTACACCTTAGGCTCTGCTTCTAACTTGGGCCCAAATTGTAAAATGGTCTTCTCTATTGGCGATTTCGTTCCAATTCACATTCCAAGTAATATTCGGCATGCTAATTACATTGCCGGTTGCCAAATTGCATTATCTCTTATAGTTTCCGAGATATGGACTATCAATAATTTACACCTTAGGCTCTGCTTCTAATTTGGGCCCAAATTGTAAAATGGTCTTATCTATTGGCGATTTCGTTCCAATTCACATTCCAAGTAATATTCGGCATGCTAATTATATTGCCGGTTGCCAAATTGCATTATCTCTTATAGTTTCCGAGATATGGACTATCGATAATTTACACCTTAGGCTCTGCTTCTAACTTGGGCCCAAATTGTAAAATGGTCTTATCTATTGGCGATTTCGTTCCAATTCACATTCCAAGTAATATTCGGCATGCTAATTACATTGCCGGTTGCCAAATTGCATTATCTCTTATAGTTTCCGAGATATGGACTATCGATAATTTACACCTTAGGCTCTGCTTCTAACTTGGGCCCAAATTGTAAAATGGTCTTATCTATTGGAGATTTAGTTGCAATTCACATTCCAAGTAATATTCGGCATGCTAATTACATTGCCGGTTGCCAAATTGCATTATCTCTTATAGTTTCCGAGATATGGACTATCGATAATTTACACCTTAGGCTCTGCTTCTAACTTGGGCCCAAATTGTAAAATGGTCTTATCTATTGGCGATTTCGTTCCAATTCACACTCCAAGTAATATTCGGCATGCTAATTACATTGCCGGTTGCGAAATTGCATTATCTCTTATAGTTTCCGAGATATGCACTATCAATAATTTACACCTTAGGCTCTGCTTCTAACTTGGGCCCAAATTGTAAAATGGTCTTATCTATTGGCGATTTCGTTCCAATTCACATTCCAAGTAATATTCGGCATGCTAATTACATTGCCGGTTGCCAAATTGCATTAGTTCTTATAGTTTCCGAGATATGGACTATCGATGATTTACACCTTAGGCTCTGCTTCTAACTTGGGCCCAAATTGTAAAATGGTCTTATCTATTGGCGATTTCGTTCCAATTCACATTCCAAGTAATATTCGGCATGCTAATTACATTGCCGGTTGCCAAATTGCATTACCTCTTATAGTTTCCGAGATATGGACTATCGATAATTTACACCTTAGGCTCTGCTTCTAACTTGGGCCCAAATTGTAAAATGGTCTTATCTATTGGCGATTTCGTTCCAATTCACATTCCAAGTAATATTCGGCATGCTAATTACATTGCCGGTTGCCAAATTGCATTATCTCTTATAGTTTCCGAGATATGGACTATCGATAATTTACACCTTAGGCTCTGCTTCTAACTTGGGCCCAAATTGTAAAATGGTCTTCTCTATTGGCGATTTCGTTCCAATTCACATTCCAAGTAATATTCGGCATGCTAATTACATTGCCGGTTGCCAAATTGCATTATCTCTTATAGTTTCCGAGATATGGACTATCCATAATTTACACCTTAGGCTCTGCTTCTAATTTGGGCCCAAATTGTAAAATGGTCTTATCTATTGGCGATTTCGTTCCAATTCACATTCCAAGTAATATTCGGCATGCTAATTATATTGCCGGTTGCCAAATTGCATTATCTCTTATAGTTTCCGAGATATGGACTATCGATAATTTACACCTTAGGCTCTGCTTCTAACATGGGCCCAAATTGTAAAATGGTCTTATCTATTGGCGATTTCGTTCCAATTCTCATTCCAAGTGATATTCGGCATGCTAATTACATTGCCGGTTGCCAAATTGCATAATCTCTTATAGTTTCCGAGATATGGACTATCGATAATTTACACCTTAGGCTCTGCTTCTAACTTGGGCCCAAATTGTAAAATGGTCTTATCTATTGGCGATTTCGTTCCAATTCACACTCCAAGTAATATTCGGCATGCTAATTACATTGCCGGTTGCGAAATTGCATTATCTCTTATAGTTTCCAAGATATGCACTATCAATAATTTACACCTTAGGCTCTGCTTCTAACTTGGGCCCAAATTGTAAAATGGTCTTATCTATTGGCGATTTCGTTCCAATTCACATTCCAAGTAATATTCGGCATGCTAATTACGTTGCCGGTTGCCAAATTGCATTATCTCTTATAGTTTCCGAGATATGGACTATCGATAATTTACACCTTAGGCTCTGCTTCTAACTTGGGCCCAAATTGGAAATGGTCTTATCTATTGGCGATTTCGTTCCAATTCAAATTCCAAGTAATATTTGGCATGCTAATTACATTGCCGGTTGCCAAATTGCATTATCTCTTATAGTTTCCGAGATATGGACTATCGATAATTTACACCTTAGGCTCTGCTTCTAACTTGGGCCCAAATTGTAAAATGGTCTTATCTATTGGCAATTGCGCTCCAATTCACATTCCAAGTAATATTCGGCATGCTAATTACATTGCCGGTTGCCAAATTGCATTACCTCTTATAGTTTCCGAGATATGGACTATCGATAATTTACACCTTAGGCTCTGCTTCTAACTTGGGCCCAAATTGTAAAATGGTCTTATCTATTGGTGATTTCGTTCCAATTCACATTCCAAGTAATACTCGGCATGCTAATTACATTGCCGGTTGCCAAATTGCATTATCTCTTATAGTTTCCGAGATATGGACTATCGATAATTTACACCTTAGGCTCTGCTTCTAACTTGGGCCCAAATTGTAAAATGGTCTTCTCTATTGGCGATTTCGTTCCAATTCACATTCCAAGTAATATTCGGCATGCTAATTACATTGCCGGTTGCCAAATTGCATTATCTCTTATAGTTTCCGAGATATGGACTATCAATAATTTACACCTTAGGCTCTGCTTCTAACTTGGGCCCAAATTGTAAAATGGTCTCATCTATTGGGGATTTCGTTCCAATTCACATTCCAAGTAATATTCGGCATGCTAATTACATTGCCGGTTGCCAAATTGCATTATCTCTTATAGTTTCCGAGATATGGACTATCGATAATTTACACCTTAGGCTCTGCTTCTAACTTGGGCCGAAATTGTAAAATGGTCTTATCTATTGGCGATTTCGTTCCAATTCACATTCCAAGTAATATTCTTCTTGCTAATTACATTGCCGGTTGCCAAATTGCATTATCTCTTATAGTTTCCGAGATATGGACTATCGATAATTTACACCTTAGGCTCTGCTTCTAACTTGGGCCCAAATTGTAAAATGGTCTTATCTATTGGCGATTTCGTTCCAATTCACATTCCAAGTATTATTCGGCATGCTAATTACATTGCCGGTTGCCAAATTGCATTATCTCTTATAGTTTCCGAGATATGGACTATCGATAATTTACATCTTAGGCTCTGCTTCTAACTTGGGCCCAAATTGTAAAATCGTCTTATCTATTGGCGATTTCGTTCCAATTCACATTCCAAGTAATATTCGGCATGCTAACTACATTGCCGGTTGCCAAATTGCATTATCTCTTATAGTTTCCGAGATATGGACTATCGATAATTTACACCTTAGGCTCTGCTTCTAACTTGGGCCCAAATTGTAAAATGGTCTTATCTATTGGCGATTTCGTTCCAATTCACATTCCAAGTAATATCCGGCATGCTAATTACTTTGCCGGTTGCCAAATTGAATTATCTCTTATAGTTTCCGAGATATGGACTATCGATAATTTACACCTTAGGCTCTGCTTCTAACTTGGGCCCAAATTGTAAAATGGTCTTATCTATTGGCGATTTCGTTCCAATTCACATTCCAAGTAATATTCAACATGCTAATTACATTGCCGGTTGCCAAATTGCATTATCTCTTATAGTTTCCGAGATATGGACTATCGATAATTTACATCTTAGGCTCTGCTTCTAACTTGGGCCCAAATTGTAAAATGGTCTTATCTATTGGCGATTTCGTTCCAATTCACATTCCAAGTAATATTCGGCATGCTAATTACATTGCCGGTTGCCAAATTGCATTATCTCTTATAGTTTCCGAGATATGGACTATCGATAATTTACACCTTAGGCTCTGCTTCTAACTTGGGCCCAAATTGTAAAATGGTCTTATCTATTGGCGATTTCGTCCCAATTCACATTCCAAGTGATATTCGGCATGCTAATTACATTGCCGGTTGCGAAATTGCATTATCTCTTATAGTTTCCGAGATATGGACTATCAATAATTTACACCTTAGGCTCTGCTTCTAACTTGGGCCCAAATTGTAAAATGGTCTTATCTATTGGCGATTTCGTTCCAATTCACATTCCAAGTAATATTCGGCATGCTAATTACATTGCCGGTTGCCAAATTGCATTATCTCTTATAGTTTCCGAGATATGGACTATCGATAATTTACACCTTAGGCTCTGCTTCTAACTTGGGCCCAAATTGTAAAATGGTCTTATCTATTGGCGATTTCGTTCCAATTCACATTCCAAGTAATATTCGGCATGCTAATTACATTGCCGGTTGCCAAATTGCATTATCTCTTATAGTTTCCGAGATATGGACTATCGATAATTTACACCTTAGGCTCTGCTTCTAACTTGGGCCCAAATTGTAAAATGGTCTTATCTATTGGCGATTTCGTTCCAATTCACATTCCAAGTAATATTCGGCATGCTAATTACATTGCCGGTTGCCAAATTGTATTATCTCTTATAGTTTCCGAGATATGGACTATCGATAATTTACACCTTAGGCTCTGCTTCTAACTTGGGCCCAAATTGTAAAATGGTCTTATCTATTGGCGATTTCGTTCCAATTCACATTCCAAGTAATATTCGGCATGCTAATTACATTGCCGGTTGCCAAATTGCATTATCTCTTATAGTTTCCGAGATATGGACTATCGATAATTTACACCTTAGGCTCTGCTTCTAACTTGGGCCCAAATTGTAAAATGGTCTTCTCTATTGGCGATTTCGTTCCAATTCACATTCCAAGTAATATTCGGCATGCTAATTACATTGCCGGTTGCCAAATTGCATTATCTCTTATAGTTTCCGAGATATGGACTATCAATAATTTACACCTTAGGCTCTGCTTCTAACTTGGGCCCAAATTGTAAAATGGTCTTATCTATTGGCGATTTCGTTCCAATTCACATTCCAAGTAATATTCGGCATGCTAATTACATTGCCGGTTGCCAAATTGCATTATCTCTTATAGTTTCCGAGATATGGACTATCGATAATTTACACCTTAGGCTCTGCTTCTAACTTGGGCCCAAATTGTAAAATGGTCTTATCTATTGGCGATTTCGTTCCAATTCACATTCCAAGTAATATTCGGCATGCTAATTACATTGCCGGTTGCCAAATTGCATTATCTCTTATAGTTTCCGAGATATGGACTATCGATAATTTACACCTTAGGCTCTGCTTCTAACTTGGGCCCAAATTGTAAAATGGTCTTATCTATTGGCGATTTAGTTGCAATTCACATTCCAAGTAATATTCGGCATGCTAATTACATTGCCGGTTGCCAAATTGCATTATCTCTTATAGTTTCCGAGATATGGACTATCGATAATTTACACCTTAGGCTCTGCTTCTAACTTGGGCCCAAATTGTAAAATGGTCTTATCTATTGGCGATTTCGTTCCAATTCACATTCCAAGTAATATTCGGCATGCTAATTATATTGCCGGTTGCCAAATTGCATTATCTCTTATAGTTTCCGAGATATGGACTATCGATAATTTACATCTTAGGCTCTGCTTCTAACTTGGGCCCAAATTGTAAAATCGTCTTATCTATTGGCGATTTCGTTCCAATTCACATTCCAAGTAATATTCGGCATGCTAATTACATTGCCGGTTGCCAAATTGCATTATCTCTTATAGTTTCCGAGATATGGACTATCGATAATTTACACCTTAGGCTCTGCTTCTAACTTGGGCCCAAATTGTAAAATGGTCTTATCTATTGGCGATTTCGTTCCAATTCACATTCCAAGTAATATCCGGCATGCTAATTACATTGCCGGTTGCCAAATTGAATTATCTCTTATAGTTTCCGAGATATGGACTATCGATAATTTACACCTTAGGCTCTGCTTCTAACTTGGGCCCAAATTGTAAAATGGTCTTATCTATTGGCGATTTCGTTCCAATTCACATACCAAGTAATATTCGGCATGCTAATTACATTGCCGGTTGCCAAATTGCATTATCTCTTATAGTTTCCGAGATATGGTCTATCGATAATTTACATCTTAGGCTCTGCTTCTAACTTGGGCCCAAATTGTAAAATGGTCTTTTCTATTGGCGATTTCGTTCCAATTCACATTCCAAGTAATATTCGGCATGCTAATTACATTGCCGGTTGCCAAATTGCATTATCTCTTATAGTTTCCGAGATATGGACTATCGATAATTTACACCTTAGGCTCTGCTTCTAACTTGGGCCCAAATTGTAAAATGGTCTTATCTATTGGCGATTTCGTCCCAATTCACATTCCAAGTGATATTCGGCATGCTAATTACATTGCCGGTTGCGAAATTGCATTATCTCTTATAGTTTCCGAGATATGGACTATCAATAATTTACACCTTAGGCTCTGCTTCTAACTTGGGCCCAAATTGTAAAATGGTCTTATCTATTGGCGATTTCGTTCCAATTCACATTCCAAGTAATATTCGGCATGCTAATTACATTGCCGGTTGCCAAATTGCATTATCTCTTATAGTTTCCGAGATATGGACTATCGATAATTTACACCTTAGGCTCTGCTTCTAACTTGGGCCCAAATTGTAAAATGGTCTTATCTATTGGCGATTTCGTTCCAATTAACATTCCAAGTAATATTCGGCATGCTAATTACATTGCCGGTTGCCAAATTGCATTATCTCTTATAGTTTCCGAGATATGGACTATCGATAATTTACACCTTAGGCTCTGCTTCTAACTTGGGCCCAAATTGTAAAATGGTCTTATCTATTGGCGATTTCGTTCCAATTCACATTCCAAGTAATATTCGGCATGCTAATTACATTGCCGGTTGCCAAATTGCATTATCTCTTATAGTTTCCGAGATACGGACTATCGATAATTTACACCTTAGGCTCTGCTTCTAACTTGGGCCCAAATTGTAAAATGGTCTTATCTATTGGCGATTTCGTCCCAATTCACATTCCAAGTGATATTCGGCATGCTAATTACATTGCCGGTTGCGAAATTGCATTATCTCTTATAGTTTCCGAGATATGGACTATCAATAATTTACACCTTAGGCTCTGCTTCTAACTTGGGCCCAAATTGTAAAATGGTCTTATCTATTGGCGATTTCGTTCCAATTCACATTCCAAGTAATATTCGGCATGCTAATTACATTGCCGGTTGCCAAATTGCATTATCTCTTATAGTTTCCGAGATATGGACTATCGATAATTTACACCTTAGGCTCTGCTTCTAACTTGGGCCCAAATTGTAAAATGGTCTTATCTATTGGCGATTTCGTCCCAATTCACATTCCAAGTGATATTCGGCATGCTAATTACATTGCCGGTTGCGAAATTGCATTATCTCTTATAGTTTCCGAGATATGGACTATCAATAATTTACACCTTAGGCTCTGCTTCTAACTTGGGCCCAAATTGTAAAATGGTCTTATCTATTGGCGATTTCGTTCCAATTCACATTCCAAGTAATATTCGGCATGCTAATTACATTGCCGGTTGCCAAATTGCATTATCTCTTATAGTTTCCGAGATATGGACTATCGATAATTTACACCTTAGGCTCTGCATCTAACTTGGGCCCAAATTGTAAAATGGTCTTATCTATTGGCGATTTCGTTCCAATTAACATTCCAAGTAATATTCGGCATGCTAATTACATTGCCGGTTGCCAAATTGCATTATCTCTTATAGTTTCCGAGATATGGACTATCGATAATTTACACCTTAGGCTCTGCTTCTAACTTGGGCCCAAATTGTAAAATGGTCTTATCTATTGGCGATTTCGTTCCAATTCACATTCCAAGTAATATTCGGCATGCTAATTACATTGCCGGTTGCCAAATTGCATTATCTCTTATAGTTTCCGAGATACGGACTATCGATAATTTACACCTTAGGCTCTGCTTCTAACTTGGGCCCAAATTGTAAAATGGTCTTATCTATTGGCGATTTCGTCCCAATTCACATTCCAAGTGATATTCGGCATGCTAATTACATTGCCGGTTGCGAAATTGCATTATCTCTTATAGTTTCCGAGATATGGACTATCAATAATTTACACCTTAGGCTCTGCTTCTAACTTGGGCCCAAATTGTAAAATGGTCTTATCTATTGGCGATTTCGTTCCAATTCACATTCCAAGTAATATTCGGCATGCTAATTACATTGCCGGTTGCCAAATTGCATTATCTCTTATAGTTTCCGAGATATGGACTATCGATAATTTACACCTTAGGCTCTGCTTCTAACTTGGGCCCAAATTGTAAAATGGTCTTATCTATTGGCGATTTCGTTCCAATTCACATTCCAAGTAATATTCGGCATGCTAATTACATTGCCGGTTGCCAAATTGCATTATCTCTTATAGTTTCCGAGATATGGACTATCGATGATTTACACCTTAGGCTCTGCTTCTAACTTGGGCCCAAATTGTAAAATGGTCTTATCTATTGGCGATTTCGTTCCAATTCACATTCCAAGTAATATTCGGCATGCTAATTACATTGCCGGTTGCCAAATTGCATTATCTCTTATAGTTTCCGAGATATGGACTATCGATAATTTACACCTTAGGCTCTGCTTCTAACTTGGGCCCAAATTGTAAAATGGTCTTATCTATTGGCGATTTCGTTCCAATTCACATTCCAAGTAATATTCGGCATGCTAATTACATTGCCGGTTGCCAAATTGCATTATCTCTTATAGTTTCCGAGATATGGACTATCGATAATTTACACCTTAGGCTCTGCTTCTAACTTGGGCCCAAATTGTAAAATGGTCTTCTCTATTGGCGATTTCGTTCCAATTCACATTCCAAGTAATATTCGGCATGCTAATTACATTGCCGGTTGCCAAATTGCATTATCTCTTATAGTTTCCGAGATATGGACTATCAATAATTTACACCTTAGGCTCTGCTTCTAACTTGGGCCCAAATTGTAAAATGGTCTTATCTATTGGCGATTTCGTTCCAATTCACATTCCAAGTAATATTCGGCATGCTAATTACATTGCCGGTTGCCAAATTGCATTATCTCTTATAGTTTCCGAGATATGGACTATCGATAATTTACACCTTAGGCTCTGCTTCTAACTTGGGCCCAAATTGTAAAATGGTCTTATCTATTGGCGATTTCGTTCCAATTCACATTCCAAGTAATATTCGGCATGCTAATTATATTGCCGGTTGCCAAATTGCATTATCTCTTATAGTTTCCGAGATATGGACTATCGATAATTTACACCTTAGGCTCTGCTTCTAACTTGGGCCCAAATTGTAAAATGGTCTTATCTATTGGCGATTTAGTTGCAATTCACATTCCAAGTAATATTCGGCATGCTAATTACATTGCCGGTTGCCAAATTGCATTATCTCTTATAGTTTCCGAGATATGGACTATCGATAATTTACACCTTAGGCTCTGCTTCTAACTTGGGCCCAAATTGTAAAATGGTCTTATCTATTGGCGATTTCGTTCCAATTCACATTCCAAGTAATATTCGGCATGCTAATTACATTGCCGGTTGCCAAATTGCATTATCTCTTATAGTTTCCGAGATATGGACTATCGATAATTTACATCTTAGGCTCTGCTTCTAACTTGGGCCCAAATTGTAAAATCGTCTTATCTATTGGCGATTTCGTTCCAATTCACATTCCAAGTAATATTCGGCATGCTAATTACATTGCCGGTTGCCAAATTGCATTATCTCTTATAGTTTCCGAGATATGGACTATCGATAATTTACACCTTAGGCTCTGCTTCTAACTTGGGCCCAAATTGTAAAATGGTCTTATCTATTGGCGATTTCGTTCCAATTCACATTCCAAGTAATATCCGGCATGCTAATTACATTGCCGGTTGCCAAATTGAATTATCTCTTATAGTTTCCGAGATATGGACTATCGATAATTTACACCTTAATCTCTGCTTCTAACTTGGGCCCAAATTGTAAAATGGTCTTATCTATTGGCGATTTCGTTCCAATTCACATACCAAGTAATATTCGGCATGCTAATTACATTGCCGGTTGCCAAATTGCATTATCTCTTATAGTTTCCGAGATATGGTCTATCGATAATTTACATCTTAGGCTCTGCTTCTAACTTGGGCCCAAATTGTAAAATGGTCTTTTCTATTGGCGATTTCGTTCCAATTCACATTCCAAGTAATATTCGGCATGCTAATTACATTGCCGGTTGCCAAATTGCATTATCTCTTATAGTTTCCGAGATATGGACTATCGATAATTTACACCTTAGGCTCTGCTTCTAACTTGGGCCCAAATTGTAAAATGGTCTTATCTATTGGCGATTTCGTCCCAATTCACATTCCAAGTGATATTCGGCATGCTAATTACATTGCCGGTTGCGAAATTGCATTATCTCTTATAGTTTCCGAGATATGGACTATCAATAATTTACACCTTAGGCTCTGCTTCTAACTTGGGCCCAAATTGTAAAATGGTCTTATCTATTGGCGATTTCGTTCCAATTCACATTCCAAGTAATATTCGGCATGCTAATTACATTGCCGGTTGCCAAATTGCATTATCTCTTATAGTTTCCGAGATATGGACTATCGATAATTTACACCTTAGGCTCTGCTTCTAACTTGGGCCCAAATTGTAAAATGGTCTTATCTATTGGCGATTTCGTTCCAATTAACATTCCAAGTAATATTCGGCATGCTAATTACATTGCCGGTTGCCAAATTGCATTATCTCTTATAGTTTCCGAGATATGGACTATCGATAATTTACACCTTAGGCTCTGCTTCTAACTTGGGCCCAAATTGTTAAATGGTCTTCTCTATTGGCGATTTCGTTCCAATTCACATTCCAAGTAATATTCGGCATGCTAATTACATTGCCGGTTGCCAAATTGCATTGCCTCTTATAGTTTCCGAGATATGGACTATCGATAATTTACACCTTAGGCTCTGCTTCTAACTTGGGCCCAAATTGTAAAATGGTCTTATCTATTGGCGATTTCGTTCCAATTCACATTCCAAGTAATATTCGGCATGCTAATTACTTTGCCGGTTGCCAAATTGCATTAACTCTTATAGTTTCCGAGATATGGACTATCGATAATTTACACCTTAGGCTTTGCTTCTAACTTGGGCCCAAATTGTAAAATGGTCTTCTCTATTGGCGATTTCGTTCCAATTCACATTCCAAGTAATATTCGGCATGCTAATTACATCGCCGGTTGCCAAATTGCATTATCTCTTATAGTTTCCGAGATATGGACTATCAATAATTTACACCTTAGGCTCTGCTTCTAACTTGGGTCCAAATTGTAAAATGGTCATATCTATTGATGATTTCGTTCCAATTCACATTCCAAGTAATATTCGGCATGCTAATTACATTGCCTGTTGCCAAATTGAATTATCTCTTATAGTTTCCGAGATATGGACTATCGATAATTTACACCTTAGGCTCTGCTTCTAACTTGGGCCCAAATTGTAAAATGGTCTTACCTATTGGCGATTTCGTTCCAATTCACATTCCAAGTAATATTCGGCATGCTAATTACATTGCCGGTTGCCAAATTGCATTATCTCTTATAGTTTCCGAGATATGGACTATCGATAATTTACACCTTAGGCTCTGCTTCTAACTTGGGCCCAAATTATAAAATGGTCTTATCTATTGGCGATTTCGTTCCAATTCACATTCCAAGTAATATCCGGCATGCTAATTACATTGACGGTTGCCAAATTGAATTATCTCTTATAGTTTCCGAGATATGGACTATCGATAATTTACACCTTAGGCTCTGCTTCTAACTTGGGCCCAAATTGTAAAATGGTCTTACCTATTGGCGATTTCGTTCCAATTCACATTCCAAGTAATATTCGGCATGCTAATTACATTGCCGGTTGCCAAAATGCATTATCTCTTATAGTTTCCGAGATATGGACTATCGATAATTTACACCTTAGGCTCTGCTTCTAACTTGGGCCCAAATTGTAAAATGGTCTTATCTATTGGCGATTTCGTTCCAATTCACATTCCAAGTAATATTCGGCATGCTAATTACATTGCCGGTTGCCAAATTGCATTATCTCTTATAGTTTCCGAGATATGGACTCTCGATAATTTACATCTTAGGCTCTGCTTCTAACTTGGGCCCAAATTGTAAAATCGTCTTATCTATTGGCGATTTCGTTCCAATTCACATTCCAAGTAATATTCGGCATGCTAATTACATTGCCGGTTGCCAAATTGCATTATCTCTTATAGTTTCTGAGATATGGACTATCGATAATTTACACCTTAGGCTCTGCTTCTAACTTGGGCCCAAATTGTAAAATGGTCTTATCTATAGGCGATTTCGTTCCAATTCACATTCCAAGTAATATCCGGCATGCTAATTACTTTGCCGGTTGCCAAATTGAATTATCTCTTATAGTTTCCGAGATATGGACTATCGATAATTTACACCTTAGGCTCTGCTTCTAACTTGGGCCCAAATTGTAAAATGGTCTTATCTATTGGCGATTTCGTTCCAATTCACATTCCAAGTAATATTCGGCATGCTAATTACATTGCCGGTTGCCAAATTGCATTATCTCTTATAGTTTCCGAGATATGGACTATCGATAATTTACATCTTAGGCTCTGCTTCTAACTTGGGCCCAAATTGTAAAATGGTCTTATCTATTGGCGATTTCGTTCCAATTCACATTCCAAGTAATATTCTTCATGCTAATTACATTGCCGGTTGCCAAATTGCATTATCTCTTATAGTTTCCGAGATATGGACTATCGATAATTTACACCTTAGGCTCTGCTTCTAACTTGGGCCCAAATTGTAAAATGGTCTTATCTATTGGCGATTTCGTCACAATTCACATTCCAAGTGATATTCGGCATGCTAATTACATTGCCGGTTGCGAAATTGCATTATCTCTTATAGTTTCCGAGATATGGACTATCAATAATTTACACCTTAGGCTCTGCTTCTAACTTGGGCCCAAATTGTAAAATGGTCTTATCTATTGGCGATTTCGTTCCAATTCACATTCCAAGTAATATTCGGCATGCTAATTACATTGCCGGTTGCCAAATTGCATTATCTCTTATAGTTTCCGAGATATGGACTATCGATAATTTACACCTTAGGCTCTGCTTCTAACTTGGGCCCAAATTGTAAAATGGTCTTATCTATTGGCGATTTCGTTCCAATTCACATTCCAAGTAATATTCGGCATGCTAATTACATTGCCGGTTGCCAAATTGCATTATCTCTTATAGTTTCCGAGATATGGACTATCGATAATTTACACCTTAGGCTCTGCTTCTAACTTGGGCCCAAATTGTAAAATGGTCTTATCTATTGGCGATTTCGTTCCAATTCACATTCCAAGTAATATTCGGCATGCTAATTACATTGCCGGTTGCCAAATTGCATTATCTCTTATAGTTTCCGAGATATGGACTATCGATAATTTACACCTTAGGCTCTGCTTCTAACTTGGGCCCAAATTGTAAAATGGTCTTATCTATTGGCGATTTCGTCACAATTCACATTCCAAGTGATATTCGGCATGCTAATTACATTGCCGGTTGCGAAATTGCATTATCTCTTATAGTTTCCGAGATATGGACTATCAATAATTTACACCTTAGGCTCTGCTTCTAACTTGGGCCCAAATTGTAAAATGGTCTTATCTATTGGCGATTTCGTTCCAATTCACATTCCAAGAAATATTCGGCATGCTAATTACATTGCCGGTTGCCAAATTGCATTATCTCTTATAGTTTCCGAGATATGGACTATCGATAATTTACACCTTAGGCTCTGCTTCTAACTTGGGCCCAAATTGTAAAATGGTCTTATCTATTGGCGATTTCGTTCCAATTCACATTCCAAGTAATATTCGGCATGCTAATTACATTGCCGGTTGCCAAATTGCATTATCTCTTATAGTTTCCGAGATATGGACTATCGATAATTTACACCTTAGGCTCTGCTTCTAACTTGGGCCCAAATTGTAAAATGGTCTTATCTATTGGCGATTTCGTTCCAATTCTCATTCCAAGTAATATTCGGCATGCTAATTACATTGCCGGTTGCCAAATTGCATTATCTCTTATAGTTTCCGAGATATGGACTATCGATAATTTACACCTTAGGCTCTGCTTCTAACTTGGGCCCAAATTGTAAAATGGTCTTATCTATTGGCGATTTCGTTCCAATTCACACTCCAAGTAATATTCGGCATGCTAATTACATTGCCGGTTGCGAAATTGCATTATCTCTTATAGTTTCCGAGATATGCACTATCAATAATTTACACCTTAGGCTCTGCTTCTAACTTGGGCCCAAATTGTAAAATGGTCTTATCTATTGGCGATTTCGTTCCAATTCACATTCCAAGTAATATTCGGCATGCTAATTACATTGCCGGTTGCCAAATTGCATTATCTCTTATAGTTTCCGAGATATGGACTATCGATAATTTACACCTTAGGCTCTGCTTCTAACTTGGGCCCAAATTGTAAAATGGTCTTATCTATTGGCGATTTCGTTCCAATTCACATTCCAAGTAATATTCGGCATGCTAATTACATTGCCGGTTGCCAAATTGCATTATCTCTTATAGTTTCCGAGATATGGACTATCGATAATTTACACCTTAGGCTCTGCTTCTAACTTGGGCCCAAATTGTAAAATGGTCTTATCTATTGGCGATTTCGTCCCAATTCACATTCCAAGTGATATTCGGCATGCTAATTACATTGCCGGTTGCGAAATTGCATTATCTCTTATAGTTTCCGAGATATGGACTATCGATAATTTACACCTTAGGCTCTGCTTCTAACTTGGGCCCAAATTGTAAAATGGTCTTACCTATTGGCGATTTCGTTCCAATTCACATTCCAAGTAATATTCGGCATGCTAATTACATTGCCGGTTGCCAAATTGCATTATCTCTTATAGTTTCCGAGATATGGACTATCGATAATTTACACCTTAGGCTCTGCTTCTAACTTGGGCCCAAATTGTAAAATGGTCTTATCTATTGGCGATTTCGTTCCAATTCACATTCCAAGTAATATTCGGCATGCTAATTACATTGCCGGTTGCCAAATTGCATTATCTCTTATAGTTTCCGAGATATGGACTATCGATAATTTACACCTTAGGCTCTGCTTCTAACTTGGGCCCAAATTGTAAAATGGTCTTATCTATTGGCGATTTCGTTCCAATTCACATTCCAAGTAATATTCGGCATGCTAATTACATTGCCGGTTGCCAAATTGCATTATCTCTTATAGTTTCCGAGATATGGACTATCGATAATTTACACCTTAGGCTCTGCTTCTAACTTGGGCCCAAATTGTAAAATGGTCTTATCTATTGGCGATTTCGTCACAATTCACATTCCAAGTGATATTCGGCATGCTAATTACATTGCCGGTTGCGAAATTGCATTATCTCTTATAGTTTCCGAGATATGGACTATCGATAATTTACACCTTAGGCTCTGCTTCTAACTTGGGCCCAAATTGTAAAATGGTCTTATCTATTGGCGATTTCGTTCCAATTCACATTCCAAGTAATATTCGGCATGCTAATTACATTGCCGGTTGCCAAATTGCATTATCTCTTATAGTTTCCGAGATATGGACTATCGATAATTTACACCTTAGGCTCTGCTTCTAACTTGGGCCCAAATTGTAAAATGGTCTTATCTATTGGCGATTTCGTCCCAATTCACATTCCAAGTGATATTCGGCATGCTAATTACATTGCCGGTTGCGAAATTGCATTATCTCTTATAGTTTCCGAGATATGGACTATCGATAATTTACACCTTAGGCTCTGCTTCTAACTTGGGCCCAAATTGTAAAATGGTCTTACCTATTGGCGATTTCGTTCCAATTCACATTCCAAGTAATATTCGGCATGCTAATTACATTGCCGGTTGCCAAAATGCATTATCTCTTATAGTTTCCGAGATATGGACTATCGATAATTTACACCTTAGGCTCTGCTTCTAACTTGGGCCCAAATTGTAAAATGGTCTTATCTATTGGCGATTTCGTTCCAATTCACATTCCAAGTAATATTCGGCATGCTAATTACATTGCCGGTTGCCAAATTGCATTATCTCTTATAGTTTCCGAGATATGGACTCTCGATAATTTACATCTTAGGCTCTGCTTCTAACTTGGGCCCAAATTGTAAAATCGTCTTATCTATTGGCGATTTCGTTCCAATTCACATTCCAAGTAATATTCGGCATGCTAATTACATTGCCGGTTGCCAAATTGCATTATCTCTTATAGTTTCTGAGATATGGACTATCGATAATTTACACCTTAGGCTCTGCTTCTAACTTGGGCCCAAATTGTAAAATGGTCTTATCTATAGGCGATTTCGTTCCAATTCACATTCCAAGTAATATCCGGCATGCTAATTACTTTGCCGGTTGCCAAATTGAATTATCTCTTATAGTTTCCGAGATATGGACTATCGATAATTTACACCTTAGGCTCTGCTTCTAACTTGGGCCCAAATTGTAAAATGGTCTTATCTATTGGCGATTTCGTTCCAATTCACATTCCAAGTAATATTCGGCATGCTAATTACATTGCCGGTTGCCAAATTGCATTATCTCTTATAGTTTCCGAGATATGGACTATCGATAATTTACATCTTAGGCTCTGCTTCTAACTTGGGCCCAAATTGTAAAATGGTCTTATCTATTGGCGATTTCGTTCCAATTCACATTCCAAGTAATATTCTTCATGCTAATTACATTGCCGGTTGCCAAATTGCATTATCTCTTATAGTTTCCGAGATATGGACTATCGATAATTTACACCTTAGGCTCTGCTTCTAACTTGGGCCCAAATTGTAAAATGGTCTTATCTATTGGCGATTTCGTCACAATTCACATTCCAAGTGATATTCGGCATGCTAATTACATTGCCGGTTGCGAAATTGCATTATCTCTTATAGTTTCCGAGATATGGACTATCAATAATTTACACCTTAGGCTCTGCTTCTAACTTGGGCCCAAATTGTAAAATGGTCTTATCTATTGGCGATTTCGTTCCAATTCACATTCCAAGTAATATTCGGCATGCTAATTACATTGCCGGTTGCCAAATTGCATTATCTCTTATAGTTTCCGAGATATGGACTATCGATAATTTACACCTTAGGCTCTGCTTCTAACTTGGGCCCAAATTGTAAAATGGTCTTATCTATTGGCGATTTCGTTCCAATTCACATTCCAAGTAATATTCGGCATGCTAATTACATTGCCGGTTGCCAAATTGCATTATCTCTTATAGTTTCCGAGATATGGACTATCGATAATTTACACCTTAGGCTCTGCTTCTAACTTGGGCCCAAATTGTAAAATGGTCTTATCTATTGGCGATTTCGTTCCAATTCACATTCCAAGTAATATTCGGCATGCTAATTACATTGCCGGTTGCCAAATTGCATTATCTCTTATAGTTTCCGAGATATGGACTATCGATAATTTACACCTTAGGCTCTGCTTCTAACTTGGGCCCAAATTGTAAAATGGTCTTATCTATTGGCGATTTCGTCACAATTCACATTCCAAGTGATATTCGGCATGCTAATTACATTGCCGGTTGCGAAATTGCATTATCTCTTATAGTTTCCGAGATATGGACTATCAATAATTTACACCTTAGGCTCTGCTTCTAACTTGGGCCCAAATTGTAAAATGGTCTTATCTATTGGCGATTTCGTTCCAATTCACATTCCAAGAAATATTCGGCATGCTAATTACATTGCCGGTTGCCAAATTGCATTATCTCTTATAGTTTCCGAGATATGGACTATCGATAATTTACACCTTAGGCTCTGCTTCTAACTTGGGCCCAAATTGTAAAATGGTCTTATCTATTGGCGATTTCGTTCCAATTCACATTCCAAGTAATATTCGGCATGCTAATTACATTGCCGGTTGCCAAATTGCATTATCTCTTATAGTTTCCGAGATATGGACTATCGATAATTTACACCTTAGGCTCTGCTTCTAACTTGGGCCCAAATTGTAAAATGGTCTTATCTATTGGCGATTTCGTTCCAATTCTCATTCCAAGTAATATTCGGCATGCTAATTACATTGCCGGTTGCCAAATTGCATTATCTCTTATAGTTTCCGAGATATGGACTATCGATAATTTACACCTTAGGCTCTGCTTCTAACTTGGGCCCAAATTGTAAAATGGTCTTATCTATTGGCGATTTCGTTCCAATTCACACTCCAAGTAATATTCGGCATGCTAATTACATTGCCGGTTGCGAAATTGCATTATCTCTTATAGTTTCCGAGATATGCACTATCAATAATTTACACCTTAGGCTCTGCTTCTAACTTGGGCCCAAATTGTAAAATGGTCTTATCTATTGGCGATTTCGTTCCAATTCACATTCCAAGTAATATTCGGCATGCTAATTACATTGCCGGTTGCCAAATTGCATTATCTCTTATAGTTTCCGAGATATGGACTATCGATAATTTACACCTTAGGCTCTGCTTCTAACTTGGGCCCAAATTGTAAAATGGTCTTATCTATTGGCGATTTCGTTCCAATTCACATTCCAAGTAATATTCGGCATGCTAATTACATTGCCGGTTGCCAAATTGCATTATCTCTTATAGTTTCCGAGATATGGACTATCGATAATTTACACCTTAGGCTCTGCTTCTAACTTGGGCCCAAATTGTAAAATGGTCTTATCTATTGGCGATTTCGTCCCAATTCACATTCCAAGTGATATTCGGCATGCTAATTACATTGCCGGTTGCGAAATTGCATTATCTCTTATAGTTTCCGAGATATGGACTATCAATAATTTACACCTTAGGCTCTGCTTCTAACTTGGGCCCAAATTGTAAAATGGTCTTATCTATTGGCGATTTCGTTCCAATTCACATTCCAAGTAATATTCGGCATGCTAATTACATTGCCGGTTGCCAAATTGCATTATCTCTTATAGTTTCCGAGATATGGACTATCGATAATTTACACCTTAGGCTCTGCATCTAACTTGGGCCCAAATTGTAAAATGGTCTTATCTATTGGCGATTTCGTTCCAATTAACATTCCAAGTAATATTCGGCATGCTAATTACATTGCCGGTTGCCAAATTGCATTATCTCTTATAGTTTCCGAGATATGGACTATCGATAATTTACACCTTAGGCTCTGCTTCTAACTTGGGCCCAAATTGTAAAATGGTCTTATCTATTGGCGATTTCGTTCCAATTCACATTCCAAGTAATATTCGGCATGCTAATTACATTGCCGGTTGCCAAATTGCATTATCTCTTATAGTTTCCGAGATACGGACTATCGATAATTTACACCTTAGGCTCTGCTTCTAACTTGGGCCCAAATTGTAAAATGGTCTTATCTATTGGCGATTTCGTCCCAATTCACATTCCAAGTGATATTCGGCATGCTAATTACATTGCCGGTTGCGAAATTGCATTATCTCTTATAGTTTCCGAGATATGGACTATCAATAATTTACACCTTAGGCTCTGCTTCTAACTTGGGCCCAAATTGTAAAATGGTCTTATCTATTGGCGATTTCGTTCCAATTCACATTCCAAGTAATATTCGGCATGCTAATTACATTGCCGGTTGCCAAATTGCATTATCTCTTATAGTTTCCGAGATATGGACTATCGATAATTTACACCTTAGGCTCTGCTTCTAACTTGGGCCCAAATTGTAAAATGGTCTTATCTATTGGCGATTTCGTTCCAATTCACATTCCAAGTAATATTCGGCATGCTAATTACATTGCCGGTTGCCAAATTGCATTATCTCTTATAGTTTCCGAGATATGGACTATCGATAATTTACACCTTAGGCTCTGCTTCTAACTTGGGCCCAAATTGTAAAATGGTCTTATCTATTGGCGATTTCGTTCCAATTCACATTCCAAGTAATATTCGGCATGCTAATTACATTGCCGGTTGCCAAATTGCATTATCTCTTATAGTTTCCGAGATATGGACTATCGATAATTTACACCTTAGGCTCTGCTTCTAACTTGGGCCCAAATTGTAAAATGGTCTTATCTATTGGCGATTTCGTTCCAATTCACATTCCAAGTAATATTCGGCATGCTAATTACATTGCCGGTTGCCAAATTGCATTATCTCTTATAGTTTCCGAGATATGGACTATCGATAATTTACACCTTAGGCTCTGCTTCTAACTTGGGCCCAAATTGTAAAATGGTCTTCTCTATTGGCGATTTCGTTCCAATTCACATTCCAAGTAATATTCGGCATGCTAATTACATTGCCGGTTGCCAAATTGCATTATCTCTTATAGTTTCCGAGATATGGACTATCAATAATTTACACCTTAGGCTCTGCTTCTAACTTGGGCCCAAATTGTAAAATGGTCTTATCTATTGGCGATTTCGTTCCAATTCACATTCCAAGTAATATTCGGCATGCTAATTACATTGCCGGTTGCCAAATTGCATTATCTCTTATAGTTTCCGAGATATGGACTATCGATAATTTACACCTTAGGCTCTGCTTCTAACTTGGGCCCAAATTGTAAAATGGTCTTATCTATTGGCGATTTCGTTCCAATTCACATTCCAAGTAATATTCGGCATGCTAATTATATTGCCGGTTGCCAAATTGCATTATCTCTTATAGTTTCCGAGATATGGACTATCGATAATTTACACCTTAGGCTCTGCTTCTAACTTGGGCCCAAATTGTAAAATGGTCTTATCTATTGGCGATTTAGTTGCAATTCACATTCCAAGTAATATTCGGCATGCTAATTACATTGCCGGTTGCCAAATTGCATTATCTCTTATAGTTTCCGAGATATGGACTATCGATAATTTACACCTTAGGCTCTGCTTCTAACTTGGGCCCAAATTGTAAAATGGTCTTATCTATTGGCGATTTCGTTCCAATTCACATTCCAAGTAATATTCGGCATGCTAATTACATTGCCGGTTGCCAAATTGCATTATCTCTTATAGTTTCCGAGATATGGACTATCGATAATTTACATCTTAGGCTCTGCTTCTAACTTGGGCCCAAATTGTAAAATCGTCTTATCTATTGGCGATTTCGTTCCAATTCACATTCCAAGTAATATTCGGCATGCTAATTACATTGCCGGTTGCCAAATTGCATTATCTCTTATAGTTTCCGAGATATGGACTATCGATAATTTACACCTTAGGCTCTGCTTCTAACTTGGGCCCAAATTGTAAAATGGTCTTATCTATTGGCGATTTCGTTCCAATTCACATTCCAAGTAATATCCGGCATGCTAATTACATTGCCGGTTGCCAAATTGAATTATCTCTTATAGTTTCCGAGATATGGACTATCGATAATTTACACCTTAATCTCTGCTTCTAACTTGGGCCCAAATTGTAAAATGGTCTTATCTATTGGCGATTTCGTTCCAATTCACATACCAAGTAATATTCGGCATGCTAATTACATTGCCGGTTGCCAAATTGCATTATCTCTTATAGTTTCCGAGATATGGTCTATCGATAATTTACATCTTAGGCTCTGCTTCTAACTTGGGCCCAAATTGTAAAATGGTCTTTTCTATTGGCGATTTCGTTCCAATTCACATTCCAAGTAATATTCGGCATGCTAATTACATTGCCGGTTGCCAAATTGCATTATCTCTTATAGTTTCCGAGATATGGACTATCGATAATTTACACCTTAGGCTCTGCTTCTAACTTGGGCCCAAATTGTAAAATGGTCTTATCTATTGGCGATTTCGTCCCAATTCACATTCCAAGTGATATTCGGCATGCTAATTACATTGCCGGTTGCGAAATTGCATTATCTCTTATAGTTTCCGAGATATGGACTATCAATAATTTACACCTTAGGCTCTGCTTCTAACTTGGGCCCAAATTGTAAAATGGTCTTATCTATTGGCGATTTCGTTCCAATTCACATTCCAAGTAATATTCGGCATGCTAATTACATTGCCGGTTGCCAAATTGCATTATCTCTTATAGTTTCCGAGATATGGACTATCGATAATTTACACCTTAGGCTCTGCTTCTAACTTGGGCCCAAATTGTAAAATGGTCTTATCTATTGGCGATTTCGTTCCAATTAACATTCCAAGTAATATTCGGCATGCTAATTACATTGCCGGTTGCCAAATTGCATTATCTCTTATAGTTTCCGAGATATGGACTATCGATAATTTACACCTTAGGCTCTGCTTCTAACTTGGGCCCAAATTGTTAAATGGTCTTCTCTATTGGCGATTTCGTTCCAATTCACATTCCAAGTAATATTCGGCATGCTAATTACATTGCCGGTTGCCAAATTGCATTGCCTCTTATAGTTTCCGAGATATGGACTATCGATAATTTACACCTTAGGCTCTGCTTCTAACTTGGGCCCAAATTGTAAAATGGTCTTATCTATTGGCGATTTCGTTCCAATTCACATTCCAAGTAATATTCGGCATGCTAATTACTTTGCCGGTTGCCAAATTGCATTAACTCTTATAGTTTCCGAGATATGGACTATCGATAATTTACACCTTAGGCTTTGCTTCTAACTTGGGCCCAAATTGTAAAATGGTCTTCTCTATTGGCGATTTCGTTCCAATTCACATTCCAAGTAATATTCGGCATGCTAATTACATCGCCGGTTGCCAAATTGCATTATCTCTTATAGTTTCCGAGATATGGACTATCAATAATTTACACCTTAGGCTCTGCTTCTAACTTGGGTCCAAATTGTAAAATGGTCTTATCTATTGATGATTTCGTTCCAATTCACATTCCAAGTAATATTCGGCATGCTAATTACATTGCCTGTTGCCAAATTGAATTATCTCTTATAGTTTCCGAGATATGGACTATCGATAATTTACACCTTAGGCTCTGCTTCTAACTTGGGCCCAAATTGTAAAATGGTCTTACCTATTGGCGATTTCGTTCCAATTCACATTCCAAGTAATATTCGGCATGCTAATTACATTGCCGGTTGCCAAATTGCATTATCTCTTATAGTTTCCGAGATATGGACTATCGATAATTTACACCTTAGGCTCTGCTTCTAACTTGGGCCCAAATTATAAAATGGTCTTATCTATTGGCGATTTCGTTCCAATTCACATTCCAAGTAATATCCGGCATGCTAATTACATTGACGGTTGCCAAATTGAATTATCTCTTATAGTTTCCGAGATATGGACTATCGATAATTTACACCTTAGGCTCTGCTTCTAACTTGGGCCCAAATTGTAAAATGGTCTTACCTATTGGCGATTTCGTTCCAATTCACATTCCAAGTAATATTCGGCATGCTAATTACATTGCCGGTTGCCAAAATGCATTATCTCTTATAGTTTCCGAGATATGGACTATCGATAATTTACACCTTAGGCTCTGCTTCTAACTTGGGCCCAAATTGTAAAATGGTCTTATCTATTGGCGATTTCGTTCCAATTCACATTCCAAGTAATATTCGGCATGCTAATTACATTGCCGGTTGCCAAATTGCATTATCTCTTATAGTTTCCGAGATATGGACTCTCGATAATTTACATCTTAGGCTCTGCTTCTAACTTGGGCCCAAATTGTAAAATCGTCTTATCTATTGGCGATTTCGTTCCAATTCACATTCCAAGTAATATTCGGCATGCTAATTACATTGCCGGTTGCCAAATTGCATTATCTCTTATAGTTTCTGAGATATGGACTATCGATAATTTACACCTTAGGCTCTGCTTCTAACTTGGGCCCAAATTGTAAAATGGTCTTATCTATAGGCGATTTCGTTCCAATTCACATTCCAAGTAATATCCGGCATGCTAATTACTTTGCCGGTTGCCAAATTGAATTATCTCTTATAGTTTCCGAGATATGGACTATCGATAATTTACACCTTAGGCTCTGCTTCTAACTTGGGCCCAAATTGTAAAATGGTCTTATCTATTGGCGATTTCGTTCCAATTCACATTCCAAGTAATATTCGGCATGCTAATTACATTGCCGGTTGCCAAATTGCATTATCTCTTATAGTTTCCGAGATATGGACTATCGATAATTTACATCTTAGGCTCTGCTTCTAACTTGGGCCCAAATTGTAAAATGGTCTTATCTATTGGCGATTTCGTTCCAATTCACATTCCAAGTAATATTCTTCATGCTAATTACATTGCCGGTTGCCAAATTGCATTATCTCTTATAGTTTCCGAGATATGGACTATCGATAATTTACACCTTAGGCTCTGCTTCTAACTTGGGCCCAAATTGTAAAATGGTCTTATCTATTGGCGATTTCGTCACAATTCACATTCCAAGTGATATTCGGCATGCTAATTACATTGCCGGTTGCGAAATTGCATTATCTCTTATAGTTTCCGAGATATGGACTATCAATAATTTACACCTTAGGCTCTGCTTCTAACTTGGGCCCAAATTGTAAAATGGTCTTATCTATTGGCGATTTCGTTCCAATTCACATTCCAAGTAATATTCGGCATGCTAATTACATTGCCGGTTGCCAAATTGCATTATCTCTTATAGTTTCCGAGATATGGACTATCGATAATTTACACCTTAGGCTCTGCTTCTAACTTGGGCCCAAATTGTAAAATGGTCTTATCTATTGGCGATTTCGTTCCAATTCACATTCCAAGTAATATTCGGCATGCTAATTACATTGCCGGTTGCCAGATTGCATTATCTCTTATAGTTTCCGAGATATGGACTATCGATAATTTACACCTTAGGCTCTGCTTCTAACTTGGGCCCAAATTGTAAAATGGTCTTATCTATTGGCGATTTCGTTCCAATTCACATTCCAAGTAATATTCGGCATGCTAATTACATTGCCGGTTGCCAAATTGCATTATCTCTTATAGTTTCCGAGATATGGACTATCGATAATTTACACCTTAGGCTCTGCTTCTAACTTGGGCCCAAATTGTAAAATGGTCTTATCTATTGGCGATTTCGTCACAATTCACATTCCAAGTGATATTCGGCATGCTAATTACATTGCCGGTTGCGAAATTGCATTATCTCTTATAGTTTCCGAGATATGGACTATCAATAATTTACACCTTAGGCTCTGCTTCTAACTTGGGCCCAAATTGTAAAATGGTCTTATCTATTGGCGATTTCGTTCCAATTCACATTCCAAGAAATATTCGGCATGCTAATTACATTGCCGGTTGCCAAATTGCATTATCTCTTATAGTTTCCGAGATATGGACTATCGATAATTTACACCTTAGGCTCTGCTTCTAACTTGGGCCCAAATTGTAAAATGGTCTTATCTATTGGCGATTTCGTTCCAATTCACATTCCAAGTAATATTCGGCATGCTAATTACATTGCCGGTTGCCAAATTGCATTATCTCTTATAGTTTCCGAGATATGGACTATCGATAATTTACACCTTAGGCTCTGCTTCTAACTTGGGCCCAAATTGTAAAATGGTCTTATCTATTGGCGATTTCGTTCCAATTCTCATTCCAAGTAATATTCGGCATGCTAATTACATTGCCGGTTGCCAAATTGCATTATCTCTTATAGTTTCCGAGATATGGACTATCGATAATTTACACCTTAGGCTCTGCTTCTAACTTGGGCCCAAATTGTAAAATGGTCTTATCTATTGGCGATTTCGTTCCAATTCACACTCCAAGTAATATTCGGCATGCTAATTACATTGCCGGTTGCGAAATTGCATTATCTCTTATAGTTTCCGAGATATGCACTATCAATAATTTACACCTTAGGCTCTGCTTCTAACTTGGGCCCAAATTGTAAAATGGTCTTATCTATTGGCGATTTCGTTCCAATTCACATTCCAAGTAATATTCGGCATGCTAATTACATTGCCGGTTGCCAAATTGCATTATCTCTTATAGTTTCCGAGATATGGACTATCGATAATTTACACCTTAGGCTCTGCTTCTAACTTGGGCCCAAATTGTAAAATGGTCTTATCTATTGGCGATTTCGTTCCAATTCACATTCCAAGTAATATTCGGCATGCTAATTACATTGCCGGTTGCCAAATTGCATTATCTCTTATAGTTTCCGAGATATGGACTATCGATAATTTACACCTTAGGCTCTGCTTCTAACTTGGGCCCAAATTGTAAAATGGTCTTATCTATTGGCGATTTCGTTCCAATTCACATTCCAAGTAATATTCGGCATGCTAATTACATTGCCGGTTGCCAAATTGCATTACCTCTTATAGTTTCCGAGATATGGACTATCGATAATTTACACCTTAGGCTCTGCTTCTAACTTGGGCCCAAATTGTAAAATGGTCTTATCTATTGGCGATTTCGTTCCAATTCACATTCCAAGTAATATTCGGCATGCTAATTACATTGCCGGTTGCCAAATTGCATTATCTCTTATAGTTTCCGAGATATGGACTATCGATAATTTACACCTTAGGCTCTGCTTCTAACTTGGGCCCAAATTGTAAAATGGTCTTCTCTATTGGCGATTTCGTTCCAATTCACATTCCAAGTAATATTCGGCATGCTAATTACATTGCCGGTTGCCAAATTGCATTATCTCTTATAGTTTCCGAGATATGGACTATCAATAATTTACACCTTAGGCTCTGCTTCTAATTTGGGCCCAAATTGTAAAATGGTCTTATCTATTGGCGATTTCGTTCCAATTCACATTCCAAGTAATATTCGGCATGCTAATTATATTGCCGGTTGCCAAATTGCATTATCTCTTATAGTTTCCGAGATATGGACTATCGATAATTTACACCTTAGGCTCTGCTTCTAACTTGGGCCCAAATTGTAAAATGGTCTTATCTATTGGCGATTTCGTTCCAATTCACATTCCAAGTAATATTCGGCATGCTAATTACATTGCCGGTTGCCAAATTGCATTATCTCTTATAGTTTCCGAGATATGGACTATCGATAATTTACACCTTAGGCTCTGCTTCTAACTTGGGCCCAAATTGTAAAATGGTCTTATCTATTGGAGATTTAGTTGCAATTCACATTCCAAGTAATATTCGGCATGCTAATTACATTGCCGGTTGCCAAATTGCATTATCTCTTATAGTTTCCGAGATATGGACTATCGATAATTTACACCTTAGTCTCTGCTTCTAACTTGGGCCCAAATTGTAAAATGGTCTTATCTATTGGCGATTTCGTTCCAATTCACATTCCAAGTAATATTCGGCATGCTAATTACATTGCCGGTTGCCAAATTGCATTATCTCTTATAGTTTCCGAGATATGGACTATCGATAATTTACACCTTAGGCTCTGCTTCTAACTTGGGCCCAAATTGTAAAATGGTCTTATCTATTGGCGATTTCGTTCCAATTCACATTCCAAGTAATATTCGGCATGTTAATTACATTGCCGGTTGCGAAATTGCATTATCTCTTATAGTTTCCGAGATATGGACTATCGATAATTTACACCTTAGGCTCTGCTTCTAACTTGGGCCCAAATTGTAAAATGGTCTTATCTATTGGCGATTTCGTTCCAATTCACACTCCAAGTAATATTCGGCATGCTAATTACATTGCCGGTTGCGAAATTGCATTATCTCTTATAGTTTCCGAGATATGGACTATCGATAATTTACACCTTAGGCTCTGCTTCTAACTTGGGCCCAAATTGTAAAATGGTCTTATCTATTGGCGATTTCGTTCCAATTCACATTCCAAGTAATATTCGGCATGCTAATTACATTGCCGGTTGCCAAATTGCATTATCTCTTATAGTTTCCGAGATATGGACTATCGATAATTTACACCTTAGGCTCTGCTTCTAACTTGGGCCCAAATTGTAAAATGGTCTTACCTATTGGCGATTCCGTTCCTATTCACATTCCAAGTAATATTCGGCATGCTAATTACATTGCCGGTTGCCAAATTGCATTATCTCTTATAGTTTCCGAGATATGGACTATCGATAATTTACACCTTAGGCTCTGCTTCTAACTTGGGCCCAAATTGTAAAATGGTCTTATCTATTGGCGATTTCGTTCCAATTCACATTCCAAGTAATATTCGGAATGCTAATTACATTGCCGGTTGCCAAATTGCATTATCTCTTATAGTTTCCGAGATATGGACTATCGATAATTTACACCTTAGGCTCTGCTTCTAACTTGGGCCCAAATTGTAAAATGGTCTTATCTATTGGCGATTTCGTCCCAATTCACATTCCAAGTGATATTCGGCATGCTAATTACATTGCCGGTTGCGAAATTGCATTATCTCTTATAGTTTCCGAGATATGGACTATCGATAATTTGCACCTTAGGCTCTGCTTCTAACTTGCTCCCAAATTGTAAAATGGTCTTATCTATTGGCGATTTCGTTCCAATTCACATTCCAAGTAATATTCGGCATGCTAATTACATTGCCGGTTGCCAAATTGCATTATCTCTTATAGTTTCCGAGATATGGACTATCGATAATTTACACCTTATTCTCTGCTTCTAACTTGGGCCCAAATTGTAAAATGGTCTTATCTATTGGCGATTTCGTTCCAATTCACATTCCAAGTAATATTCGGCATGCTAATTACATTGCCGGTTGCCAAATTGCATTATCTCTTATAGTTTCCGAGATATGGACTATCGATAATTTACACCTTAGGCTCTGCTTCTAACTTGGGCCCAAATTGTAAAATGGTCTTATCTATTGGCGATTTCGTTCCAATTCACATTCCAAGTAATATTCGGCATGCTAATTACATTGCCGGTTGCCAAATTGCATTATCTCTTATAGTTTCCGAGATATGGACTATCGATAATTTACACCTTAGGCTCTGCTTCTAACTTGGGCCCAAATTGTAAAATGGTCTTATCTATTGGCGATTTCGTTCCAATTCTCATTCCAAGTAATATTCGGCATGCTAATTACATTGCCGGTTGCCAAATTGCATTATCTCTTATAGTTTCCGAGATATGGACTATCGATAATTTACACCTTAGGCTCTGCTTCTAACTTGGGCCCTAATTGTAAAATGGTCTTATCTATTGGCGATTTCGTTCCAATTCACACTCCAAGTAATATTCGGCATGCTAATTACATTGCCGGTTGCGAAATTGCATTATCTCTTATAGTTTCCGAGATATGCACTATCAATAATTTACATCTTAGGCTCT
The DNA here is from genome assembly GCF_030347505.1 of Rhynchophorus ferrugineus. Classification (NCBI taxonomy): domain Eukaryota; kingdom Metazoa; phylum Arthropoda; class Insecta; order Coleoptera; family Curculionidae; genus Rhynchophorus; species Rhynchophorus ferrugineus. Next base: position 27,975 of record NW_027472718.1, on the reverse strand, counting down.
GCTTCTAACTTGGGCCCAAATTGTAAAATGGTCTTATCTATTGGCGATTTCGTTCCAATTCACATTCCAAGTAATATTCGGCATGCTAATTACATTGCCGGTTGCCAAATTGCATTATCTCTTATAGTTTCCGAGATATGGACTATCGATAATTTACACCTTAGGCTCTGCTTCTAACTTGGGCCCAAATTGTAAAATGGTCTTATCTATTGGCGATTTCGTTCCAATTCACATTCCAAGTAATATTCGGCATGCTAATTACATTGCCGGTTGCCAAATTGCATTATCTCTTATAGTTTCCGAGATATGGACTATCGATAATTTACACCTTAGGCTCCGCTTCTAACTTGGGCCCAAATTGTAAAATGGTCTTATCTATTGGCGATTTCGTTCCAATTCACATTCCAAGTAATATTCGGCATGCTAATTACATTGCCGGTTGCCAAATTGCATTACCTCTTATAGTTTCCGAGATATGGACTATCGATAATTTACACCTTAGGCTCTGCTTCTAACTTGGGCCCAAATTGTAAAATGGTCTTATCTATTGGCGATTTCGTTCCAATTCACATTCCAAGTAATATTCGGCATGCTAATTACATTGCCGGTTGCCAAATTGCATTATCTCTTATAGTTTCCGAGATATGGACTATCGATAATTTACACCTTAGGCTCTGCTTCTAACTTGGGCCCAAATTGTAAAATGGTCTTCTCTATTGGCGATTTCGTTCCAATTCACATTCCAAGTAATATTCGGCATGCTAATTACATTGCCGGTTGCCAAATTGCATTATCTCTTATAGTTTCCGAGATATGGACTATCAATAATTTACACCTTAGGCTCTGCTTCTAATTTGGGCCCAAATTGTAAAATGGTCTTATCTATTGGCGATTTCGTTCCAATTCACATTCCAGGTAATATTCGGCATGCTAATTACATTGCCGGTTGCCAAATTGCATTATCTCTTATAGTTTCCGAGATATGGACTATCGATAATTTACACCTTAGGCTCTCCTTCTAACTTGGGCCCAAATTGTAAAATGGTCTTATCTATTGGCGATTTCGTTCCAATTCACATTCCAAGTAATATTCGGCATGCTAATTACATTGCCGGTTGCCAAATTGCATTATCTCTTATAGTTTCCGAGATATGGACTATCGATAATTTACACCTTAGGCTCTGCTTCTAACTTGGGCCCAAATTGTAAAATGGTCTTATCTATTGGCGATTTAGTTGCAATTCACATTCCAAGTAATATTCGGCATGCTAATTACATTGCCGGTTGCCAAATTGCATTATCTCTTATAGTTTCCGAGATATGGACTATCGATAATTTACACCTTAGTCTCTGCTTCTAACTTGGGCCCAAATTGTAAAATGGTCTTATCTATTGGCGATTTCGTTCCAATTCACATTCCAAGTAATATTCGGCATGCTAATTACATTGCCGGTTGCCAAATTGCATTATCTCTTATAGTTTCCGAGATATGGACTATCGATAATTTACACCTTAGGCTCTGCTTCTAACTTGGGCCCAAATTGTAAAATGGTCTTCTCTATTGGCGATTTCGTTCCAATTCACATTCCAAGTAATATTCGGCATGCTAATTACATTGCCGGTTGCCAAATTGCATTATCTCTTATAGTTTCCGAGATATGGACTATCGATAATTTACACCTTAGGCTCTGCTTCTAACTTGGGCCCAAATTGTAAAATGGTCTTACCTATTGGCGATTCCGTTCCAATTCACATTCGAAGTAATATTCGGCATGCTAATTACATTGCCGGTTGCCAAATTGCATTATCTCTTATAGTTTCCGAGATATGGACTATCGATAATTTACACCTTAGGCTCTGCTTCTAACTTGGGCCCAAATTGTAAAATGGTCTTATCTATTGGCGATTTCGTTCCAATTCACATTCCAAGTAATATTCGGCATGCTAATTACATTGCCGGTTGCCAAATTGCATTATCTCTTATAGTTTCCGAGATATGGACTATCGATAATTTACACCTTAGGCTCTGCTTCTAACTTGGGCCCAAATTGTAAAATGGTCTTATCTATTGGCGATTTCGTTCCAATTCACATTCCAAGTAATATTCGGCATGCTAATTACATTGCCGGTTGCCAAATTGCATTATCTCTTATAGTTTCCGAGATATGGACTATCGATAATTTACACCTTAGGCTCTGCTTCTAACTTGGGCCCAAATTGTAAAATGGTCTTATCTATTGGCGATTTCGTCACAATTCACATTCCAAGTGATATTCGGCATGCTAATTACATTGCCGGTTGCGAAATTGCATTATCTCTTATAGTTTCCGAGATATGGACTATCAATAATTTACACCTTAGGCTCTGCTTCTAACTTGGGCCCAAATTGTAAAATGGTCTTATCTATTGGCGATTTCGTTCCAATTCACATTCCAAGTAATATTCGGCATGCTAATTACATTGCCGGTTGCCAAATTGCATTATCTCTTATAGTTTCCGAGATATGGACTATCGATAATTTACACCTTAGGCTCTGCTTCTAACTTGGGCCCAAATTGTAAAATGGTCTTATCTATTGGCGATTTCGTTCCAATTCACATTCCAAGTAATATTCGGCATGCTAATTACATTGCCGGTTGCCAAATTGCATTATCTCTTATAGTTTCCGAGATATGGACTATCGATAATTTACACCTTAGGCTCTGCTTCTAACTTGGGCCCAAATTGTAAAATGGTCTTATCTATGGCGATTTCGTTCCAATTCACATTCCAAGTAATATTCGGCATGCTAATTACATTGCCGGTTGCCAAATTGCATTATCTCTTATAGTTTCCGAGATATGGACTATCGATAATTTACACCTTAGGCTCTGCTTCTAACTTGGGCCCAAATTGTAAAATGGTCTTATCTATTGGCGATTTCGTTCCAATTCACATTCCAAGTAATATTCGGCATGCTAATTACATTGCCGGTTGCCAAATTGCATTATCTCTTATAGTTTCCGAGATATGGACTATCGATAATTTACACCTTAGGCTCTGCTTCTAACTTGGGCCCAAATTGTAAAATGGTCTTATCTATTGGCGATTTCGTTCCAATTCACATTCCAAGTAATATTCGGCATGCTAATTACATTGCCGGTTGCCAAATTGCATTATCTCTTATAGTTTCCGAGATATGGACTATCGATAATTTACACCTTAGGCTCTGCTTCTAACTTGGGCCCAAATTGTAAAATGGTCTTATCTATTGGCGATTTCGTTCCAATTCACATTCCAAGTAATATTCGGCATGCTAATTACATTGCCGGTTGCCAAATTGCATTACCTCTTATAGTTTCCGAGATATGGACTATCGATAATTTACACCTTAGGCTCTGCTTCTAACTTGGGCCCAAATTGTAAAATGGTCTTATCTATTGGCGATTTCGTTCCAATTCACATTCCAAGTAATATTCGGCATGCTAATTACATTGCCGGTTGCCAAATTGCATTATCTCTTATAGTTTCCGAGATATGGACTATCGATAATTTACACCTTAGGCTCTGCTTCTAACTTGGGCCCAAATTGTAAAATGGTCTTCTCTATTGGCGATTTCGTTCCAATTCACATTCCAAGTAATATTCGGCATGCTAATTACATTGCCGGTTGCCAAATTGCATTATCTCTTATAGTTTCCGAGATATGGACTATCAATAATTTACACCTTAGGCTCTGCTTCTAATTTGGGCCCAAATTGTAAAATGGTCTTATCTATTGGCGATTTCGTTCCAATTCACATTCCAAGTAATATTCGGCATGCTAATTATATTGCCGGTTGCCAAATTGCATTATCTCTTATAGTTTCCGAGATATGGACTATCGATAATTTACACCTTAGGCTCTGCTTCTAACTTGGGCCCAAATTGTAAAATGGTCTTATCTATTGGCGATTTCGTTAAAATTCACATTCCAAGTAATATTCGGCATGCTAATTACATTGCCGGTTGCCAAATTGCATTATCTCTTATAGTTTCCGAGATATGGACTATCGATAATTTACACCTTAGGCTCTGCTTCTAACTTGGGCCCAAATTGTAAAATGGTCTTACCTATTGGCGATTCCGTTCCTATTCACATTCCAAGTAATATTCGGCATGCTAATTACATTGCCGGTTGCCAAATTGCATTATCTCTTATAGTTTCCGAGATATGGACTATCGATAATTTACACCTTAGGCTCTGCTTCTAACTTGGGCCCAAATTGTAAAATGGTCTTATCTATTGGCGATTTCGTTCCAATTCACATTCCAAGTAATATTCGGCATGCTAATTACATTGCCGGTTGCCAAATTGCATTATCTCTTATAGTTTCCGAGATATGGACTATCGATAATTTACACCTTAGGCTCTGCTTCTAACTTGGGCCCAAATTGTAAAATGGTCTTATCTATTGGCGATTTCGTCCCAATTCACATTCCAAGTGATATTCGGCATGCTAATTACATTGCCGGTTGCGAAATTGCATTATCTCTTATAGTTTCCGAGATATGGACTATCGATAATTTGCACCTTAGGCTCTGCTTCTAACTTGCTCCCAAATTGTAAAATGGTCTTATCTATTGGCGATTTCGTTCCAATTCACATTCCAAGTAATATTCGGCATGCTAATTACATTGCCGGTTGCCAAATTGCATTATCTCTTTTAGTTTCCGAGATATGGACTATCGATAATTTACACCTTATTCTCTGCTTCTAACTTGGGCCCAAATTGTAAAATGGTCTTATCTATTGGCGATTTCGTTCCAATTCACATTCCAAGTAATATTCGGCATGCTAATTACATTGCCGGTTGCCAAATTGCATTATCTCTTATAGTTTCCGAGATATGGACTATCGATAATTTACACCTTAGGCTCTGCTTCTAACTTGGGCCCAAATTGTAAAATGGTCTTAACTATTGGCGATTTCGTTCCAATTCACATTCCAAGTAATATTCGGCATGCTAATTACATTGCCGTTTGCCAAATTGCATTATCTCTTATAGTTTCCGAGATATGGACTATCGATAATTTACACCTTAGGCTCTGCTTCTAACTTGGGCCCAAATTGTAAAATGGTCTTATCTATTGGCGATTTCGTTCCAATTCTCATTCCAAGTAATATTCGGCATGCTAATTACATTGCCGGTTGCCAAATTGCATTATCTCTTATAGTTTCCGAGATATGGACTATCGATAATTTACACCTTAGGCTCTGCTTCTAACTTGGGCCCAAATTGTAAAATGGTCTTATCTATTGGCGATTTCGTTCCAATTCACATTCCAATTAATATTCGGCATGCTAATTACATTGCCGGTTGCCAAATTGCATTATCTCTTATAGTTTCCGAGATATGGACTATCGATAATTTACGCCTTAGGCTCTGCTTCTAACTTGGGCCCAAATTGTAAAATGGTCTTATCTATTGGCGATTTCGTTCCAATTCACATTCCAAGTAATATTCGGCATGCTAATTACATTGCCGGTTGCCAAATTGCATTACCTCTTATAGTTTCCGAGATATGGACTATCGATAATTTACACCTTAGGCTCTGCTTCTAACTTGGGCCCAAATTGTAAAATGGTCTTATCTATTGGCGATTTCGTTCCAATTCACATTCCAAGTAATATTCGGCATGCTAATTACATTGCCGGTTGCCAAATTGCATTATCTCTTATAGTTTCCGAGATATGGACTATCGATAATTTACACCTTAGGCTCTGCTTCTAACTTGGGCCCAAATTGTAAAATGGTCTTCTCTATTGGCGATTTCGTTCCAATTCACATTCCAAGTAATATTCGGCATGCTAATTACATTGCCGGTTGCCAAATTGCATTATCTCTTATAGTTTCCGAGATATGGACTATCGATAATTTACACCTTAGGCTCTGCTTCTAACTTGGGCCCAAATTGTAAAATGGTCTTATCTATTGGCGATTTCGTTCCAATTCACATTCCAAGTAATATTCGGCATGCTAATTACATTGCCGGTTGCCAAATTGCATTATCTCTTATAGTTTCCGAGATATGGACTATCAATAATTTACACCTTAGGCTCTGCTTCTAATTTGGGCCCAAATTGTAAAATGGTCTTATCTATTGGCGATTTCGTTCCAATTCACATTCCAGGTAATATTCGGCATGCTAATTACATTGCCGGTTGCCAAATTGCATTATCTCTTATAGTTTCCGAGATATGGACTATCGATAATTTACACCTTAGGCTCTGCTTCTAACTTGGGCCCAAATTGTAAAATGGTCTTATCTATTGGCGATTTCGTTCCAATTCACATTCCAAGTAATATTCGGCATGCTAATTACATTGCCGGTTGCCAAATTGCATTATCTCTTATAGTTTCCGAGATATGGACTATCGATAATTTACACCTTAGGCTCTGCTTCTAACTTGGGCCCAAATTGTAAAATGGTCTTATCTATTGGCGATTTAGTTGCAATTCACATTCCAAGTAATATTCGGCATGCTAATTACATTGCCGGTTGCCAAATTGCATTATCTCTTATAGTTTCCGAGATATGGACTATCGAAAATTTACACCTTAGGCTCTGCTTCTAACTTGGGCCCAAATTGTAAAATGGTCTTCTCTATTGGCGATTTCGTTCCAATTCACATTCCAAGTAATATTCGGCATGCTAATTACATTGCCGGTTGCCAAATTGCATTATCTCTTATAGTTTCCGAGATATGGACTATCGATAATTTACACCTTAGGCTCTGCTTCTAACTTGGGCCCAAATTGTAAAATGGTCTTATCTATTGGCGATTTCGTTCCAATTCACATTCCAAGTAATATTCGGCATGCTAATTACATTGCCGGTTGCCAAATTGCATTATCTCTTATAGTTTCCGAGATATGGACTATCGATAATTTACACCTTAGGCTCTGCTTCTAACTTGGGCCCAAATTGTAAAATGGTCTTATCTATTGGCGATTTAGTTGCAATTCACATTCCAAGTAATATTCGGCATGCTAATTACATTGCCGGTTGCCAAATTGCATTATCTCTTATAGTTTCCGAGATATGGACTATCGATATTTTACACCTTAGTCTCTGCTTCTAACTTGGGCCCAAATTGTAAAATGGTCTTATCTATTGGCGATTTCGTTCCAATTCACATTCCAAGTAATATTCGGCATGATAATTACATTGCCGGTTGCCAAATTGCATTATCTCTTATAGTTTCCGAGATATGGACTATCGATAATTTACACCTTAGGCTCTGCTTCTAACTTGGGCCCAAATTGTAAAATGGTCTTATCTATTGGCGATTTCGTTCCAATTCACATTCCAAGTAATATTCGGCATGCTAATTACATTGCCGGTTGCCAAATTGCATTATCTCTTATAGTTTCCGAGATATGGACTATCGATAATTTACACCTTAGGCTCTGCTTCTAACTTGGGCCCAAATTGTAAAATGGTCTTATCTATTGGCGATTTCGTTCCAATTCACATTCCAAGTAATATTCGGCATGCTAATTACATTGCCGGTTGCCAAATTGCATTATCTCTTATAGTTTCCGAGATATGGAATATCGATAATTTACACCTTAGGCTCTGCTTCTAACTTGGGCCCAAATTGTAAAATGGTCTTACCTATTGGCGATTCCGTTCCAATTCACATTCCAAGTAATATTCGGCATGCTAATTACATTGCCGGTTGCCAAATTGCATTATCTCTTATAGTTTCCGAGATATGGACTATCGATAATTTACACCTTAGGCTCTGCTTCTAACTTGGGCCCAAATTGTAAAATGGTCTTATCTATTGGCGATTTCGTTCCAATTCACATTCCAAGTAATATTCGGCATGCTAATTACATTGCCGGTTGCCAAATTGCATTATCTCTTATAGTTTCCGAGATATGGACTATCGATAATTTACACCTTAGGCTCTGCTTCTAACTTGGGCCCAAATTGTAAAATGGTCTTATCTATTGGCGATTTCGTCCCAATTCACATTCCAAGTGATATTCGGCATGCTAATTACATTGCCGGTTGCGAAATTGCATTATCTCTTATAGTTTCCGAGATATGGACTATCGATAATTTGCACCTTAGGCTCTGCTTCTAACTTGCTCCCAAATTGTAAAATGGTCTTATCTATTGGCGATTTCGTTCCAATTCACATTCCAAGTAATATTCGGCATGCTAATTACATTGCCGGTTGCCAAATTGCATTATCTCTTATAGTTTCCGAGATATGAACTATCGATAATTTACACCTTAGGCTCTGCTTCTAACTTGGGCCCAAATTGTAAAATGGTCTTATCTATTGGCGATTTCGTTCCAATTCACATTCCAAGTAATATTCGGCATGCTAATTACATTGCCGGTTGCCAAATTGCATTATCTCTTATAGTTTCCGAGATATGGACTATCGAAAATTTACACCTTAGGCTCTGCTTCTAACTTGGGCCCAAATTGTAAAATGGTCTTCTCTATTGGCGATTTCGTTCCAATTCACATTCCAAGTAATATTCGGCATGCTAATTACATTGCCGGTTGCCAAATTGCATTATCTCTTATAGTTTCCGAGATATGGACTATCAATAATTTACACCTTAGGCTCTGCTTCTAATTTGGGCCCAAATTGTAAAATGGTCTTATCTATTGGCGATTTCGTTCCAATTCACATTCCAGGTAATATTCGGCATGCTAATTACATTGCCGGTTGCCAAATTGCATTATCTCTTATAGTTTCCGAGATATGGACTATCGATAATTTACACCTTAGGCTCTGCTTCTAACTTGGGCCCAAATTGTAAAATGGTCTTATCTATTGGCGATTTCGTTCCAATTCACATTCCAAGTAATATTCGGCATGCTAATTACATTGCCGGTTGCCAAATTGCATTATCTCTTATAGTTTCCGAGATATGGACTATCGATAATTTACACCTTAGGCTCTGCTTCTAACTTGGGCCCAAATTGTAAAATGGTCTTATCTATTGGCGATTTAGTTGCAATTCACATTCCAAGTAATATTCGGCATGCTAATTACATTGCCGGTTGCCAAATTGCATTATCTCTTATAGTTTCCGAGATATGGACTATCGATATTTTACACCTTAGTCTCTGCTTCTAACTTGGGCCCAAATTGTAAAATGGTCTTATCTATTGGCGATTTCGTTCCAATTCACATTCCAAGTAATATTCGGCATGATAATTACATTGCCGGTTGCCAAATTGCATTATCTCTTATAGTTTCCGAGATATGGACTATCGATAATTTACACCTTAGGCTCTGCTTCTAACTTGGGCCCAAATTGTAAAATGGTCTTATCTATTGGCGATTTCGTTCCAATTCACATTCCAAGTAATATTCGGCATGCTAATTACATTGCCGGTTGCCAAATTGCATTATCTCTTATAGTTTCCGAGATATGGACTATCGATAATTTACACCTTAGGCTCTGCTTCTAACTTGGGCCCAAATTGTAAAATGGTCTTATCTATTGGCGATTTCGTTCCAATTCACATTCCAAGTAATATTCGGCATGCTAATTACATTGCCGGTTGCCAAATTGCATTATCTCTTATAGTTTCCGAGATATGGAATATCGATAATTTACACCTTAGGCTCTGCTTCTAACTTGGGCCCAAATTGTAAAATGGTCTTACCTATTGGCGATTCCGTTCCAATTCACATTCCAAGTAATATTCGGCATGCTAATTACATTGCCGGTTGCCAAATTGCATTATCTCTTATAGTTTCCGAGATATGGACTATCGATAATTTACACCTTAGGCTCTGCTTCTAACTTGGGCCCAAATTGTAAAATGGTCTTATCTATTGGCGATTTCGTTCCAATTCACATTCCAAGTAATATTCGGCATGCTAATTACATTGCCGGTTGCCAAATTGCATTATCTCTTATAGTTTCCGAGATATGGACTATCGATAATTTACACCTTAGGCTCTGCTTCTAACTTGGGCCCAAATTGTAAAATGGTCTTATCTATTGGCGATTTCGTCCCAATTCACATTCCAAGTGATATTCGGCATGCTAATTACATTGCCGGTTGCGAAATTGCATTATCTCTTATAGTTTCCGAGATATGGACTATCGATAATTTGCACCTTAGGCTCTGCTTCTAACTTGCTCCCAAATTGTAAAATGGTCTTATCTATTGGCGATTTCGTTCCAATTCACATTCCAAGTAATATTCGGCATGCTAATTACATTGCCGGTTGCCAAATTGCATTATCTCTTATAGTTTCCGAGATATGAACTATCGATAATTTACACCTTAGGCTCTGCTTCTAACTTGGGCCCAAATTGTAAAATGGTCTTATCTATTGGCGATTTCGTTCCAATTCACATTCCAAGTAATATTCGGCATGCTAATTACATTGCCGGTTGCCAAATTGAATTATCTCTTATAGTTTCCGAGATATGGACTATCGATAATTTACACCTTAGGCTCTGCTTCTAACTTGGACCCAAATTGTAAAATGGTCTTATCTATTGGCGATTTCGTTCCAATTCACATTCCAAGTAATATTGAGCATGCTAATTACATTGCCGGTTGCCAAATTGCATTATCTCTTATAGTTTCCGAGATATGGACTATCGATAATTTACACCATAGGCTCTGCTTCTAACTTGGGCCCAAATTGTAAAATGGTCTTACCTATTGGCGATTTCGTTCCAATTCACATTCCAAGTAATATTCGGCATGCTAATTACATTGCCGGTTGCCAAATTGCATTATCTCTTATAGTTTCCGAGATATGGACTATCGATAATTTACACCTTAGGCTCTGCTTCTAACTTGGGCCCAAATTGTAAAATGGTCTTATCTATTGGCGATTTCGTTCCAATTCACATTCCAATTAATATTCGGCATGCTAATTACATTGCCGGTTGCCAAATTGCATTATCTCTTATAGTTTCCGAGATATGGATTATCGATAATTTACACCTTAGGCTCTGCTTCTAACTTGGGCCCAAATTGTAAAATGGTCTTATCTATTGGCGATTTCGTTCCAATTCACATTCCAAGTAATATTCGGCATGCTAACTACATTGCCGGTTGCCAAATTGCATTATCTCTTACAGTTTCCGAGATATGGACTATCGATAATTTACACCTTAGGCTCTGCTTCTAACTTGGGCCCAAATTGTAAAATGGTCTTATCTATTGGCGATTTCGTTCCAATTCACATTCCAAGTAATATTCGGCATGCTAATTACATTGCCGGTTGCCAAATTGCATTATTTCTTATAGTTTCCGAGATATGGACTATCGATAATTTACACCTTAGGCTCTGCTTCTAACTTGGGCCCAAACTGTAAAATGGTCTTATCTATTGGCGATTTCGTTCCAATTCACATTCCAAGTAATATTCGGCATGCTAATTACATTGTCGGTTGCCAAATTGAATTATCTCTTATAGTTTCCGAGATATGGACTATCGATAATTTACACCTTAGGCTCTGCTTCTAACTTGGGCCCAAATTGTAAAATGGTCTTACCTATTGGCGATTTCGTTCCAATTCACATTCCAAGTAATATTCGGCATGCTAATTACATTGCCGGTTGCCAAATTGCATTATCTCTTATAGTTTCCGAGATATGGACTATCGATAGTTTACACCTTAGGCTCTGCTTCTAACTTGGGCCCAAATTGTAAAATGGTCTTATCTATTGGCGATTTCCTTCCAATTCACATTCCAAGTAATATTCGGCATGCTAATTACATTGCCGGTTGCCAAATTGCATTATCTCTTATAGTTTCCGAGATATGGACTATCGATAATTTACACCTTAGGCTCTGCTTCTAACTTGGGCCCAAATTGTAAAATGGTCTTATCTATTGGCGATTTCGTTCCAATTCACATTCCAAGTAATATTCGGCATGCTAATTACATTGCCGGTTGCCAAATTGCATTATCTCTTATAGTTTCCGAGATATGGACTATCGATAATTTACACATTAGGCTCTGCTTCTAACTTGGGCCCAAATTGTAAAATGGTCTTATCTATTGGCGATTTCGTTCCAATTCACATTCCAAGTAATATTCGGCATGCTAATTACATTGCCGGTTGCCAAATTGCATTATCTCTTATAGTTTCCGAGATATGGACTATCGATAATTTACACCTTAGGCTCTGCTTCTAACTTGGGCCCAAATTGTAAAATGGTCTTATCTATTGGCGATTTCGTTCCAATTCACATTCCAAGTAATATTCGGCATGCTAATTACATTGCCGGTTGCCAAATTGCATTATCTCTTATAGTTTCCGAGATATGGACTATCGATAATTTACACCTTAGGCTCTGCTTCTAACTTGGGCCCAAATTGTAAAATGGTCTTATCTATTGGCGATTTCGTTCCAATTCACATTCCAAGTAATATTCGGCATGCTAATTACATTGCCGGTTGCCAAATTGCATTATCTCTTATAGTTTCCGAGATATGGACTATCGATAATTTACACCTTAGGCTCTGCTTCTAACTTGGGCCCAAATTGTAAAATGGTCTTATCTATTGGCGATTTCGTTCCAATTCACACTCCTAGTAATATTCGGCATGCTAATTACATTGACGGTTGCGAAATTGCATTATCTCTTATAGTTTCCGAGATATGGACTATCAATAATTTACACCTTAGTCTCTGCTTCTAACTTGGGCCCAAATTGTAAAATGGTCTTATCTATTGGCGATTTCGTTCCAATTCACATTCCAAGTAATATTCGGCATGCTAATTGCCGGTTGCCAAATTGCATTATCTCTTATAGTTTCCGAGATATGGACTATCGATAATTTACACCTTAGGCTCTGCTTCTAATTTGGGCCCAAATTGTAAAATGGCCTTATCTATTGGCGATTTCGTCCCAATTCACATTCCAAGTAATATTCGGCATGCTAATTACATTGCCGGTTGCGAAATTGCATTATCTCTTATAGTTTCAGAGATATGGACTATCGATAATTTACACCTTAGGCTCTGCTTCTAACTTGGGCCCAAATTGTAAAATGGTCTTATCTATTGGCAATTTCGTTCCAATTCACATTCCAAGTAATATTCGGCATGCTAATTACATTGCCGGTTGCCAAATTGCATTATCTCTTATAGTTTCCGAGATATGGACTATCGATAATTTACACCTTAGGCTCTGCTTCTAACTTGGGCCCTAATTGTAAAATGGTCTTATCTATTGGCGATTTCGTTCCAATTCACATTCCAAGTAATATTCGGCATGCTAATTACATTGCCGGTTGCCAAATTGCATTAACTCTTATAGTTTCCGAGATATGGACTATCGATAATTTACACCTTAGGCTCTGCTTCTAACTTGGGCCCAAATTGTAAAATGGTCTTATCTATTTGCGATTTCGTTCCAATTCACATTCCAAGTAATATTCGGCATGCTAATTACATTGCCGGTTGCCAAATTGCATTATCTCTTATAGTTTCCGAGATATGGACTATCGATAATTTACACCATAGGCTCTGCTTCTAACTTGGGCCCAAATTGTAAAATGGCCTTATCTATTGGCGATTTCGTTCCAATTCACATTCCAAGTAATATTCGGCATGCTAATTACATTGCCGGTTGCCAAATTGCATTATCTCTTATAGTTTCCGAGTTATGGACTATCGATAATTTACACCTTAGGCTCTGCTTCTAACTTGGGCCCAAATTGTAAAATGGTCTTATCTATTGGCGATTTCGTTCCAATTCACATTCCAAGTAATATTCGGCATGCTAATTACATTGCCGGTTGCCAAATTGCATTATCTCTTGTAGTTTCCGAGATATGGACTATCGATAATTTACACCTTAGTCTCTGCTTCTAACTTGGGCCCATATTGTAAAATGGTCTTATCTATTGGCGATTTCGTTCCAATTCACATTCCAAGTAATATTCGGCATGCTAATTACATTGCCGGTTGCCAAATTGCATTATCTCTTATAGTTTCCGAGATATGGACTATCAATAATTTACACCTTAGGCTCTGCTTCTAACTTGGGCCCAAATTGTAAAATGGTCTTATCTATTGGCGATTTCGTTCCAATTCACATTCCAAGTAATATTCGGCATGCTAATTACATTGCCGGTTGCCAAATTGAATTATCTCTTATAGTTTCCGAGATATGGACTATCGATAATTGACACCTTAGGCTCTGCTTCTAACTTGGGCTAAAATTGTAAAATGGTCTTACCTATTGGCGATTTCGTTCCAATTCACATTCCAAGTAATATTCGGCATGCTAATTACATTGCCGGTTGCCAAATTGCATTATCTCTTATAGTTTCCGAGATATGGACTATCGATAATTTACACCTTAGGCTCTGCTTCTAACTTGGGTCCAAATTGTAAAATGGTCTTATCTATTGGCGATTTCGTTCCAATTCACATTCCAAGTAATATTCGGCATGCTAATTACATTGCCGGTTGCCAAATTGCATTATCTCTTATAGTTTCCGAGATATGGACTATCGATAATTTACACCTTAGGCTCTGCTTCTAACTTGGGCCCAAATTGTAAAATGGTCTTATCTATTGGCGATTTCGTTCCAATTCACATTCCAAGTAATATTCGGCATGCTAATTACATTGCCGGTTGCCAAATTGAATTATCTCTTATAGTTTCCGAGATATGGACTATCGATAATTTACACCTCAGGCTCTGCTTCTAACTTGGGCCCAAATTGTAAAATGGTCTTACCTATTGGCGATTTCGTTCCAATTCACATTCCAAGTAATATTCGGCATGCTAATTACATTGCCGGTTGCCAAATTGCATTATCTCTTATAGTTTCCGAGATATGGACTATCGATAATTTACACCTTAGGCTCTGCTTCTAACTTGGGCCCAAATTGTAAAATGGTCTTATCTATTGGCGATTTCGTCCCAATTCACACTCCAAGTGATATTCGGCATGCTAATTACATTGCCGGTTGCGAAATTGCATTATCTCTTATAGTTTCCGAGATATGGACTATCCATAATTTACACCTTAGGCTCTGCTTCTAACTTGGGCCCAAATTGTAAAATGGTCTTATCTATTGGCGATTTCGTTCCAATTCACATTCCAAGTAATATTCGGCATGCTAATTACATTGCCGGTTGCCAAATTGCATTATCTCTTATAGTTTCCGAGATATGGACTATCGATAATTTACACCATAGGCTCTGCTTCTAACTTGGGCCCAAATTGTAAAATGGCCTTATCTATTGGCGATTTCGTTCCAATTCACATTCCAAGTAATATTCGGCATGCTAATTACATTGCCGGTTGCCAAATTGCATTATCTCTTATAGTTTCCGAGTTATGGACTATCGATAATTTACACCTTAGGCTCTGCTTCTAACTTGGGCCCAAATTGTAAAATGGTCTTATCTATTGGCGATTTCGTTCCAATTCACATTCCAAGTAATATTCGGCATGCTAATTACATTGCCGGTTGCCAAATTGCATTATCTCTTATAGTTTCCGAGATATGGACTATCGATAATTTACACCTTAGGCTCTGCTTCTAACTTGGGCCCAAATTGTAAAATGGTCTTATCTATTGGCGATTTCGTTCCAATTCACATTCCAAGTAATATTCGGCATGCTAATTACATTGCCGGTTGCCAAATTGCATTATCTCTTATAGTTTCCGAGATATGAACTATCAATAATTTACACCTTAGGCTCTGCTTCTAACTTGGGCCCAAATTGTAAAATGGTCTTATCTATTGGCGATTTCGTTCCAATTCACATTCCAAGTAATATTCGGCATGCTAATTACATTGCCGGTTGCCAAATTGAATTATCTCTTATAGTTTCCGAGATATGGACTATCGATAATTTACACCTTAGGCTCTGCTTCTAACTTGGGCTAAAATTGTAAAATAGTCTTACCTATTGGCGATTTCGTTCCAATTCACATTCCAAGTAATATTCGGCATGCTAATTACATTGCCGGTTGCCAAATTGCATTATCTCTTGTAGTTTCCGAGATATGGACTATCGATAATTTACACCTTAGGCTCTGCTTCTAACTTGGGCCCAAATTGTAAAATGGTCTTATCTATTGGCGATTTCGTTCCAATTCACATTCCAAGTAATATTCGGCATGCTAATTACATTGCCGGTTGCCAAATTGCATTATCTTTTATAGTTTCCGAGATATGGACTATCGATAATTTACACCTTAGGCTCTGCTTCTAACTTGGGCCCAAATTGTAAAATGGTCTTATCTATTGGCGATTTCGTTCCAATTCACATTCCAAGTAATATTCGGCATGCTAATTACATTGCCGGTTGCCAAATTGAATTATCTCTTATAGTTTCCGAGATATGGACTATCGATAATTTACACCTTAGGCTCTGCTTCTAACTTGGGCCCAAATTGTAAAATGGTCTTACCTATTGGCGATTTCGTTCCAATTCACATTCCAAGTAATATTCGGCATGCTAATTACATTGCCGGTTGCCAAATTGCATTATCTCTTATAGTTTCCGAGATATGGACTATCGATAATTTACACCTTAGGCTCTGTTTCTAACTTGGGCCCAAATTGTAAAATGGTCTTATCTATTGGCGATTTCGTCCCAATTCACATTCCAAGTAATATTCGGCATGCTAATTACATTGCCGGTTGCGAAATTGCATTATCTCTTATAGTTTCCGAGATATGGACTATCCATAATTTACACCTTAGGCTCTGCTTCTAACTTGGGCCCAAATTGTAAAATGGTCTTATCTATTGGCGATTTCGTTCCAATTCACATTCCAAGTAATATTCGGCATGCTAATTACATTGCCGGTTGCCAAATTGCATTATCTCTTATAGTTTCCGAGATATGGACTATCGATAATTTACACCTTAGGCTCTGCTTCTAACTTGGGCCCAAATTGTAAAATGGTCTTATCTATTGGCGATTTCGTCCCAATTCACATTCCAAGTGATATTCGGCATGCTAATTACATTGCCGGTTGCGAAATTGCATTATCTCTTATAGTCTCCGAGATATGGACTATCCATAATTTACACCTTAGGCTCTGCTTCTAACTTGGGCCCAAATTGTAAAATGGCCTTATCTATTGGCGATTTCGTCCCAATTCACATTCCAAGTAATATTCGGCATGCTAATTACATTGCCGGTTGCGAAATTGCATTATCTCTTATAGTTTCAGAGATATGGACTATCGATAATTTACACCTTAGGCTCTGCTTCTAACTTGGGCCCAAGTTGTAAAATGGTCTTATCTATTGGCAATTTCGTTCCAATTCACATTCCAAGTAACATTCGGCATGCCAATTACATTGCCGGTTGCCAAATTGCATTATCTCTTATAGTTTCCGAGATATGGACTATCGATAATTTACACCTTAGGCTCTGCTTCTAACTTGGGCCCAAATTGTAAAATGGTCTTATCTATTGGCGATTTCGTTCCAATTCACATTCCAAGTAATATTCGGCATGCTAATTACATTGCCGGTTGCCAAATTGCATTAACTCTTATAGTTTCCGAGATATGGACTATCGATAATTTACACCTTAGGCTCTGCTTCTAACTTGGGCCCAAAATTGTAAAATGGTCTTATCTATTGGCAATTTCGTTCCAATTCACATTCCAAGTAATATTCGGCATGCTAATTACATTGCCGGTTGCCAAATTGCATTATCTCTTATAGTTTCCGAGATATGGACTATCGATAATTTACACCTTAGGCTCTGCTTCTAACTTGGGCCCAAATTGTAAAATGGTCTTATCTATTGGCGATTTCGTTCCAATTCACATTCCAAGTAATATTCGGCATGCTAATTACATTGCCGGTTGCCAAATTGCATTAACTCTTATAGTTTCCGAGATATGGACTATCGATAATTTACACCTTAGGCTCTGCTTCTAACTTGGGCCCAAATTGTAAAATGGTCTTATCTATTTGCGATTTCGTTCCAATTCACATTCCAAGTAATATTCGGCATGCTAATTACATTGCCGGTTGCCAAATTGCATTATCTCTTATAGTTTCCGAGATATGGACTATCGATAATTTACACTATAGGCTCTGCTTCTAACTTGGGCCCAAATTGTAAAATGGCCTTATCTATTGGCGATTTCGTTCCAATTCACATTCCAAGTAATATTCGGCATGCTAATTACATTGCCGGTTGCCAAATTGCATTATCTCTTATAGTTTCCGAGTTATGGACTATCGATAATTTACACCTAAGGCTCTGCTTCTAACTTGGGCCCAAATTGTAAAATGGTCTTATCTATTGGCGATTTCGTTCCAATTCACATTCCAAGTAATATTCGGCATGCTAATTACATTGCCGGTTGCCAAATTGCATTATCTCTTATAGTTTCCGAGATATGGACTATCGATAATTTACACCTTAGGCTCTGCTTCTAACTTGGGCCCAAATTGTAAAATGGTCTTATCTATTGGCGATTTCGTTCCAATTCATATTCCAAGTAATATTCGGCATGCTAATTACATTGCCGGTTGCCAAATTGCATTATCTCTTATAGTTTCCGAGATATGGACTATCGATAATTTACACCTTAGGCTCTGCTTCTAACTTGGGCCCAAATTGTAAAATGGTCTTATCTATTGGCAATTTCGTTCCAATTCACATTCCAAGTAACATTCGGCATGCCAATTACATTGCCGGTTGCCAAATTGCATTATCTCTTATAGTTTCCGAGATATGGACTATCGATAATTTACACCTTAGGCTCTGCTTCTAACTTGGGCCCAAATTGTAAAATGGTCTTATCTATTGGCGATTTCGTTCCAATTCACATTCCAAGTAATATTCGGCATGCTAATTACATTGCCGGTTGCCAAATTGCATTAACTCTTATAGTTTCCGAGATATGGACTATCGATAATTTACACCTTAGGCTCTGCTTCTAACTTGGGCCCAAATTGTAAAATGGTCTTATCTATTGGCGATTCCGTTCCAATTCACATTCCAAGTAATATTCGGCATGCTAATTACATTGCCGGTTGCCAAATTGCATTATCTCTTATAGTTTCCGAGATATGGACTATCGATAATTTACACCATAGGCTCTGCTTCTAACTTGGGCCCAAATTGTAAAATGGTCTTATCTATTGGCGATTTCGTTCCAATTCACATTCCAAGTAATATTCGGCATGCTAATTACATTGCCGGTTGCCAAGTTGCATTATCTCTTATAGTTTCCGAGATATGGACTATCGATAATTTACACCTTAGGCTCTGCTTCTAACTTGGGCCCAAATTGTAAAATGGTCTTATCTATTTGCGATTTCGTTCCAATTCACATTCCAAGTAATATTCGGCATGCTAATTACATTGCCGGTTGCCAAATTGCATTATCTCTTATAGTTTCCGAGATATGGACTATCGATAATTTACACTATAGGCTCTGCTTCTAACTTGGGCCCAAATTGTAAAATGGCCTTATCTATTGGCGATTTCGTTCCAATTCACATTCCAAGTAATATTCGGCATGCTAATTACATTGCCGGTTGCCAAATTGCATTATCTCTTATAGTTTCCGAGTTATGGACTATCGATAATTTACACCTTAGGCTCTGCTTCTAACTTGGGCCCAAATTGTAAAATGGTCTTATCTATTGGCGATTTCGTTCCAATTCACATTCCAAGTAATATTCGGCATGCTAATTACATTGCCGGTTGCCAAATTGCATTATCTCTTATAGTTTCAGAGATATGGACTATCGATAATTTACACCTTAGGCTCTGCTTCTAACTTGGGCCCAAGTTGTAAAATGGTCTTATCTATTGGCAATTTCGTTCCAATTCACATTCCAAGTAACATTCGGCATGCCAATTACATTGCCGGTTGCCAAATTGCATTATCTCTTATAGTTTCCGAGATATGGACTATCGATAATTTACACCTTAGGCTCTGCTTCTAACTTGGGCCCAAATTGTAAAATGGTCTTATCTATTGGCGATTTCGTTCCAATTCACATTCCAAGTAATATTCGGCATGCTAATTACATTGCCGGTTGCCAAATTGCATTAACTCTTATAGTTTCCGAGATATGGACTATCGATAATTTACACCTTAGGCTCTGCTTCTAACTTGGGCCCAAAATTGTAAAATGGTCTTATCTATTGGCAATTTCGTTCCAATTCACATTCCAAGTAATATTCGGCATGCTAATTACATTGCCGGTTGCCAAATTGCATTATCTCTTATAGTTTCCGAGATATGGACTATCGATAATTTACACCTTAGGCTCTGCTTCTAACTTGGGCCCAAATTGTAAAATGGTCTTATCTATTGGCGATTTCGTTCCAATTCACATTCCAAGTAATATTCGGCATGCTAATTACATTGCCGGTTGCCAAATTGCATTAACTCTTATAGTTTCCGAGATATGGACTATCGATAATTTACACCTTAGGCTCTGCTTCTAACTTGGGCCCAAATTGTAAAATGGTCTTATCTATTTGCGATTTCGTTCCAATTCACATTCCAAGTAATATTCGGCATGCTAATTACATTGCCGGTTGCCAAATTGCATTATCTCTTATAGTTTCCGAGATATGGACTATCGATAATTTACACTATAGGCTCTGCTTCTAACTTGGGCCCAAATTGTAAAATGGCCTTATCTATTGGCGATTTCGTTCCAATTCACATTCCAAGTAATATTCGGCATGCTAATTACATTGCCGGTTGCCAAATTGCATTATCTCTTATAGTTTCCGAGTTATGGACTATCGATAATTTACACCTAAGGCTCTGCTTCTAACTTGGGCCCAAATTGTAAAATGGTCTTATCTATTGGCGATTTCGTTCCAATTCACATTCCAAGTAATATTCGGCATGCTAATTACATTGCCGGTTGCCAAATTGCATTATCTCTTATAGTTTCCGAGATATGGACTATCGATAATTTACACCTTAGGCTCTGCTTCTAACTTGGGCCCAAATTGTAAAATGGTCTTATCTATTGGCGATTTCGTTCCAATTCACATTCCAAGTAATATTCGGCATGCTAATTACATTGCCGGTTGCCAAATTGCATTATCTCTTATAGTTTCCGAGATATGGACTATCGATAATTTACACCTTAGGCTCTGCTTCTAACTTGGGCCCAAATTGTAAAATGGTCTTATCTATTGGCAATTTCGTTCCAATTCACATTCCAAGTAACATTCGGCATGCCAATTACATTGCCGGTTGCCAAATTGCATTATCTCTTATAGTTTCCGAGATATGGACTATCGATAATTTACACCTTAGGCTCTGCTTCTAACTTGGGCCCAAATTGTAAAATGGTCTTATCTATTGGCGATTTCGTTCCAATTCACATTCCAAGTAATATTCGGCATGCTAATTACATTGCCGGTTGCCAAATTGCATTAACTCTTATAGTTTCCGAGATATGGACTATCGATAATTTACACCTTAGGCTCTGCTTCTAACTTGGGCCCAAATTGTAAAATGGTCTTATCTATTGGCGATTCCGTTCCAATTCACATTCCAAGTAATATTCGGCATGCTAATTACATTGCCGGTTGCCAAATTGCATTATCTCTTATAGTTTCCGAGATATGGACTATCGATAATTTACACCATAGGCTCTGCTTCTAACTTGGGCCCAAATTGTAAAATGGTCTTATCTATTGGCGATTTCGTTCCAATTCACATTCCAAGTAATATTCGGCATGCTAATTACATTGCCGGTTGCCAAGTTGCATTATCTCTTATAGTTTCCGAGATATGGACTATCGATAATTTACACCTTAGGCTCTGCTTCTAACTTGGGCCCAAATTGTAAAATGGTCTTATCTATTTGCGATTTCGTTCCAATTCACATTCCAAGTAATATTCGGCATGCTAATTACATTGCCGGTTGCCAAATTGCATTATCTCTTATAGTTTCCGAGATATGGACTATCGATAATTTACACTATAGGCTCTGCTTCTAACTTGGGCCCAAATTGTAAAATGGCCTTATCTATTGGCGATTTCGTTCCAATTCACATTCCAAGTAATATTCGGCATGCTAATTACATTGCCGGTTGCCAAATTGCATTATCTCTTATAGTTTCCGAGTTATGGACTATCGATAATTTACACCTTAGGCTCTGCTTCTAACTTGGGCCCAAATTGTAAAATGGTCTTATCTATTGGCGATTTCGTTCCAATTCACATTCCAAGTAATATTCGGCATGCTAATTACATTGCCGGTTGCCAAATTGCATTATCTCTTATAGTTTCCGAGATATGGACTATCGATAATTTACACCTTAGGCTCTGCTTCTAACTTGGGCCCAAATTGTAAAATGGTCTTATCTATTGGCGATTTCGTTCCAATTCACATTCCAAGTAATATTCGGCATGCTAATTACATTGCCGGTTGCCAAATTGCATTATCTCTTATAGTTTCCGAGATATGGACTATCGATAATTTACACCTTAGGCTCTGCTTCTAACTTGGGCCCAAATTGTAAAATGGTCTTATCTATTGGCAATTTCGTTCCAATTCACATTCCAAGTAACATTCGGCATGCCAATTACATTGCCGGTTGCCAAATTGCATTATCTCTTATAGTTTCCGAGATATGGACTATCGATAATTTACACCTTAGGCTCTGCTTCTAACTTGGGGCCCAAATTGTAAAATGGTCTTATCTATTGGCGATTTCGTTCCAATTCACATTCCAAGTAATATTCGGCATGCTAATTACATTGCCGGTTGCCAAATTGCATTAACTCTTATAGTTTCCGAGATATGGACTATCGATAATTTACACCTTAGGCTCTGCTTCTAACTTGGGCCCAAATTGTAAAATGGTCTTATCTATTGGCGATTCCGTTCCAATTCACATTCCAAGTAATATTCGGCATGCTAATTACATTGCCGGTTGCCAAATTGCATTATCTCTTATAGTTTCCGAGATATGGACTATCGATAATTTACACCATAGGCTCTGCTTCTAACTTGGGCCCAAATTGTAAAATGGTCTTATCTATAGGCGATTTCGTTCCAATTCACATTCCAAGTAATATTCGGCATGCTAATTACATTGCCGGTTGCCAAATTGCATTATCTCTTATAGTTTCCGAGATATGGACTATCGATAATTTACACCTTAGGCTCTGCTTCTAACTTGGGCCCAAATTGTAAAATCGTCTTATCTATTGGCGATTTCGTTCCAATTCACATTCCAAGTAATATTCGGCATGCTAATTACATTGCCGGTTGCCAAATTGCATTATCTCTTATAGTTTCCGAGATATGGACTATCGATAATTTACACCATAGGCTCTGCTTCTAACTTGGGCCCAAATTGTAAAATGGCCTTATCTATTGGCGATTTCGTTCCAATTCACATTCCAAGTAATATTCGGCATGCTAATTACATTGCCGGTTGCCAAATTGCATTATCTCTTATAGTTTCCGAGTTATGGACTATCGATAATTTACACCTTAGGCTCTGCTTCTAACTTGGGCCCAAATTGTAAAATGGTCTTATCTATTGGCGATTTCGTTCCAATTCACATTCCAAGTAATATTCGGCATGCTAATTACATTGCCGGTTGCCAAATTGCATTATCTCTTATAGTTTCCGAGATATGGACTATCGATAATTTACACCTTAGGCTCTGCTTCTAACTTGGGCCCAAATTGTAAAATGGTCTTATCTATTGGCGATTTCGTTCCAATTCACATTCCAAGTAATATTCGGCATGCTAATTACATTGCCGGTTGCCAAATTGCATTATCTCTTATAGTTTCCGAGATATGAACTATCAATAATTTACACCTTAGGCTCTGCTTCTAACTTGGGCCCAAATTGTAAAATGGTCTTATCTATTGGCGATTTCGTTCCAATTCACATTCCAAGTAATATTCGGCATGCTAATTACATTGCCGGTTGCCAAATTGAATTATCTCTTATAGTTTCCGAGATATGGACTATCGATAATTTACACCTTAGGCTCTGCTTCTAACTTGGGCTCAAATTGTAAAATAGTCTTACCTATTGGCGATTTCGTTCCAATTCACATTCCAAGTAATATTCGGCATGCTAATTACATTGCCGGTTGCCAAATTGCATTATCTCTTGTAGTTTCCGAGATATGGACTATCGATAATTTACACCTTAGGCTCTGCTTCTAACTTGGGCCCAAATTGTAAAATGGTCTTATCTATTGGCGATTTCGTTCCAATTCACATTCCAAGTAATATTCGGCATGCTAATTACATTGCCGGTTGCCAAATTGCATTATCTTTTATAGTTTCCGAGATATGGACTATCGATAATTTACACCTTAGGCTCTGCTTCTAACTTGGGCCCAAATTGTAAAATGGTCTTATCTATTGGCGATTTCGTTCCAATTCACATTCCAAGTAATATTCGGCATGCTAATTACATTGCCGGTTGCCAAATTGAATTATCTCTTATAGTTTCCGAGATATGGACTATCGATAATTTACACCTTAGGCTCTGCTTCTAACTTGGGCCCAAATTGTAAAATGGTCTTACCTATTGGCGATTTCGTTCCAATTCACATTCCAAGTAATATTCGGCATGCTAATTACATTGCCGGTTGCCAAATTGCATTATCTCTTATAGTTTCCGAGATATGGACTATCGATAATTTACACCTTAGGCTCTGTTTCTAACTTGGGCCCAAATTGTAAAATGGTCTTATCTATTGGCGATTTCGTCCCAATTCACATTCCAAGTAATATTCGGCATGCTAATTACATTGCCGGTTGCGAAATTGCATTATCTCTTATAGTTTCCGAGATATGGACTATCCATAATTTACACCTTAGGCTCTGCTTCTAACTTGGGCCCAAATTGTAAAATGGTCTTATCTATTGGCGATTTCGTTCCAATTCACATTCCAAGTAATATTCGGCATGCTAATTACATTGCCGGTTGCCAAATTGCATTATCTCTTATAGTTTCCGAGATATGGACTATCGATAATTTACACCTTAGGCTCTGCTTCTAACTTGGGCCCAAATTGTAAAATGGTCTTATCTATTGGCGATTTCGTCCCAATTCACATTCCAAGTGATATTCGGCATGCTAATTACATTGCCGGTTGCGAAATTGCATTATCTCTTATAGTCTCCGAGATATGGACTATCCATAATTTACACCTTAGGCTCTGCTTCTAACTTGGGCCCAAATTGTAAAATGGCCTTATCTATTGGCGATTTCGTCCCAATTCACATTCCAAGTAATATTCGGCATGCTAATTACATTGCCGGTTGCGAAATTGCATTATCTCTTATAGTTTCAGAGATATGGACTATCGATAATTTACACCTTAGGCTCTGCTTCTAACTTGGGCCCAAGTTGTAAAATGGTCTTATCTATTGGCAATTTCGTTCCAATTCACATTCCAAGTAACATTCGGCATGCCAATTACATTGCCGGTTGCCAAATTGCATTATCTCTTATAGTTTCCGAGATATGGACTATCGATAATTTACACCTTAGGCTCTGCTTCTAACTTGGGCCCAAATTGTAAAATGGTCTTATCTATTGGCGATTTCGTTCCAATTCACATTCCAAGTAATATTCGGCATGCTAATTACATTGCCGGTTGCCAAATTGCATTAACTCTTATAGTTTCCGAGATATGGACTATCGATAATTTACACCTTAGGCTCTGCTTCTAACTTGGGCCCAAAATTGTAAAATGGTCTTATCTATTGGCAATTTCGTTCCAATTCACATTCCAAGTAATATTCGGCATGCTAATTACATTGCCGGTTGCCAAATTGCATTATCTCTTATAGTTTCCGAGATATGGACTATCGATAATTTACACCTTAGGCTCTGCTTCTAACTTGGGCCCAAATTGTAAAATGGTCTTATCTATTGGCGATTTCGTTCCAATTCACATTCCAAGTAATATTCGGCATGCTAATTACATTGCCGGTTGCCAAATTGCATTAACTCTTATAGTTTCCGAGATATGGACTATCGATAATTTACACCTTAGGCTCTGCTTCTAACTTGGGCCCAAATTGTAAAATGGTCTTATCTATTGGCGATTTCGTTCCAATTCACATTCCAAGTAATATTCGGCATGCTAATTACATTGCCGGTTGCCAAATTGCATTATCTCTTATAGTTTCCGAGATATGGACTATCGATAATTTACACTATAGGCTCTGCTCTAACTTGGGCCCAAATTGTAAAATGGCCTTATCTATTGGCGATTTCGTTCCAATTCACATTCCAAGTAATATTCGGCATGCTAATTACATTGCCGGTTGCCAAATTGCATTATCTCTTATAGTTTCCGAGTTATGGACTATCGATAATTTACACCTAAGGCTCTGCTTCTAACTTG
The DNA here is from genome assembly GCF_030347505.1 of Rhynchophorus ferrugineus. Classification (NCBI taxonomy): domain Eukaryota; kingdom Metazoa; phylum Arthropoda; class Insecta; order Coleoptera; family Curculionidae; genus Rhynchophorus; species Rhynchophorus ferrugineus. The sequence goes on along the minus strand of NW_027472718.1, from coordinate 1,602 downwards.
GGCCCAAATTGTAAAATGGTCTTATCTATTGGCGATTTCGTTCCAATTCACATTCCAAGTAATATTCGGCATGCTAATTACATTGCCGGTTGCCAAATTGCATTATCTCTTATAGTTTCCGAGATATGGACTATCGATAATTTACACCTTAGGCTCTGCTTCTAACTTGGGCCCAAATTGTAAAATGGTCTTATCTATTGGCGATTTCGTTCCAATTCACATTCCAAGTAATATTCGGCATGCTAATTACATTGCCGGTTGCCAAATTGCATTATCTCTTATAGTTTCCGAGATATGGACTATCGATAATTTACACCTTAGGCTCTGCTTCTAACTTGGGCCCAAATTGTAAAATGGTCTTATCTATTGGCGAATTTCGTTCCAATTCACATTCCAAGTAACATTCGGCATGCCAATTACATTGCCGGTTGCCAAATTGCATTATCTCTTATAGTTTCCGAGATATGGACTATCGATAATTTACACCTTAGGCTCTGCTTCTAACTTGGGCCCAAATTGTAAAATGGTCTTATCTATTGGCGATTTCGTTCCAATTCACATTCCAAGTAATATTCGGCATGCTAATTACATTGCCGGTTGCCAAATTGCATTAACTCTTATAGTTTCCGAGATATGGACTATCGATAATTTACACCTTAGGCTCTGCTTCTAACTTGGGCCCAAATTGTAAAATGGTCTTATCTATTGGCGATTCCGTTCCAATTCACATTCCAAGTAATATTCGGCATGCTAATTACATTGCCGGTTGCCAAAGTTGCATTATCTCTTATAGTTTCCGAGATATGGACTATCGATAATTTACACCATAGGCTCTGCTTCTAACTTGGGCCCAAATTGTAAAATGGTCTTATCTATTGGCGATTTCGTTCCAATTCACATTCCAAGTAATATTCGGCATGCTAATTACATTGCCGGTTGCCAAATTGCATTATCTCTTATAGTTTCCGAGATATGGACTATCGATAATTTACACCTTAGGCTCTGCTTCTAACTTGGGCCCAAATTGTAAAATGGTCTTATCTATTGGCGATTTCGTTCCAATTCACATTCCAAGTAATATTCGGCATGCTAATTACATTGCCGGTTGCCAAATTGCATTATCTCTTATAGTTTCCGAGATATGGACTATCGATAATTTACACCTTAGGCTCTGCTTCTAACTTGGGCCCAAATTGTAAAATGGTCCTTATCTATTGGCGATTTCGTTCCAATTCACATTCCAAGTAATATTCGGCATGCTAATTACATTGCCGGTTGCCAAATTGCATTATCTCTTATAGTTTCCGAGTTATGGACTATCGATAATTTACACCTTAGGCTCTGCTTCTAACTTGGGCCCAAATTGTAAAATGGTCTTATCTATTGGCGATTTCGTTCCAATTCACATTCCAAGTAATATTCGGCATGCTAATTACATTGCCGGTTGCCAAATTGCATTATCTCTTATAGTTTCCGAGATATGGACTATCGATAATTTACACCTTAGGCTCTGCTTCTAACTTGGGCCCAAATTGTAAAATGGTCTTATCTATTGGCAATTTCGTTCCAATTCACATTCCAAGTAACATTCGGCATGCCAAT